>NC_084737.1:9023289-9103289 GCF_033978785.1 Entelurus aequoreus | reverse complement strand
TTTTTTAAATTAAATCTACATAGAAAAAACACAAGATACACTTTCAATCAGTGCATCAACCCAAACAACCTCCCCCATGCACACTCATCCACACCTCATCCATAATTAATTATTTGTTTCCATCTTTTCCCAATTACTCCAGTTAGTTGATAAAATGAAAATCTTGAGCAAGCATCACCATACATAGCTCTAAATTCATCATACTTCATAATTTTACCATTCTCATTGATAATATCATTGACAAAAATGATTCCTCTTTCAAACATATTTTTCCAAAAGAAAGGCTTTCCATCTATTACAATATTAGAGTTCATCCATATTAACTGCTGCAAAATATCGTCTCTTTTTTCTGGCACATAAAATTGAAAACACCACTATGAGTAGATTGTTTCCTTTATGAACCCTGCCATGTTTCCCAGCAGACTCTCTGGGAGGGGATCACTTGTAAAAAAGGATACAATTTCTTTTGATACAGTACATGTTTTTTGTCCAACAGGACATTTGTGTACCACTCAATGTTTAAATACATCTTTGGAACAATTGATGCTTTTAAAGACAGACACATAGCTTCAAGGTTGAGAAGTTTCAGGCCCCCATATTCATACTCTTTGTACAAAACCTTTCTTTTAATCTTTTCTGGTTTGCCGTTCCAGACAAAATCGAAGACCCTCCGCTCATAAATCTTAAAAAAGTTTTGTGATGGAACTGGTAATGACAAAAACAAATAAATAAATTGAGGAATAATTAACGAGTTGGCAATAGACATTTTACCATACAAGGTTAGGGATTTCCCTTTCCATAATTGCATAATTTGGTCCAGCTTTCTTAGTCGATTATCATAATTTACTGAGCCTAGATCTTCCAGATTTTCTGGGACAACAACACCAAGTATGTTAACTGGTCCATCTGTCCACAAAACAGGCACTTTGCATTCCATTCGAAAGGACGTTCCCTTTAGATTTCCGATCCTTAACATTTTACATTTATCATAATTAAGCTTAAGGCCAGATTGCTGTGAAAATATGTCCAAAAGATTAAGAAGGTTCCGCAAACAATGAGGAAAAATCTTATCTTTGTGAATCAGCCTTTTCTGGCATGAACTTCATCAAGAACAAACACAGAACACGCCTCACTGATGCACATCTGCAAGACTCACTCAGAGTTGCAGTGTCAAGTTACACACCAGAGTACAACACACTAGTTAACAGCATGCAATGCCAGGCTTCCCACTAACTGACAAAGAAACAGATAACAGATTTGGTGTCCAGTTCAAAGTGTGACATGATTTAAAAAATTGAGAGTTTACTTTTGTATTTTACATGAGTTATTATTTGTACAAACATGGTGCAAAGTAATTCATGATTTGTTAAAAAATGTTAGTGGCTAGCTAGTTAAAATGGGATATTGTGATTTCACAAGACTGTCTTAGAAGTGATCATTTGAAAATGTTCAATTTGAAAAATGTGCACTTAGAGAAAATATAAAAATAAAGTGTTGCATATTGATATTTATCTGTTTCTGTATATATTTATTGTGAGAAATCATTAAGATGATCAGTGTTTCCACAAAGATAAATATCATTAATTATTAATAATAACAGAGTTAAAGGTAGATTGAGCAAATTGGCTACTTCTGGCAATTTATTTAAGTGTGTATCAAACTGGTAGCCCTTCGCATTAATCACTACCCAAGAAGTAGCCCTTGGTTTCAAAAAGGTTGGTGACCCCGGATATAAAATAATACAAATTAAAAAAAATGTTTTATGGCTTTTCTGTCAAAAACAACTTAGTTTTTTTTATAGTAAAACTGAAATATGCAGTATTTAGTAATTAGAGCCATAAAAGATCAATAATGCAGGACACCATTGATTTTAATTATTTCATATTTTTGAGTAATCACAGTGAAAAGATAAATAAAAAAATCACTAAATATATTTGGGATCCAAAAGGTGCCCCACTCATAAAGTGATACATTTTTATTAGGTTGTTCTTTTACTTTCAACACTTAAATTACGAGATCAACTTCAGATATATCTGTCCATTTTATGCTGGAACTATTATTTTGTTGGTTTTATGCGCTTTTGTCAAAGAAAACGTTGATGTTTTTATATGGCTACTACACAATATATGCAATATTTACCACATAAAACATTTTAAAGTGAAATATTTGAAGTAATTGGAGAATAATTCTTTATAACATGGATTTTTTTTCTTTTTTTTTGGAGCAATGGCAAAAAAAGAAAAATGAAGGAAGACAAAAGAAAAAAAAAACAGCCTGCATGGCAGCTTTTGTGTCAACATTGCAACTTTTTCTCGTTAGATTTCACCTCATTTCACTTTTATTAATGTTCTTTTTTATTTTTACAATAGTGTTTCCAGAATGTGTGGCGGGCCGCTAAACAATTAGCTGCGGGCCGCACTTTGTACACCCCTGCAGTAACATATTGTGTCATTTATACACCTATTATCTTGTACACATTATGAGGGACAAACTGTACAAATGGGTTGTTAATCTGCTTGTTCACTTACTGTTAATATTTGCTTATTTTCTCTTTTAACATGTTCTATCTACACTTCTGTTGAAATGTAATAATCACTTATTCTTCTCTTCTGTGATACTTGACATTAGTTCTGGATGATACCACACATTTAGGTATGGATCCGATACCAAGTAGTTACAGGATCATACATTGGTCATATTCAAAGTCCTCATGTGTCCAGGGACGTATTTACTGACTTTATAAACATAATATGAATCTGAAAAAAAGGAAAAAAGATTTTGTGTTTATAAAAAAATATCAATGTAATCATAGTAGTATCGACTAGATACTTGATATCATTACAGTGGATGTCAGGTGTAGATCCACCCATGGCATTTGTTTACATTGTGACGGCGGTGAGCTTTTGTATCCTCCTACGGTGTGTAGTGAAGCATGTTTAGCTATTCCTCCTCCTCCAGTGATAATGTTACTTACGGCGTGGCGTGAGCAGTATAGTACCATTTTTAATTGACAAATGGTGCGGTACTTTATTAGTACCCGGTATACCGTACGAGCCTAATCACTCCCCTCCCCTGTTGGTGCACTTCTTGAATGTGCCGGCTGTAATGGAAGCCATTAAACATTTTAATAAGCTCAGTCCCAAAGACTCGAGTCAAATCAAGTCCTTTATACGACACGTAACTATACTCTTAAATGTCGATGGTGGCAGCCCGAAAGGGAGGGGGGGGGGGCCCTATGATGTTCCGAGTCATCATGCCCATTTATTGACTTTCATTAACGAACACGCAGCTTTCATTAGCCCGCGCTGCAGCGAGGAGTCCACGCTGACGTCTCCGCTAATGGCAGACGCGGTGCGGCGAGGGCGGATGGATGAAAGTAACATTCTTCTACTTAATTATACTGCGCTCCATTGCGCTGCATGGGGGGGCGGGGGACGAGGGGGGGGGGTTATCCCATTAGGAAAATGCTGAGGATAAAAAAAAAGAAGAAGTAATGCAAGCCTTAAAGGACTCTTTGTGATTAAAGCAATGTTGTGTGATGCCATTAAAAGAACATTACATGGATGAAGACTGGAAAATACACTCTGGGGGACCACCACCTGTTTGGCTTCATGATGGTGGACTGAAAAATATCACACGACTCGTGATTATGGGTGTGGCCGAACGTGTGTTCACAGTCGGGTGTTCAGGTTCGGTACGGAAACGCACTGCGTTCCCACACGGTGCACATTAAGTGAGGGACAGGAAGTGTGCCTTTGCGTTACACCGGTACTAGTATAGTATCGCGGTACTAATGAATCAAAAACGGGACTATACTCTGTTTGAAAAGTACCGCTTCTGTCTATCTGTGTTGGCCCTGCCGTGAGGTGGCGACTTGTCCAGGGTGTGCCATGCCTACCACCCGAATGCAGCTGAATACAGCACCCCCCCGCCACCCTGAAAGGGACAAGCGGTAGAAAATGGATGGATGGATGACGTCACGTGGTGACATTGCTGGTTTTTACGAGCGGAGGAGCATGTTGGGCAGCGCACACACACAGAGTACTTACAAGCAGACACAGTGTGTGGACAGAAAAGGGAGAATGGACGCATTTTGGTGTAAAAAGTAAAGATAAAGGTGAAGTTATAACACTGAAACGCCGTAAAGCTACTTCTAAATCACTAATCCTGGCCTCCATGGCGACAAATAAAGTAAGTTTCTTACAAGTAGCCTTATCACTGGAGGAGGAGGAATAGCTAAACATGCTTCACTACACACCGTAGGAGGATACAATAGCTCACCGCCGTCACAATGTAAACAAATGCCATGGGTGCATCTACACCTGACATCCACTGTAATGATACCAAGTACAGGAGCGTATCTAGTCGATACTACTTTGATTAAATTGATATTCTTTATCATCACAAAATCTTATTGCCTTTAAAAAAAATCATATAATGTTTATAAAGTCAGTAAATACGTCCCTGGACACATGAGGACTTTGAATATGACCAATGTATGATCCTGTAACTACTTGGTATCGGATCCATACCTAAATGTGTGGTATCATCCAGAATTAATGTAAAGTATCACAGAAGAGAACAATAAGTGATTATTACTTTTTAACAGAAGTGTAGATAGAACATGTTAAAAAAGAAAATAAGCAGACATTAAGAGTAAATGAACAAGTAGATTAATAATCCATTTTTTACAGTTTGTCCCTCATAATGTGTACAAAATAATAGGTGTATAAATGACACAATATGTTACTGCAGACTAATTAGGAGTCTTTGTTTGTTTACTTACTACTAAAAGACAAGTTGTCTAGTATGTTCACTATTTTATTGAAGGACTAAATGACAATAATAAACATATGTTTCATGTACACTAACATTTGTTGTTATAATAAAGACAATAATGACATTTGTTGTTGTCCCCTTTATTTAGAAAAGTACTGAAATACATTTTGGTACCGGTACCAAAATATTGGTATGGGGACAACACTAGTACCTATAACACACCACTAGGAGGCCTATGAGGCGTCTTCAAAGGGTGAGTAATTTGACTTGATTGTACTTTTATTATACTACAGTTTTACTACTTTTGACACTTGAATGACTGTTAAAAAATGTTAAAAGGTGATTTCAAACATCTTAACGCTTTTATGACAGCAAAGAATGTTGTTTTAAAAGACATTTTATTCACTTGATCTTTCAGTCAAAGAGTCACATTCACCCGATTGCTTTTTTATCCACAATCTTAAAAGCTGAACTATATTGTGTAGCTGCATTCAAGTGTGGGCTGATGGAAGTACGCAGGGAAGATAACGCATCAGCAATTAAAATACACCCGTACCAGCAAACACTATCAGGAGATCACACACACACACACACACACACACACACACACACACACACACACACACACACACACACACACACACACACACACACACACACACACACACACACACACACACACACACACACACACACACACACACACACACACACACACACTTTTAAGTTCCAGAAGGACTTCTATAGATAATTAAACTGTATTTTGTTATTTAAGCTATTTTACTACGTGGGCACTTCGGTGAAAAAAATTCATAAATTGTGTAGCATGTTTATGATGATCAATGTTTGAACTTTTTATTATGTTAAATAATATAAATAGTAATAACTGTAATAACTTGAAGTAATTAGTGAAGATTAAAAAACAATTACAAACAAAAAATTCAAAAAAATCAAAATCAACTAAAAGCAGTCTTTTTCTCACAATGTGACGACTTTTTTCTTATAAACTTGGGAACAATTTCTCATATTCTTTCTGTTTCTGTAATATTGCATTATGTTGTCAGAAAAATTATTACTATGGTGACATTTGTCATGTAAAATTTTGACTTTAATCACAATATTGCCAATTTTTTTGTTGTTCTTGTAAAATAGTGACATTTTTTGAGTAAAATTATGACTCTGGTCATCATTTTGCCAAGTAAAATTCCGATTATTATTATAATATTGCCCAAATTTGAAAATTTTCTTATAAAATTGTGACTTTTGTCGAGTAAAATAACGACTCTTTTCATAAAATTGCTAAAATGTTAAGCTTTTCTTGTAAAATTGCGACTGTTATCGAGTAAAATTCCAACTTTTATCATAATATTGCACAATTGTTCAGTTTTTCTTGTAAAATTTTGACTTGCGTTGAGTAAAACGACGACTTTTATTATAATACTGCCAAAATTCTAAGTTTTTCTTGTGAAATTGTGACCTTTTTCTTGTGAAATTCTCACTCATTTTTCACAACAAGTTTTTTTATATTTGCATCGTATGTATATATCATTTATGTTGTAAATACAAATTTTTATATATCTAGAAAGGGTGGTCCTAAAGAGGTAGGCATTTTGCGGAGGTCTCAAGAAGGTAACAAATACAAAAACATATGTGTGTGTGTGTGTGTGTTCTTGTATTTCTACCTTTCTTGAGACATCAACAAGGAAAAGTACCTTCTATATGAGGACCGGTGAACAAGTTAGGACATAAATCATGGTCCCAATAAGGAAAACCAATGCATCTAATAGACAATGTCTCATTTGCACCCCTGCTGGTGACATCTAGCAAAATGAGGGTGGTCCCAAAAAGGAGGGATTTTTCAAATTAACTGTGTGTCGTTACTTTTTAATGCAAAATGGTGACATTTGTCATGTAAAATTCTGACTTTAATCACAATATTGCCAATTTTTTTGTTGTCCTTGTAAAATTATGACTCTTGTCATCATTTTGCCAAGTAAAATTCCGATTATTGTTATAATATTGCCCACATTTCGCGTTTTCTTATAAAATTGTGACTTTTGTCGAGTAAAATTACGACTCTTTTCATAAAATTGCTCAAATTTTAAGCCTTTCTTGTAAAATTGCGGCTGTTAGAGTAAAATTCCAACTTTTATCATTATATTGCACAAATGTACAGTTTTTCTTGTAAAATTTTGACTTGCGTTGAGTAAAACGACGACTTTTATTATGATACTGCCAAAATTCTAAGTTTTTCTTGTGAAATTGTGACCTTTTTCTTGTGAAATTCTCACTCATTTTTCACAACACGTTTTTTTTAATATTTGCATCGTATGTATATATTATTAATGTTGTACATACAAATCTTTATATATCTAGAAAGGGTGGTCCTAAAGAGGTAGGCATTTTTCGGAGGTCTCAAGAAGGTAACACGTACAAGAAAATATGTGTGTGTGTGTTCTTGTATTTCTACCTTACTTGAGACATCAACAAGGAAAAGTACCTTCTATATGAGGACCGGTGAACAAGTTAGGACATAAATCATGGTCCCAATAAGGAAAACCAATGCATCTAATAGACAATGTCTCATTTGCACCCCTGCTGGTGACATCTAGCAAAATGAGGGTGGTCCCAAAAAGGAGGGATTTTTCAAATTAACTGTGTGTCGTTACTTTTTAATGCAAAATGGTGACATTTGTCATGTAAAATTCTGACTTTAATCACAATATTGCCAATTTTTTTGTTGTCCTTGTAAAATTATGACTCTTGTCATCATTTTGCCAAGTAAAATTCAGATTATTGTTATAATATTGCCCACATTTCGCGGTTTCTTATAAAATTGTGACTTTTGTCGAGTAAAATTACGACTCTTTTCATAAAATTGCTCAAATTTTAAGCTTTTCTTGTAAAATTGCGGCTGTTAAGAGTAAAATTCCAACTTTTATCATAATATTGCACAAATGTACAGTTTTTATTGTAGAAATGTTGACTTGCGTTGAGTAAAACGACGACTTTTATTATAATACTGCCAAAATTCTAAGTTTTTCTTGTGAAATTGTGACCTTTTTCTTGTGAAATTCTAACTAATTTTTCACAACAAGTTTTTTTTATATTTGCATCGTATGTATATATCATTTATGTTGTAAATACAAATCTTTATATATCTAGAAAGGGTTGTCCTAAAGAGGTAGGCATTTTTCGGAGGTCTCAAGAAGGTAACAAATACAAGAAAATATGTGTGTGTGTGTGTTCTTGTATTTTTACCTTACTTGAGACATCAACAAGGAAAAGTACCTTCTATATGAGGACCGGTGAACAAGTTAGGACATAAATCATGGTCCCAATAAGGAAAACCAATGCATCTAATAGACAATGTCTCATTTGCACCCCTGCTGGTGACATCTAGCAAAATGAGGGTGGTCCCAAAAAGGAGGGATTTTTCAAATTGACTGTGTGTCGTTACTTTTTAATGCAAAATGGTGACATTTGTCATGTAAAATTCTGACTTTAAATCACAATATTGCCAATTTTTTTGTTGTCCTTGTAAAATTATGACTCTTGTCATCATTTTGCCAAGTAAAATTCAGATTATTGTTACAATATTGCCCACATTTTGCGTTTTCTTATAAAATTGTGACTTTTGTCGAGTAAAATTACGACTCTTTTCATAAAATTGCTCAAATTTTAAGCTTTTCTTGTAAAATTGCGGCTGTTAGAGTAAAATTCCAACTTTTATCATTATATTGCACAATTGTTCAGTTTTTCTTGTAAAATTTTGACTTGCGTTGAGTAAAACGACGACTTTTATTATAATACTGCCAAAATTCTAAGTTTTTCTTGTGAAATTGTGACCTTTTTCTTGTGAAATTCTTACTCATTTTTCACAAGAAGTTTTTTTTATATTTGCATCATATGTATACATCATTTATGTTGTAAATACAAATCTTTATATATCTAGAAAGGGTGGTCCTAAAGAGGTAGGCATTTTTCGGAGGTCTCAAGAAGGTAACAAATACAAAAAAATATGTGTGTGTGTGTGTGTGTGTGTGTGTGTGTGTGTGTGTGTGTGTTCTTGTATTTCTACCTTTCTTGAGACATCAACAAAGAAAAGTACCTTCTATATGAGGACCGGTGAACAAGTTAGGACATAAATCATGGTCCAATAAGGAAAACCAATGCATCTAATAGACAATGTCTCATTTGCACCCCTGCTGGTGACATCTAGCAAAATGAGGGTGGTCCCAAAAAGGAGGGATTTTTCAAATTGACTGTGTCTCGTTACTTTTTAATGCAAAATGGTGATATTTGTCATGTAAAATTCTGACTTTAAATCACAATATTGCCAATTTTTTTGTTGTTCTTGTAAAATGATGACTCTTGTCATCATTTTGCCAAGTAAAATTCAGATTATTGTTATAATATTGCCCACATTTCGCATTTTCTTATAAAATTGTGACTCTTGTCGAGTAAAATTACGACTCTTTTCATAAAATTGCTCAAATTTTAAGCTTTTCTTGTAAAATTGCGGCTGTTAGAGTAAAATTCCAACTTTTATCATAATATTGCACAAACGGTCAGTTTTTCTTGTAGAAATTTTGACTTGCGTTGAGTAAAACGACAACTTTTATTATAATACTGCCAACATTCTAAGTTTTTCTTGTGAAATTGTGACCTTTTTCTTGTGAAATTCCAACTCATTTTTCACAACAAGTTTTTTTATATTTGCATAGTATGTATATATTATTAATGTTGTATATACAAATCTTTATATATCTAGAAAGGGTGGTCTTAAAGAGGTAGGCATTTTTTGGAGGTCTCAAGAAGGTAACACATACAAGAATGTGTGTGTGTGTGTGTGTGTGTGTGTGTGTAACCTCTGTAGTGTTGAGAGGGGCTGCCAGCTCAGCAATAATTTATAGGGAATCACCCAAACAAAGCGAGTGGATCCAATTATAGACTCCACACTGCTTTACATACACAACAACATTCTCACTGTACTTGGGGATTTAGCCTTATAAATACATCGTTTCAAAAACTGCCATTGACACAAATGTTTTCACGAGGCACAGTCGTGTTTCCCATTAAAACGTCGGCGCGCAAACAGTCGTCATGGCGATGCAACCATCGCTCCCAACACAACAGGGCGGGAGAAAACTGTGTAACTCGATGCTAATATCCTGAAACCAGCTCAAAAGTGGGGTCCATGCAGAAGAGCGCCGATGAAAGACGTGCGTGTTAACATGAGACAATAAAACAATGCTCTGTATGCTTTATGAAAGTGCGTCCCTCTTGTTCAGCAATATAATCACCTAAAGCGACGCAACACAAAAGGGTAAACGCGGCTGAGCTCCGTGGCCAATAGGAGTTGTTGAGTCAGGCGACGGCGAGGACCAGCAAAGGCGGCAGTCGGCCATGTCTAATCAATAATCCCTCGCATATTCTTCAGGAGGGAAAAAAAACATCTAAAAAAGCAGAAGTGGCTGCGGGCGAGTGAGGATTATTCCCTGCTGAGCTCCTCAGTCATGTGGAATAATACCAACATTTACTGGGAAAGAACAGCTTCATCCACGCTGGACATGATGTCGTTGTGGCTTGTGCAGCCCTTTGAGACACTCGTGATGGCAACATATGTTGCTCCAAAAGCTGTACGTACCTTTCAGCATTAATGGTGCCTTCACAGATGTGTAAGTTACCCATGTCTTGGCCACTAATACACCCCTATACCATCACACATGCTGCCTTTTACACTTTCACCCGAGAACTATCCGGATGGTTCTTTTCCTCTTTGGTCCGGAGGACACGAACGACGTCCACAGTTTCCAAAAACAATTTGAAATGTGGACTTGACAGAAGACTTTTCCACTTTGCATCAGTCCATCTTAGATGAGCTCGGGCCCAGCGAAGCGTTTCTGGGCGTTGTTGATAAATGCCTTTGGCTTTGAATAGTAGAGATTTAACTTGCACGTACAGATGTAGCGACCAACTGTAGTGACTGACAGTGGTTTTCTGAAGTGTTCCTGAGCCCATGTGGTGATATCCTTTACACACCGATGTGGCTTTTTGATGCAGTACCGCTTGAGGGATCCAAGGTGTGTAATATCATGGCTTACGTGCAGTGATTTCTCCAGATTCTCGGAACCTTTTGATGATATTACGGAGCGTAGATGGTGAAATCCCTAAATTCCTTGTTGAGAAATGTTGTTCTTCAACAATTTGCTCAGGCATTTGTTGACAAAGTGGTGACCCTCGCCCCCGTCCTTGTTTGGGAACGACTGAAGCTGCTTTTATACCCAATCATGGCACCCACCTGTTCCCAATTAGCCCGTTCACCTGTGGGATGTTCCAAATAAGTCTTTGATGAGCATTCCTCAACTTTCTCACTCTTTTTTGCCACTTTTTTGAAACATGTTGCAAGCATCAAATTCCAAATGAGCTAATATTTGCAAAAAAGTTTTCCAGTTCGAACGTTAAGTATCTTGTCTTTGCAGTCTGTTCAATTGAATATAAGTTGAAAAGGATTCTCTTTTTATTTACCATTTACACAACGTGACAACTTCACTGCTGTTGGAGTTTGTATATATAGGAATGGTACAATTACCATCTGAAATGTTATCACAGTTTAACAATAAATTGTATATCGTTTTTTAACCCCTAGATCAGTGGTTCTCAAAAGGGGGTACGCGTACCCCTGGGGGTACTTGAAGGTATGCCAAGGGGTATGTGAGATTTTTTAAAAAATATTCTAAAAATATAGCAACAATTCAAAAATCCTTTATAAATATATCTATTGAATAATACGTCAACAAAATATGAATGTAAGTTCATAAACTGAACATCAAATCAAGTAGGCTATTCCATTCATTACAATGCAACAATGCAATATTCAGTGTTGACAGCTAGATTTTTTGTGGACATGTCCCATAAATATTGATGTTAAAGATTTCTTTTTTTGTGAAGAAATGTTTAGAATTAAGTTCATGAATTCAGATGGATCTCTATTAGAATCTCCAAAGAGGGCACTTTAAGTTGATGATTACTTCTATGTGTAGAAATCTTTATTTATGATTCAATCACTTGTTTATTTTTCAACAAGTTTTTAGTTATTTTTATATATTTTTTCCAAATTGTTCAAGAAAGACCACCAAAAATGAAAAATTATTTGCACTGTTATACAATTTACTAAATCAGAAACTGATGACATAGTGCTGTACTTTACTTCGTTATCTCTTTTTTTCAACCAAAAATGATTTCCTCTGATTAGGGGGTACTTGAATTAAAAAAATTTCACTGAAAAAAGGTTGAGAACCACTGCCCTAGATGACTAGAGGCTAACCTTTCCTGTGACAAAATGGCAACCAAGGTAATCAAAAAGGTTAACCAACGAACGAGATTTCTCTACAGAATTTCCTCTCTGGTCAACAAAAGCACCTTGAGGATTCTGGCGGGAACTCTCGTTCAACCCTTTTTCGATTATGCATGCACCTCCTGGTACCCTAGCACCTCCAAAACCCTGAAATCTAAACTCCAAACATCTCAGAACAAGCTAGTCAGGTTACTTCTAGACCTCCACCCCAGATCCCACCTCACTCCTACCCACTTCTCTAAAGTGGGCTGGCTCAAGGTGGAGGACAGAGTTAAACAACTTGCACTGAGCCTAGTCTATAAAATCCGCTACACCTCCCTGATACCGAAGTACATGTCAAACTACTTCCTTAACGTAAATGACCGCCATAACCACAACACCAGGGGGAGCTCCACTAACCACGTTAAACCCAGATTCCGAACTAACAAAGGTCTTAACTCATTCCCTTTCTATGCCACATCAATGTGGAATGCGCTCCCAACAGGTATAAAAGAAAGGGCATCTCTATCCTCCTTCAAAACCGCAATAAAAGTTCACCTCCAGGCAGCTACAACCCTAAACTAACACCCTCCCCGGATTGCTAATAATCAAATGTAAACAATCAAATGCAGATACTTTTTCTTTTTCTTATGCCTTCTGATCTCTCTCTCTATGTCCACTACTTGATGTCCATACCCCCCACCCCCCTCCACACCCCTGATTGTAAATAATGTAAATAATTCAATGTGATTATCTTGTGTGATGACTGTATTATGATGATAGTATATATGATAGTATATATCTGTATCATGAATCAATTTAAGTGGACCCCGACTTAAACAAGTTGAAAAACTTATTCGGGTGTTACCATTTAGTGGTCAATTGTACGGAATATGTACTTCACTGTGCAACCTACTAATAAAAGTCACAATCAATCAAAGACCATTTTTACTGCGCATCATCAGACTGTCAGACACAAATCGCGGTGTAACGGTTAAACATAATTCTATTTTAAACCGTACGATGTGAAATAAAACTGTGTGTTCCTTTAAAGAAAGTGACATCGCCGACTACTGGCCCGGCATGCATATTGTACTGTTTTCACTGGTTTTGTCGGAACCATTAGACACGTCCTTCCTTCCGTCAGACCCCGTTTGCAAACCTTCAAGGTCATCAAAGTGCCGGAAACACAAAAAGGCAAAAGACCTCGTAGCTGTTGAAAGTTTTAACAACATTAAAAAAACAGCGCTTCCCCTGGAAAATAAGGGGGAAAAGAACATAACAATATGCATCGGAGACCAGAAGAGAAGTGGGAGCGCTGGCTTGTGAATGTTTCATAAAGCGCTGAAGTCTGGAAGATAAGTGAAGCTGACAGTGAGAGCGAGGCCACGCTGCAAGAAGACAGAATGCAAGCGTTTATGCTGCAGCCTAACGAGCGCTACGTCCATCAGCTGCAGTCTTTTCTCAGCATATGGAAAGTGTTTATGTCCTTTCATGTGCCAGGTCAGTCTACCATTCATTATACTGTCAATGAGAAGGCATGATATGCTGCTTTTTCCCCTCTCTCACACTCACTAATTAGCACAATTAGCATTTTGGTAGCGATTCATTTTGACCATAAAGGTTCGCAAGTAAGAAGGTTAAAAATGTAAATGCAACAAACGACATTGAGTAATACCTCAAATTAAAGGCCCCGATGAGGGCTTTGCTTATCTGTAAATATTAGGGGTGCAACGGTACGTGTATTTGTATTGAACCGTTTCGGTACGGGGTAGGGATGTCCCGATCCAGGTTTTTGCACTTCCGATCCGATACGATGTTGTTTTTGCACTTCCGATCCGATACCGGTTGTTGATTTAATTTGTAATTGAAATTGTGATTTAATTTGTAATTGAATTTGTAATTGATCCATGATTGAGTTTTATCACTTTAGATAAGAAATCATGATCTGTATTAGAAATGTATTATGAATGTTCATTTTAATTGGACTCATGATTGTATATTAATCAACATGGTTAATTTTGTCATATCAATTGGTTTATTAGTACAAATAATTAGTCATTCTGGACAATGGAATGCTTACATTATGCTTTCAAGTACATATATAATGTACTTTGCTAATGAAGAGGTAACTAGATTACTCACTTTGTTTTTTGGACTTTTAGGTCAGGTTTTTTTTCCGGGAAGGAATACCCGTTGACCCAAACAACCTGAGCTCCCTATCCACCTTCAAACTCAACTCAACAAATGGCGAGCTAAAACAACTACGCGGTAGGACAAGCATTTTTTTTCTCCTTCGCGGCGAATCTTTTGGATTACTTTTGTTTTTGAACTGAACTTTGGACTGACGCGAAAGCGTTTGCGTACCTTTTGAACTGAACTGTGAACTGGTTCCGAGAAGGCAGCAGGACTGCATCTTGTATTTTTGTTTTGGGCATTTTTTTTAAATTTTTTCCTATTGTGTCATCTGTGGCATTTATATTTTTGTTAAATACATTTAATGCAGTCAAAACCAAAATAACTAGTTGTCGTCATCTTTCATACCACAGGCTCCTAGACGAACCATCTTCTGTTACACGGTTTACATTCTTAACCCGCCTAGCCCATGCTAGCGTTACACGGTACTGGCCGATACTGGCCTTATCCGAGCATGTATTAAAGTTTAAAGTTATTTAGCCGACTTAGTTGTCAGATTCATGTTGAAAAGGGTTTTAGTACTCTTGATAACAACTAGCCAGCTGAATTAGGTGAGTTTGAATAATACACAATGGAGATGTTGACGTGCGGAGTTTCAAACACTCTTCATTTTCTAGCAGGGGACTTTTCAAATGATGCTACATATTAGCAGTAATGCTACTTTTTACAGCAACGCTTTTGCCCCACACTTGACAAATGACGGTTGTCTGTTCGACATATTCCCACTTGAAGCCAAACCACCGCCAGACGATGGACCCCCTGCTGTTTTTCTTGGGAATTAATTAATTATTCCTTCATTATTACCGCTCACACGGCTGCGCTAGCATCACAGCTAACGCTAGCCATGCTGCTACCTCTCTGCTGGGAGAGTGCATATACGCATGTGACGTATGACGTGACAGTATGTGACGTGGGTAAGAAGGTGCGCTTGCTGTCTGTGAGAAGCAGACACAAGAAGGAGTGGAAAGAGCCTGTCGTGTAATGCCAGCAGCTAAAAGCAACTGCCTGAGGACGTATACTCGACTGAGTTGAAGGTGTGCTGGAAAATGCGGAACGGAAATTAGGGAGCAGCAGAAAAGTGGAATGTAATATTTAAATCGGCGCGTTGGAAAACACGGACCGGATTTTTTTTTAAAACTGGATCTGGATCGGCATTTTCCCATGCCTTGCCGATACGATCCAAATATCCGATCGGGACATCCCTAGTACGGGCGTTCCGGTTCGGTTCGGAGGTGTACCGAACGAGTTTCCACACGGACATATTAAGTAGCGTAATGCACGTTGTGTAAACAATGCACACCGAGGCACAACACACGGCATGCTAGCAGCTAACGGGCTAGGATAGACTGACCATACGTCCTCTTTTCACCGGACATGTCCTCTTTTGCGGAACTGTCAGGGCGGAGTTTCTTAAAGGCCTACTGAAAGCCACTACTAGCGACCACGCAGTCTGATAGTTTATATATCAATGATGAAATCTTAACATTGCAACACATGCCAATACGGCCGGGGTAACTTATAAAGTGCAATTTTAAATTTGTCGCTGAACTTCCGGTTCGAAACGCCTCGGAGGATGACGTATGCGCGTGACGTAGCCAGTAGAACACGGGTATGGCTTCCACATTGAAGCCAATACCAAATAGCTGTTTTCATCTCATTCTGGATGTATTCTGGACATCTGTGTTGGTGAATCTGTTGCAATTTGTTCATTGCATTATGGAGAAAGAAGCTGAGCAAGCAAAGAAGAAAGTTCTCGGTGCAAAGCGGACGTATTTTGCAAAGGAAGTCAGCAGCAACACAACACAGCCGGTGTTTCATTGTTTACATTCCCGAAAGATGCAGTCAAAATGGAAGAACTCGGATAACAGAGACTCTAACCAGGAGGACTTTTGACTTTGATACACAGACGCCTGTAGAGAACTGGGACAACACAGACTCTTACCAGGATTACTTTGATTTGGATGACAATGACGCAGACGTGCTACCGTGAGTATGCAGCTTTGGCTTCCAAACATTTGATCGCTTGACCGTACGTGCGCGTCACGTACGTAACTTTGTTTAAATATATAAGCTTTATGAACCTTGGGTTAGGTGAACGGTCTTTTGGGCTGAGTGATTGTGTGTGTTGATCAGGTGTTTGAATTGTATTGGCGTGTTCTATGGAGCTAGGAGCTAGCAGAGGAGCTAGGAGCTAGCATAACAAACACGCAGGTGTTTTTATGCAGGATTAATTTGTGGCATATTAAATATAAGCCTGGTTGTGTTGTGGCTAATAGAGTATATATATGTCTTGTGTTTATTTACTGTTGTAGTCATTCGCAGCTGAATATCAGGTCACCCCCGGCTCTCACAGCATCTTCCCTATCTGAATAGCTTCAACTCCCCACTAGTCCTTCACTTGCACTTTACTCATCCACAAATCTTTCATCCTCGCTCAAATTAATGGGGAAATTGTCGCTTTCTCGGTCCGAATCTCTCTCACTTCTGGCGGCCATCATTGTAAACAATAGGGAACTTTGCGTATATGTTCAACTGACTACGTCACGCTACTTCCGGTAGGGGCAAGCCTTTTTTTTTATCAGATACCAAAAGTTGCGATCTTTATCGTCGTTGTTCTCTACTAAATCCTTTCAGCAAAAATATGGCAATATCGCGAAATGATCAAGTATGACACATAGAATAGATCTGCTATCCCCGTTTAAATAAAAAAAAATTCATTTCAGTAGGCCTTTAAATGCCTCAAATGTCCGGCATTTTGAGTCAGGGTTGCGTGTATTTTCAATGTACGTTCAGGGTTAAGAAGGGGTTAAAAACAAAACTAATTGTGCGTGCAGCAGCTTTGGTGAGGGAGGGGCAGAGACAGAGAGAGAGAGTTATGATAAACGCGCATGCGTCGCCAGGCTCTGCTTTTTATCCATAGATTTATCACATTTAATTTTTTATTATCTATAGCAGGGATGTCAAAAGTGTGCCATTTGCGGCCCACAGCTAATGTTTTAAAGGCCCACGGCACATTCTAAAAATACTATTAAAATAAACAAAAACATAACAAAAGTGAAATAAAAAAGCTTAAAGGTTAAATGTAATTTAGAAAAAGTTGCAATGTTGACTAATAAAACAAAGCTGTTTTTTCTTCTTTCAAACTGTCATTGCTCAAAACATAATATTGAATCAAAATCAATGTTATTATGAATTATTGACCCATCCAAGGTTCCCATTACTTTATGTCAATATTTGGTAAAATGACGACTTAATTCATTTTTTTTTTTGCTTAAAAGGAGGACAAGACGTGCGGCCTACCTGCGCAGCAGCAGCTTGGGATGGTTCTTGCTTTCCAGGTTGCGGTCGATGAGGTCGGAGAGCAGGTGCTTGAGGACGTCGGTGGCGTACTCCAGGCGTCCCTGCAAGGCGGTCATGATGAGCGAGGCCACGTTGCCGCGGTCCCGCATGGAGAAGGAGCGCTGCATCTCCAGGGTTCGGATGAAGGTGAGCAGGAAGACTTTGTTGTTGATGAGCTGGCCGAAGAGCTTGAGGGCCTTTTCCACGTTCTGCTGACCATTCCCTGACACCTGGACAGGAGACGAGGGGAGTGTCAGCTCACCAACTATTCATGGGAATAATGAGGAGCTCAATGTGTTTAGGGGCGAAGATCTTCAACTTTCAATCTGACCTTGTCTATTTGTTCCCTTTTTCTTCCTGAAGCAACAAACCTGCTCCAGTTTCCCTCCAAGCAAGCAGACAAGGAGCTCATGTGGAGTAACTGAGAAGATCTTAATCAATTATTGACCGACGTCTGTTCAGGAGCACGGCGCCTTCATCCAGTAGACAAATCTCAAAAGAGCGTCCGCAAGAAACACGATCCCAGAGACCAAAATCTGTGTGCGCCTACTCTCTTACCCAAGTCTTGTTGTTACCCAACGTTACACTGCTAAGAAGTCTTGTTGTTACCTAACGTTACACTGCTAAGAAGTCTTGTTGTTACCCAACGTTACACTGCTAAAAAGTCTTGTTGTTACCCAACATTACACTGCTAAGAAGTCTTGTTGTTACCCAACATTACACTGCTAAGAAGTCTTGTTGTTACCCAACATTACACTGCTAAGAAGTCTTGTTGTTACCTAACATTACACTACTAAGGAGTCTTGTTGTTACCTAACATTACACTGCTAAGAAGTCTTGTTGTTACCTAACGTTACACTGCTAAGAAGTCTTGTTGTTACCCAACGTTACACTGCTAAGTCTTGTTGTTACCCAACGTTACACTGCTAAGAAGTCTTGTTGTTACCTAACGTTACACTACTAAGGAGTCTTGTTGTTACCTAACATTACACTGCTAAGAAGTCTTGTTGTTACCTAACATTACACTGATAAGAAGTCTTGTTGTTACCTAACATTACACTGCTAAGAAGTCTTGTTGTTACCTAACATTACACTGCTAAGAAGTCGAAGTTTGTTGATATTTATTGGATTTTTGTTTTTCATTTGTTTACAGTCATCATTTCAGTTTCTTATTTTTTTAGATGGAACATTTCTGTTTTTATTAAGAATGCAATTTATTCTACCTATTTTATTTCTAACATTGGTTTCTTTATATTTTTTTCTATTCCATTATTTCAGATTTTATTATCTATTTTGCTGATTATTCGTAATAATACTTTGCTTTTTTTTTATATAGACTGCGTTTGTTTTTTTCATTTATTCATTTTCCCCATTTAATTCTTATGTTGATAATATAATGTAATATTTGTGTTTCCATGTGTTGATTGTTTTTAACGATACACTTAAGTCAGCATATTTCTGTTGTTATTAATATTCACAAAACATTTATAAAATGACGACATACCGGTAAAAATCGACAAATTATTTTTGTAAATGTAATGCAGCTTTTGTTCTAGTGAGAGTCACCAAGATCGCGTTTTGACTTGCACTCCTTTTTCGGTCGTGCTGTGAACACGAGGACACTGTGGGAGAAAATGCAAGTCGTGTGTTGTACTTAAACGACTTTCCCCATCGTCCTTCCCGAGAGTTGTTCATTTTTGCTTCATCAGCCATGGATGAAATGGTCATGTGATCATTGGTCACCTCCAGCTCCCTGAGGACGGGGTGGTCCTCGATGCCGGGGAACAGCACCCTCATGGCGTACGTCCTGTAGTCCAGGTGCGGGATGCCGGCTCGGTCCAGGTCGCTGGTGAGCTCGTTGATGTCGGTCTGCAGCTCGGCGAAGGCTTGATTTGAATTAGATGAGAAAGAAAGGTTGTCAGTAGAGTTTTCTCTCTTCCCCCCCGGGACCAAATATGTTATTATTATTATTTTTTTTATCTTCACGCCGTTCACTTCAGAGGAACTCAATATTTCACGTTGGACAAAAAACTGACACTGCCCTCCCCCAACAGTTTTATCTGGCAGACAGTAAATTGGGCCCAGCAGTGTGTGGATCATCTCAGCGTGAGGCTGCAGGTGAGTGCCGCCTAATTGGCTGCCATCCTGACTCCCGTCTGCACGCCCTGGGGGGGGTGAGCCCCCCTCACCTCCCCCTTGGTAACCTATCACAGGAGCAGCCCCCACCCCCCCCCCCCCCCCGCCCCCCCGCGGAGTCATCCAGGCCGGCCTGAGCCTTCGCCCTGAATCCCTTGAGGCGAAGAGGTGCCCATCTAAATCCATCCCAGAGGCGCCACTCTGCTAATCTTCTCTTTCCCGAAGGCTGGCAGTGAGCTGGCGATCCTGTCAAGAAGTTTCCTGGACTACAACTTCAGCAGACCAAGGTGAACATCTCCAACGGATACTCAAAATATACGGAAACAGCGGCCTAATGAATGACATCCACACAGTTTGTCTTATAGATGATCTTTGATCAGCTTTTTTACAGCAGATTCCTAAAAAAGGTTGGATCATTCCTATCATACAAAGGATCTTTGATAATGTTTCTGTGGTAAGTTCCTTAAAAACAGCAAAACACTTCTGCCATATAAAGGATCTTTGATAATGTTTATGTGGTAAATTCCCTAAAAACACCAAATCACTCCTGTCATTTAATGATCTTTGACTTCATTTTTTTGCAAGAGGTCCCTTCTTTGACTAGAGGTTTTAGCAGTACAGTTGCTTAAATACAGCAGTTTAGGTCTCTCATATATATGATCTTTGATTAGAATTTTTTGCATGAGGTCCCTAAAAACAGCAGAGCACTCCTGTCACACAGAAGATCTTTGACTAGTGGTTTTGGCAGTATGGTTGCTGAAAGACAGCAGTTTAGGTGTCTCATATATATATGATCTTTGATTAGAATTTTTTTGCATGAGGTCCCTAAAAACAGCAGAGCACTCCTGTCACACAGAAGATCTTTGACAGGGTTTTATTTGCAGCAGATTCCTAAAAAAGAAGCAGATCACTCCTGTCATATGAAAGATCTTTGATATCGTTTTTGCAGAAAATTACTGAAAAACAACACATCTCCCCTGTCATTTAAATGATCTTTGATCGACATTTTTTTTGTATTAGGTCACTATACACAGCAAAGCACTCCTGTCACACAGAAGATCTTTGACTAGTGGTTTTAACAGTATGGTTGCTTAAAGACAGCAGTTTAGGTCTCTCATATATATGATCTTTGATTTTAATTTTTTGCATGAGGTCCCTAAAAACAGCAGAGCACTCCTGTCACACAGAAGATCTTTGACAGGGTTTTATTTGCAGCAGATTCCTAAAAAAGAAGCAGATCACTCCTGTCATATGGAAGATCTTTGATATCGTTTTTGCAGAAAATTACTGAAAAACAACAAATCTCCCCTGTCATTTACATTATATTTGATCGACATTTTTTTTGTATTAGGTCACTATAAATAGCAGAGCACTCCTGTCATACAAGAAGATCCTTGACTGGTGGTTTTGGCAGTATGGTTGCTTAAAGACAGCAGTTTAGGTCTCTCATATATATGATCTTTGATTTGAATTTTTTGCATGAGGTCCCTAAAAACAGCAGAGCACTCCTGTCACACAGAAGATCTTTGACAGGGTTTTATTTGCAGCAGATTCCTAAAAAAGAAGCAGATCACTCCTGTCATATGGAAGATCTTTGATATCGTTTTTGCAGAAAATTACTGAAAAACAACAAATCTCCCCTGTCATTTACATTATCTTTGATCAACATTTTTTTTGTATTAGGTCACTATAAACAGCAGAGCACTCCTGTCATACAAGAAGATCTTTGACTAGTGGTTTTAACAGTATGGTTGCTGAAAGACAGCAGTTTAGGTCTCTCATATATATATGATCTTTGATTTGAATTTTTTGCATGAGGTCCCTAAAAACAGCAGAGCACTCCTGTCACACAGAAGATCTTTGACAGGGTTTTATTTGCAGCAGATTCCTAAAAAAAAGAAGAAGCGGATCACTCCTGTCATATGGAAGATCTTTGATAACGTTTTTGCAGAAAATTACTGAAAACAACAAATCTCCCCTGTCATTTAAATGATCTTTGATCGACATTTTTTTTTGTATTAGGTCACTATACACAGCTCGTGTCATTTCAAATATCTTTTTGGCAAATGTTTTTAAAAGCACTTCTGTCATATATATGATCTTTGACTAGCATTTATTTTTTTGGGGTATAGATCCCTAAAAACAACAGAGCACTCCTGTCACATAGAAGATCTTAGACAAGTGGTTTTAGCGGTATAATGTCGTAAAAACAGTAGATTACGTCTCCTGCGTGTATATGATCTTTGTCGAGGGTTTATTTTTTGAAGTAGTTCCTTAAAAACAACAAAGGGCTCCCATCATATAAAAGATCTTTGACAAGCACATTTTTGCCGGTCTTTAAAAACAGCAAAAGGCTCCTGTCAAGTAGAAGATCTTTGACAAGTGTTGTCAGCATTATAATTGCTTATAAACAGCAGTTCACATATGTCAGAAATATTATCTTTCGATTAGCGTTTATTTTTTGGAGTCAAAAGATCTTTTCTGATTTATTTACTAAACGACACAGGAAGTGCAGTCACACAAGAAGTAATGCACGGGTAACTTTCCCCGCACTAAAAGTATCCGAGTACCTTCTTTGCACTCCAGGGCCACGCGGGACTCCAGGTTGTCCATCTGCATCTGCAGGCGCTTCAGCGTCAGGTCGTTCTCGCGCGACTTCCGCTTGTAGGCGATGAGGACCAGGATGACGATGATGAGGAGGAGCCCCCCGCCGGCGGCGATGCTGACGATGGCGGGCAGGGTGAGCAGACTGTCCGACACGATGTGCACGGCGCCGGGGGACACGTGGAGGCCGCCCACCTGGACCTGCGCGTGCAGACGTTCTACGTGAGTCGGCTTTTACGCACAACGTTAAAAGTGTGGTGGACAAAATGAGACAGAAAAAGAAGTGGCATAAAACACGTCCTAGAAACTCGGAGAAAGTTATACATGTAAACAAACTACGGTGAGTTCAAGGACCGCCAAAATTAGTAGGACAAAACGGCGCTCGCCCAGTACTCGAATCAGTGAAGCATGTTTAGTATAAACAGTGTGATTTATAACAATTAGGGAGGTTTGTGTCATGTTTGTCCTCCTACAGAAACCATATTAACACAAAAAAAATATTTTTTTCCCCTCATCTTTTTCCATTTTTCATACATTTTTTAAAAAAGCTCCAGAGAGCCACTAGGGCGGCGCTAAAGAGCCGCATGCGGCTCTAGAGCCGCGGGTTGCCGACTCCCGGTTTAACCTGATATATACATTTGTATTAAAGTTGTCCTTGAATACTGATGTTTGAAATGACCTTTTCTTCTATGCTCTTCATTCTCAGAAGTGATGACAAACATTTTTTTGTAAATTTGCTGGTAATGTTTTACTTTTAGCCTTAAACAGAACACATCATGTCTGTAACTTTACTAGCTCCTGTAGTTTCAATAAACCAGAATTAATAAATTGTATGTTAGTGTGTCCTAGATCATCTGCTTTATGAATAATCCTTATAGCCATAGACATCTTCTAAGGGTACGCAGCATCGAGCGCTACTGCCTACTGGCGCTGACGAGACGCGGGGCTGCCATCTTGGAGTGGTGATCCGCTCCACTCAGTGCAATTCATTTGGCAGGAGCAATGAACTGTCAGCGCATTTAATTCATCTTACCTCACTGAATACCACTGATTTTCACCCGCTTTTTTGTCATACGTGTAGCTATGATAAAGGACACATGTTTTATTATTCATAGTTTGCTTAACAGTAATAGAATATTCTTATATGCTATAAGTAACCAGACGTCCGAGATCAAAACTGGGAATATAATCCCAGAGAAGGGGGGGAAAAAAACGGTCAGCTATTTTTAAATTGAAGAAACAATATGATTAGGTTATATATACATGCTACATAAACAATGTATGAATACATTAGATATCCATATATCTTATATACTGTATCTCTGTTGCTGCAGCAGCAGTTTATTCTGTCTTGACACTTTGTATTGATATTTTGTATTACATTCTTCCCTTAAATGATCATGTTTACAGTGATTGTTTTATATGTATTTCTTATGTATGTCGCTTTGGAAAAAAGCGTCTGCCAAATACTTCAACATAAACATATATAAACACCTGTAAGTCTTTATATCAGCTAAAACCACCAATCTGTTTCACTGGATTCAGAATAAAACCAAATTCTGTCTTACCCAACAATGTTAGTATTTGAATATTGTTACTTGAAGACTTATTCCTGGTTACAATTATAATGTTAAGAAAGTATTGTCTTATACTTTGCCTAAAATAAGAATGCATCATAGTCAGTGGCGGTTGGTGAATTTAGTTTTAGGTGTCACAATCATTTATTTCAACTTTATGTTATTCAAGTACGGCATTTTTAAATGTAATTAATATCATTGACAAGCAATTCTATTATGGTCATACTCTTGTTTGCTAGAGGCTAGGATTTCAGTACTATTGAAGATCTTTGCTCCTTCTCAACTCTGTGGTAATATTATTTTTACAAAATACAACCAATAGTATGTTAATGTTAAATCTTACTTGTGAAAAGTAATCCCTTGATCCCTATTTCCAACAGTCCGCTCATTTGTCCAGGAAAAGGCTGAACACCATCTTTGTTTTCTTCCTGTCAACTGTCAGTTTAGCATCTTTGTTTTCTACCTGTCAACTGTCAGTTTAGGCTGCTCGCCGGCTCCTCATTACCGCTTCAAGATGGCGGCCCAATTTCTCGCGTCACAGCAGCCAATGCTGATGTCTATGGTTACAATTACGATTTACTTCCGGCGTGGGTTGCCCTACTCTGTTCAGCGGCACTTGAACGCACCATGAAAAAAACAGGTGTCTTAATTTTCCTCCGGGGAAAGATCGATTATCGTCATTCCGTGCTCAGACAGCACAGCTTGTAGGTCCAATGTGCACAACTGAATAACTTAGTTGTTTGGACAGTAATGTGTTAATAAAAGTTCAGATTGGAGTGTGTTGTTTTTAGCGAGGAAAGACTCTTGTTTCCGTGTTAGCATTTAAGCTAGCGAGCCGGCAGCAGTCAGTCCGTGAGTTTATCAAAGTGCAGTTGATCAATCTCAGTTTTTCGATCCTTTTCATTCTAAACACTAACCGTTAGGAGTTTTGTCGCGGTCATCATTATTACCGTTTATCGCTCCGTCCTCAGTCTTGTTTCCCGGTGAAAGAATCCGAACACTGTGTCTTAGTAGGTGAAGTTCTGATTGGCTCCCCGCCTTGATGTCCAACCCGCCCTCCCCTGTGCGCTAATGTGATTGGATGGATTAACCATTAGTCCCACCCACTTAAAGACGATATTGAAATATGATTGGATTTCGTTTCTGTCATTTATTTTTGTCTCGTTTTTTATTCGTCGATTCAATTGTCTATTAATTTCGTCATTGTTTTTGTCACCATGCACTCGTTATCGTCCTATTTTAGTCCGGACGAAAAATAGGTCGATGGCGATAACTAAGACGAACTAAGACGAACGAATAATTGATTGTAAATAATGTAAATGATTGTAAATAATGTAAATAATTCAATGTATATACTCTGATGATTAACTTGTGTGATGACTGTATTATGCTGATAGCATATAGTTGTACCATGAATTGACCTTGTCTTAAACAAGTGGAAAAACTTATTGGGGTGTTACCATTTAGTGGTCAATTGTACGGAATATGTACTGTACTGTGCAATCTACTAATAAAAGTTTCAATCAATCAATCAACACAATTAAAATGAAATGTGAGTACTCAGCCATTGTTGTTTTGAAGTAAATGGCAGTCATATTCAATGTTTATTTTTCAATGTTTATTTTTGATATTAAAGGTTTTTAAAGTAAGTCTACGTCAGAAGTGTGTGGGAGAGAGTTTGTTTTTGTGTGAGGAAAAAGTGTGTGTTTAAAAATTAGTGTGTCTTATTTTGTGTCGAACTGTTTAATGTTTGATAAACAAGCCTTTGCATGAAATAAAAGAAAATTGTCCAGTCCATTCGGGAATGTTAACCGGTAATTATAAAGTAGAGGCCAAAAGTTTGGACACACCTCATTTCAATGTGTTTTCTTTATTTTCCATGACTATTTACATTATATGATTGTCACTGAAGGCATCAAAACTATGACACCTGTGAAGTGAAAACCATTTCCGGTGACTACCTCTTGAAGCTCATCCAGAGAATGCCAAGAGTGCGCAACAAAGTTTTCAGAGCAAAGGGTGGCTATTTTGAAGAAAATAGAATATAAAACACATATATATATAAATATATTTGCCCCTTCTCTTTATTGAGCATAGATGATTTAATATAATACTGTGTATACAGAAAACAAAAACAGCAATGCTCATATTTTTTTATTCAATATTTGAATCGTTTGATAGCCCTAGTAATTATACTACATACATTTTTGACTGAGGATAAACCAGTGTCTCATTGTACGACTTTTTTTTTCTAATAGATCCAATTATAATAGATGATATATGACTGTACTATCATTATAGACATGAAATTACACCGTCAATGTCATCATCTTCCCATAAAACAAGGGCTGTGTTAGTTTCAAAGCGCACACACACAGACACATTCTTGTATTTGTTACCTTCTTGAGACCTCCGAAAAATGCCTCCCTCTTTAGGACCACCCTTTCTAGATATATAACGATGTGTATTTACAACATTAATAATATACACATACTATGCAAATATAAAAGAGGTTGTTGTGAGAAATGAGTTGGAATTTTACAAGAAAAATGTCACAATTTCACAAGAAAAACTTAGAATTTTGGCAGTGTTATAATAAAAGTTGTAATTTTACTCAACGCAAGTCAAAATTTTAGAATAAAATTATTATGATAAAAGTTGGAATTTTGATAAAAGTTGGAATTTTACGAAAAAAGCTTAACATTTTGGCAACAGTTGTAATTTTACTCGACAAAAGTCACAATTCTATAAGAAAACTTTAACATTTTGGCAATGTTATAATAATAATCAAAATTTTACTTGGCAAAATTGTGACCAAAGTCATTATTTTACTCCAAAAATGTCACCGTTTTACAAGAACAACACAAAAATTGGCAACATTGTGACAAAAGTCAGAGTTGTATATGACAAATGTCACCATTTTGCATTAAAAAAGTTTAAAAAAAAGTAATAATTTTAAGAGAAAATATTGCAATATTACAGTAACAGAAAGAATATGAGAAATTGTTACACATTTTATAAGAAAAATGTCGACACCTTGTGAGAAAAAGAATGCTTTTCGTAAAAAAAAAATGTTTTGTTTGTAATTGGTTTTTAATCTTCATTAATTACTTGAAGTTATTACAGTATGTTTTGTTTTTTTAATACATTTTGGCCAAAGGGAGCGCATTTCAATTTCTTACACACACTTGTTATTTCATATGTTGACCAGAGGGGGAGCACTTTTAAAAGCGACACACAGTCAATGTGAAAAATCCCTCCTTTTTGGGACCACCCTCATTTTGATAGATGTCACCACAAATGAGACATTGTCTATTAGACGCAATGTTATTGATTTATGTCATCACTTGTTCACACCTCCTCATATGGAAGATACTTTTCCTTCTTCATGTCTCAAGAAGGGTAGGAATACAAGAACACACACACACACACACACACACACACAGACATTAAAGCCCCTACCCTGGGCTGAATGAGCAGTGTTGAGAGCATGAATAATGCACTTTGAAGGTATAATGCAGATGAAAAAAATCCCCCGAGCAGGCGGACAGATGGAAGGTAAAAGTTTGACACTGACCATGACTTTGTATTGTCCGGTGAGGTTGGGCGGCTCGCACAGCAGCTGGCTCTCGGACACGGTCACCGAGCAGGGGGTCTCTCCAATCAGCACCGTGTAGTTAAGCTTGGCCCCTCCTGAGGCCGGGGGTAGCAGGTTTCTGCCCTGTGGGTACACGGGGGGGGGGGGGGGGGGGGGGGTTGAGTGAAAGTAAGATCTCAAAGGACAAGAACAATCCTCAAATGTAACCAGAAGACGAGAAAGTGCATCAAGAGCTGAGGTCTAAAAATACTGGAAAAATGAATAAATAAATGCTGGTGAACACAACTAGATGGTTCTAGGTAGGAACCCTGAGGGACTCCAGTCTAGAGCAGGTGTCCAAACTTTTGACTTGGGGGCCGCATTGGGCTAGCCAACTGCATGTAAAGTATATATAAAGCTATACATATATATGGGATTAATCACAATTATCATGGTATATTGCATTATATATAACGTGATTATATATATATATATATATATATATATATATATATATATATATATATATATATATATATATATATATATATATATATATATATATACAAGAGGTAAAGGATGGATATATATATATATATATATATATATATATATATATATATATATATATATATATATATATATATATATATATATATATATATATATATATATACCGGTATATATATATATATATATATATATATATATATATATATATATATATATATATATATATATATATATATATATATATATATATATATATATATATATATATATATATATATTAAGTTAAAGATTGTCACACACACACTAGGTGTGGCGAAATTATTCTCTGCATTTGACCCATCACCCTTGATCACCCCCTGGGAGGTGAGGGGAGAAGTGAGCAGCAGCGGTGGCCATGCCCGGGAATCATTTTTGGGGATTTAACCCCCAATTCCAACCCTTGATGCTGAGTGCCAAGCAGGGAGGTAATGGCTCCCGTTTTTACAGTCTTTGGTATGACTCAGCCGGGGTTTGAACTCACAACCTACCCATCTCAGGGCGGACACTCCAACCACTAGGCCACTGAGTAGGATATATATATATATATATATATATATATATATATATATATATATATATATATATATATATATATATATATATATATATATATATATATATATATATATATATATATATATATATATATATATATATATATATATATAATCATGCTATATATAATAATTGTGATTAATCCCGTATATATGTATAGCTTTATATATATATATATATATATATATATATATATATATATATATACACACAATATATATATATATACAGTATATATATATATATATATATATATATATATACAGTATATATATATATATATAAATATATATATATATATATATATATATATATATATATATATATATACAGTATGTATATATATATATATATATATATATATATATACATACACCATATATATATATATATATATATATACAGTATGTATATATATATATATACATACACCATAATAATTGTGATTAATCCCATATATATATATATATATATATATATATATATATATATATATATATATATATATATATATATATATATATATATATACACATACACACACACACACACACACACACACACACACACACACACACACACGTGTGTGCATATTATATTAATATGATGGATATATAATTAATATAATGGATAAATAACTACTATAATATGATATTAAGAGTATGTGAAAGTATGTTTACATTGTTTACTTCTGTGACGACCTTCTTAAAGTTTTGTAATCAATCAGAAAGTGGAGATTGTTTCGCATTTTTCCCCATCATTCACACTAATGGTGTTGTTTTTGATTTTTGTATGGTGTTTGAGCAATTTCCATAACATCCACAATGTTCAGTGAGCAGGTTGTGTCATGTGTGTTAACCTTTATGTTAGTTAAATTTTTGTATTTTGCACCATGACTAGGGAAGGTTGTTTCGATTGTGTCATATAAGTCAATGAGTGCTGTTGTGTCAAAAGTACTTTCAAGGGTCATTGGTCTGATTTACTCACATTGTTTACAAAATGGCAGCAAATATTTATTATTCAATGACCGGCTGGTGTTTTGTTGGACTCGTGAGGTCTGGCGGACACTCCTGGTCTGAATAATACAGTTTTGTGATCGTTCCTGTTGGTTTGTCTGTCAGTCAGTAAGTTAATCATCAAAAAAACCTCAGAAAGTTATGGGCGGATTTTGAGACAAAGATAGTGTAGACAGAGAAGAGTGTTCACTCCCTTTCTTTCATTCCGCTCAATAGCATAAAGCTCAAAAAAAGTATGGGCGGAATCTTATACAACTTCTAGGAAATGTCCGAAAGGGGATAAAGAACAAGTGATTTTTGATTTTGGGTCTGATCCGAATAATTTCCACTATGTTACCTTACGTTTACGTTTATATCGTGGGGACAGACAAGAGTGTTCACTCGGCTTCTTTCAAAATCATAGCTCAAAAAGGTAAAGGCGGATTTTAATCTAAGTGTCCAAAATGGGACATTACGTCACATTTACCTTACGAGTTTCAACGTCTGTGTGCGTATGCGAGCGGCCTCGCCTCCACCCACAGAGACAAAGACAGTGGAGAAAATAGCTAATTATTCCCATTACAAATTTTATGGATTTGTTGCTTTGTTTGTTGTTTTTTATACTTTTATGATTACTTGTTTACTATATTAGTTGGTTCAATTCGAGTTCATGCATGGACGTCATTGGGCGAGCCACACGTCCATCATTGCGTCATAACAAAGTCTTGAGACTACCTTGAGAATGATGGGCGATCCTGGCTTCTGCTCCAGGACTCCAGTGGCGCTGAGAGGCTCAAAGTAAGGGTTGGGGTAGTAGAGCAGGTTGGTGGTGTTGTAGACCAGCAGCGCCTGCACGTTGTTGAAGATGAAGCCAAACTCGTCGGCGTGCTTCACCGTGTCCAGGCCTGGGTGGTAGTCCTCCACCAGGGAGGGAGCCCAGCAGCTCATGCTGGTGGTGTTCAACACTTTGCACACCTGGGGAGGACGGAGCATGCAAATTAGTCCCCTCCACTGCAATTGTCTCCAATAAATCTGCAAGATCCAAGAGTCTTTATTGTCCAAAGGTCTAAAACACAGAGAGCATTAATGAATGATGTTCTCCTTTCTGCTCTGTGTGATTAGAACATAAACACACGAAGAACATACAGCACAGAGACTTTTGCAAAGTAAAACATGCGCATAATTGTGGAGAGTTAACCATTCAACCATTTTTAACATTTGTCAACATTCTTGAACAGTCTCCAACATTCATCAACATTCTTGAACAGTCTTCAACATTCACCAACATTCTTGAACAGTCTCCAACATTCATCAACATTCTTCAACATTCTTGAACAGTCTTCAACATTTGTCAACAGTCTTGAACAAGCTAACTTGTCAACATTCTTAAACAGTCTCCAACATTCATCAACATTCTTGAACAGTCTCCAACTTTCATCAACATTCTTGAACAGTCTTCAACATTTGTCAACAGTCTTGAACAAGCTAACTTGTCAACATTCTTAAACAGTCTCCAACATTCATCAACATTCTTGAATAGTCTTCAACATTCATCAACATTCTTGAACAGTCTCCAACTTTCATCAACATTCTTGAACAGTCTTCAACATTTGTCAACAGTCTTGAACAAGCTAACTTGTCAACATTCTTAAACAGTCTCCAACATTCATCAACATTCTTGAACAGTCTCCAACTTTCATCAACATTCTTGAACAGTCTTCAACATTTGTCAACAGTCTTGAACAAGCTAACTTGTCAACATTCTTAAACAGTCTCCAACATTCATCAACATTCTTGAATAGTCTTCAACATTCATCAACATTCTTGAACAGTCTCCAACTTTCATCAACATTCTTGAACAGTCTTCAACATTTGTCAACAGTCTTGAACAAGCTAACTTGTCAACATTCTTAAACAGTCTCCAACATTCATCAACATTCTTGAACAGTCTCCAACTTTCATCAACATTCTTGAACAGTCTTCAACATTTGTCAACAGTCTTGAACAAGCTAACTTGTCAACATTCTTAAACAGTCTCCAACATTCATCAACATTCTTGAATAGTCTTCAACATTCATCAACATTCTTGAACAGTCTCCAACTTTCATCAACATTCTTGAACAGTCTTCAACATTTGTCAACAGTCTTGAACAAGCTAACTTGTCAACATTCTTAAACAGTCTCCAACATTCATCAACATTCTTGAATAGTCTTCAACATTCATCAACATTCTTGAACAGTCTCCAACTTTCATCAACATTCTTGAATAGTCTTCAACATTCATCAACATTCTTGAACAATCTTTAACACTTGTCAACATTCTTGAACAGTCTTCAACATTCACCAACATTCTTGAATAGTCTTCAACATTCATCAACATTCTTGAACAGTCTCCAACTTTCATCAACATTCTTGAATAGTCTTCAACATTCATCAACATTCTTGAACAATCTTTAACATTCATCAACATTCTTGAACAGTCTCCAACTTTCATCAACATTCTTGAACAGTCTTCAACATTCATCAACATTCTTGAACAATCTTTAACATTCATCAACATTCTTGAACAGTCTCCAACTTTCATCAACATTCTTGAACAGTCTTCAACATTCATCAACATTCTTGAACAATCTTTAACATTCATCAACATTCTTGAACAGTCTCCAACTTTCATCAACATTCTTGAACAGTCTTCAACATTCATCAACATTCTTGAACAATCTTTAACATTTGTCAACATTCTTGAACTGTCTTCAACATTCACCAACATTCTTGAACAGTTTCCAACATTCACCAACATTCTTGAACAGTCTTCAACATTCTTGAACAATCTTTAACATTTGTCAACATTCTTGAACTGTCTTCAACATTCACCAAAATTCTTGAACAGTCTTCAAAATTTGTCAACAGTCTTGAACAAGCTAACTTGTCAACATTTTTGAACAGTCTTCAACATTCACCAACATTCTTGAACAGTCTTCAACATTCATCAACATTCTTGAATAGTCTTCAACATTCACCGACATTCTTGAACAGTCTCCAACATTCATCAACATTCTTGAACAGTCTTCAACATTTGTCAACAGTCTTGAACAAGCCAACTTGTCAACATTTTTGAACAGTCTTCAACATTCACCAACATTCTTGAACAGTCTTCAACATTCACCAACATTCTTGAACAGTCTTCAACATTCACCAACATTCTTGAATAGTCTTCAACATTCATCAACATTTTTGAACAGTCTTGAACATTCACCAACATTCTTGAACAATCTTTAACATTTGTCAACATTCTTGAACAGTCTTAAACATTCACCAACATTCTTGAACAGTCTTCAACATTCACCAACATTCTTGAACAGTCTTCAACATTTGACAACAGTCTTGAACAAGCCAACTTGTCAACATTTTTGAACAGTCTTCAACATTCATCAACATTCTTGAACAGTCTTCAACATTCTTGAACAGTCTTGAACGTTCACCAACATTCTTGAACAGTCTCCAACATTCTTGAACAGTCTTCAACATTCATCAACATTCTTGAACAGTCTTCAACGTTCACCAACATTCTTAAACAGTCTCCAACATTCTTGAACAGTCTTCAACATTCACCAACATTCTTGAATAGTCTTCAACATTCATCAACATTCTTGAACAGTCTCCAACTTTCATCAACATTCTTGAATAGTCTTCAACATTCATCAACATTCTTGAACAATCTTTAACATTCATCAACATTCTTGAACAGTCTCCAACTTTCATCAACATTCTTGAATAGTCTTCAACATTCTTGAACAATCTTTAACATTTGTCAACATTCTTGAACTGTCTTCAACATTCACCAACATTCTTGAACAGTTTCCAACATTCACCAACATTCTTGAACAATCTTTAACATTTGTCAACATTCTTGAACTGTCTTCAACATTCACCAAAATTCTTGAACAGTCTTCAAAATTTGTCAACAGTCTTGAACAAGCCAACTTGTCAACATTTTTGAACAGTCTTCAACATTCATCAACATTCTTGAACAGTCTTCAACATTCATCAACATTCTTGAACAGTCTTCAACATTCATCAACATTCTTGAACAGTCTTGAACGTTCACCAACATTCTTGAACAGTCTCCAACATTCTTGAATAGTCTTCAACATTTACCAACATTATTGAACAGTCTTCAACATTCATCAACATTCTTGAGTAGTCTTCAACATTCATCAACAGTCTTGAACAAGCCAACTTGTCAACATTTTTTAACAGTCTTCAACATTCATCAACATTCTTGAACAGTCTTCAACATTCATCAATATTCTTGAATAGTTTTCAACATTCATCAACATTCTTGAACAGTCTTGAACGTTCACCAACATTCTTGAACAGTCTCCAACATTCTTGAATAGTCTTCAACATTTACCAACATTATTGAACAGTCTTCAACATTCATCAACATTCTTGAGTAGTCTTCAACATTCATCAACATTCTTGAAAAGTCTTGAACATTCACCAACATTCTTGAACAGTCTCCAACATTCTTGAATAGTCTTCAATATTCATGAACAATCTTTAACATTTGTCAACATTCTTGAACAGTCTTCAACATTCACCAACATTCTTGAACAGTCTTCAAAATTCACCAACATTCTTGAACAGTCGTCAACATTCACCAACATTCTTGAACAGTCTTCAACATTCACCAACATTCTTGAACAGTCTTCAACATTCACCAACATTCTTGAACAGTCTTCAACATTCACCAACATTCTTGAACAGTCTTCAACATTCACCAACATTTTTGAACAGTCTTCAACATTATTGAACATGATCCTCAGTTAATACTTTAACATTCTCCGACTTTTCATATTTGTTAATATTCTTCAGCGTTGTGCAAACGTCTCATTCTCTAACATTCTTTGACATTTATCAGCGTTCATTGACATTCTCCAGCATTCCATGTTATTTAACATCTTCTAAAGTTCTGTGACATTCTTGAACATTCTTTAACATTCATCAGCATTCCTGAACAGTCTTTAACATTCATTAGCATTCTTGAAAAGTCTTTAACATTCTTCAACATTCCTCAACAGCATTCTTAACATTCTTGAACAGACTTTAATATTCATCAGCATTCATCAACATTTTTGAACAGTCTTTAAAATTCGTTAACATTCCTCAACAGCATTCTTCAACATTCTTGAACAGTCTTTAACATTCATTAGCATTCTTGAACAGTCTTTAACATTCGTCAACAGCATTCTTCAACATTCTTCAACATTCTTGAACAGACTTTAACATTCATCAGCATTCATCAACATTTTTGAACAGTCTTTAAGATTCGTCAACAATCTTAAACAGTCTTTAACATTCCTCAACATTCATCAGCATTCTTTGAACAGTCTTCAACATTCATAAGCATTCTTCAACATTCTTGAACAGTCTTTAACATTCATAAGCATTCTTCAACACTCTTGAACAGTCTAACATTCTTGAACAGTCTTTAACATTCGTCAACATTCATCAACATTCTTGAAAGTCTTCACCATTTGTCAACATTCTTGAACAGTCTTAAACATGTAACAACATTCTTAAATATTATTCAACATTCACCAACATTCTTCAACAGTTTTCAACATTCGTCAACAGTCTCCAACATTCACCAACATTCTTCAACAGTTTTTAACATTTGTCAACATTCTTAACCCGTCTCCAACATTCTTCAACAGTTTTTAACATCTGTCAACATTCTTGACCACTCTCCAATATTCTTCAACAGTTTTTTACATTTGTCAACATTCTTAACCAGTCTCCAACATTCTTCAAAATTTGTCAACAGTCTCCAACATTCTTCAACAGTTTTCAACATTCACCAACATTCTTCAACAGTTTTTAACATTCGTCAACATTCTTCACCATGTATCAACATTCTTGAATATTCTTCAACATTCATCAACAGTCTTGAACAGTCTCCAACATTCACCAACATTCTTGAACAGTTTTTAACATTTGTCAACATTCTTAACCAGCCTCAAACCTTCTTCAACAGTTTTCAACATTGGTCAACAGTCTCCAACATTCACCAACATTTTTCAACAGTTTTTAACATTCATCAACATTCACCAACATTCTTGAACAGTTTTTAACATTTGTCAACATTCTTAACCAGCCTCCAACATTCTTCAACAGTTTTTAACATTGGTCAACAGTCTCCAGCATTCACCAACATTCTTCAACAGTTTTTAACATTTGTCAACATTCATCAACATTCTTCAACAGTTTTTAACATTTGTCAACATTCATCAACAGTCTCCAACATTCACCAACGTTCTTCAACAGTTTTTAACATTTGTCAACATTCTTAACCAGTCTCCGACATTCTTCAACAGTTTTCAACATTCATCAACAGTCTCCAACATTTTTCAACAGTTTTTAACATTTGTCAACATTCTTAACAAGTCTCCAACATTCTTCAACAGTTTTCAACATTCATCAACAGTCTCCAACATTCTTCAACAGTTTTTAACATTTGTCAACATTCTTAACAAGTCTCCAACATTCTTCAACAGTTTTCAACATTCATCAACAGTCTCCAACATTCTTCAACAGTTTTTAACATTTGTCAACATTCTTAACCAGTCTCCAACATTCTTCAACAGTTTTCAACATTCATCAACAGTCTCCAACATTCTTCAACAGTTTTCAACATTTGTCAACTTTCTTAACCAGTCTCCGACATTCTTCAACAGTTTTTAACATTTGTCAACATTCTTAACCAGTCTCCAACATTCTTCAACAGTTTTCAACATTTGTCAACTTTCTTAACCAGTCGCCGACATTCTTCAACAGTTTTCAACATTTGTCAACATTCTTAACCAGTCTCCAACATTCTTCAACAGTTTTCAACATTCATCAACAGTCTCCAACATTCTTCAACAGTTTTTAACATTCATCAACATTCACCAACATTCTTCAACAGTTTTAACATTTGTCAACTTTCTTAACCAGTCGCCGACATTCTTCAACAGTTTTTAACATTTGTCAACATTCTTAACCAGTCTCCAACATTCTTCAACAGTTTTCAACATTCATCAACAGTCTCCAACATTCTTCAACAGTTTTTAACATTTGTCAACATTCATCAACAGTCTCCAACATTCTTCAACAGTTTTCAACATTCATCAACAGTCTCCAACATTCACCAACATTCTTCAACAGTTTTAACATTTGTCAACATTCTTAACCAGTCTCCAACATTCTTCAACAGTTTTAACATTTGTCAACATTCTTAACCAGTCGCCGACATTCTTCAACAGTTTTTAACATTTGTCAACATTCTTAACCAGTCTCCAACATTCTTCAACAGTTTTCAACATTCATCAACAGTCTCCAACATTCTTCAACAGTTTTTAACATTTGTCAACATTCATCAACGGTCTCCAACATTCACCAACATTCTTCAACATTCATCAACGTTCTTCAACAGTTTTTAACATTTGTCAACATTCTTAACCAGTCTCCAACATTCTTCAACAGTTGTCAACATTCATCAACAGTCTCCAACATTCACCAACATTCACCAACGTTCTTCAACATTCATCAACAGTCTCCAACATTCACCAACATTCTCCAACATTCACCAACGTTCTTCAACAGTTTTTAACATTTGTCAACATTCTTAACCAGTCTCCAACATATTATACAATACTATACTATACAACACTAAAATAAAGCCAATAATGCAATTTTTTTGTGGTTCCCTTTATTTAGAAAAGTACCGAAAAAAACCCGAAATAATTTTAGCACCGGTACCGATACCAAAACATTGGTATCGTCACAACACTAGTGTGTGGAATCACAGATGCAATCTGTGTCGTGTGCACTGTCAATCCAGGTCAATTCTGACATGTGGAACGGCCAAGAAAGATGCAGCGGGCCTGTTAGGCTCATATTTGGCCTATGAACGCCTCCTTCTTTGCAGGAGAAATGATTTACGCCCCCGTCATTAAATCAATCTCTATTGCTGTGTCGGCCTCCATTAAATGAAAAATAAACAGCCGCCGGCGCTCCGCTGAGAGAATAAAAAAAACCGCCGTCCGCAAAAGCACGGCGGCGCTCCTCCTCAGCTGGAGGCTGAGCTACGGCTCTTTTATTACTTCTCTACAGTTTGCTGGGATGAGAGAGCTGTCTGCCATCCATCCTCGCTGGCTCAGCCCTCGGAGGGGAGGAGGCAGGGGAGGAGGCAAGGGAGGGGGGTAGGACCGCGGCGAGGATTGATTGCCGAGCAGTGAGTTCGCTCAGAGAGGTGTTTTTTTTATCCGCTTTCATTCCCGGCCGGCTCGCTCTCTTTCTCTAGGGAAGAAACTTAATTAGAAGCAAATATCACCAAAGCTGCTGAATGGGAGCAAACGCCACGCCTCCTACCTGTGTGTGTGTGTGTGTGTGTGTGTGTGTGTGTGTGTGTGTGTGTGTGTGTGTGTGTGTGTGTGTGTGTGTGTGTGTGTGTGTGTGTGTGGCGGGAGATCGATGCGGGCTAGTTGTGTGCAGTCTATGCCATGCATGCTTTGTGTGCACAGGAGCGTCTCCTCCGCGTCGGCAAACAGCCAGCTAACGAGAAAAGGACCGTTTCCGCTTTTATGCTCGTCACACAACCTTAAGTTCAAATTTGAATGACAATAAAAAGGAAGTCTAAGTACAAGTCTAAATCTAATTAATTTCCGTTAATTCCCATGGAAAGTTTCCAACTTTGAATATTCCCGGAATTTTGCGACCATAATTACTGGTGATTGTCACTTTATTGAATGTTCATTATTCCCCCGTAGTAGTAGTAGTAGTAGTAGTTGTAGCAGGACCTAGGATCCAGGACATGGTGTCCCTGCATGCTGAGGCCATTACAGCACGTTAATTCCCATGGAAAGTTTCCAACTTTGAATATTCCCGGAATTTTGCGACTCTAATTGCTGATGATTGTCACTTTATTGAATGTTCATTATTCCCTCGTAGTAGTAGTAGTAGTAGTAGTAGCAGGACCTAGGATCCAGGACATGGTGTCCCTGCATGCTGAGGCCATTACAGCATCCTCTCACTTTGAGTGGTGCTGAAGACGGCTGCCAAATGTGCGCTTGTTTGAAATCCCGCTGCCAACTCGACCCCGGCGCTTCTGGGCCGCGGCGAACACGGCGTGTTTGGCCGGTGTGGACGCCGAGTGTGACTTGGCAGTGGAAGCGCGTAGGAGTAGCAACACTACACAGCTCAGGACCAGCAGACCTGCTTTCCAACGTTGACCTCGGACTCTGATCGCGCCGGCCTACGCGCTTGGCTACAGGAAGCCAAGTCCTATCTCGGAGTTCTCGGAGAGACCTTCTGTGTGCTTCGTTGTTTAATGTATTCCGCCAGAGGCACAAGGAAGCATATTTTAAAAAAAACCCATCATATCTCAGTTAAAGTTTGTTCATTTCATCTGGATCGGATCCGTATCGCAATTTTGGCAGCAGTTCTTTGATCGACCGATGTGTCGCTTCTCTAAGGTTCCGCGGGGTCTTTTGACACAACATGGTGACCTAGAAGCCGAGTACACAGGTGTCAAACTCAAGGCCCAGGAGCCACGTTATAGTATCGCCGTACTAATGAATCAAAAACGGTACTATACTCTGTTTGAAAAAGTACCGCTTCCCGGGCATGACGTCACGTGGCGACATTGCTGGTTCTACCAGCAGAGGAGCATGTTGGGCAGCGCGCACACACCGAGTACTTACAAGCAGACACAGTGTGTAGACCAAAATATCTGCATGTACTATTTTAGTTGTTTGCTGATATCGTACCCGACCAAAATATCTGCATGTACTATCTTAGTTGTTTGCTGATATCGTAACCGCCCAAAATATATTCATGTACTATTTTAGTTGTTTGCTGATATCGTACCCGACCAAAATATCTGCATGTACTATTTTAGTTGTTTGCTTATATCGTACCTGACCAAAATATCTGCATGTACTATTTTAGTTGTTTGCTGATATCGTAACCGACCAAAATATCTGCATGTTCTATTGTAGTTGTTTGCTGATATCGTACCCGACCAAAATATCTGCATGTACTATTTAGTTGTTTGCTGACATCGTACCTGACCAAAATATCTGCATGTATTATTTTTGTTGTTTGCTGACATCGTACCCGACCAAAATATCTGCATGTACTATTTTAGTTGTTTGCTGATATCGTACCTGACCAAAATATCTTCATGTACTATTTTAGTTGTTTGCTGATATCGTACCCGACCAAAATATCTGCATGTACTATAGTTGTTTGCTGATATCGTACCTGACCAAAATATCTGCATGCACTATTTTCGTTGTTTGCTGATATCGTACCCGACCAAAATATCTGCATGTGCTATTTTAGTTGTTTGCTGATATCGTACCCGACCAAAATATCTGCATGTGCTATTTTAGTTGTTTGCTGATATCGTACCCAACCAAAATATCTGCATGTACTATTTTAGTTGTTTGCTGATATCGTACCTGACCAAAATATCTGCATGTACTATTTTAGTTGTTTGCTGACATCGTACCTGACCAAAATATCTGCATGTATTATTTTTGTTGTTTGCTGACATCGTACCTGACCAAAATATATGCATGTATTATTTTTGTTGTTTGCTGACATCGTACCTGACCAAAATATCTGCATGTACTATTTTAGTTGTTTGCTGATATCGTACCCGACCAAAATATTTGCATGTACTATTGTAGTTGTTTGCTGATATCGTACCCGACCAAAATACCTGCATGTACTATTTTAGTTGTTTGCTGATATCGTACCCGACCAAAATATCTGCATGTACTATTTTAGTTGTTTGCTGATATCGTACCCGACCAAAATATCTGCATGTGCTATTTTAGTTGTTTGCTGATATCGTACCTGACCAAAATATCTGCATGTACTATTGTAGTTGTTTGCTGATATCGTACCCGACCAAAATATCTGCATGTGCTATTTTAGTTGTTTGCTGATATCGTACCCGACCAAAATATCTTCATGTACTATTTTAGTTGTTTGCTGATATCGTACCCGACCAAAATATCTGCATGTACTATTTTAGTTGTTTGCTGATATCGTACCTGACCAAAATATCTTCATGTACTATTTTAGTTGTTTGCTGATATCGTACCCGACCAAAATATCTGCATGTACTATAGTTGTTTGCTGATATCGTACCTGACCAAAATATCTGCATGCACTATTTTCGTTGTTTGCTGATATCGTACCCGACCAAAATATCTGCATGTGCTATTTTAGTTGTTTGCTGATATCGTACCCGACCAAAATATCTGCATGTGCTATTTTAGTTGTTTGCTGATATCGTACCCAACCAAAATATCTGCATGTACTATTTTAGTTGTTTGCTGATATCGTACCTGACCAAAATATCTGCATGTACTATTTTAGTTGTTTGCTGATATCGTACCCGACCAAAATATCTGCATGTGCTATTTTAGTTGTTTGCTGATATTGTACCCGACCAAAATATCTGCATGTACTATTGTAGTTGTTTGCTGATATCGTACCCGACCAAAATATCTGCATGTGCTAGTTTAGTTGTTTGCTGATATCGTACCCGACCAAAATATATGCATGTACTATTTTTGTTGTTTGCTGATATTGTACCCGACCAAAATATCTGCATGTACTATTTTAGTTGTTTGCTGATATCGTACCCGACCAAAATATCTGCTTGTACTATTTAGTTGTTTGCTGATATCGTACCCGACCAAAATATCTGCATGTACTATTTTAGTTGTTTGCTGATATTGTACCCGACCAAAATATCTGCATGTACTATTTTCGTTGTTTGCTGATATTGTACCCGACCAAAATATCTGCATGTACTATTTTAGTTGTTTGCTGATATCGTACCTGACCAAAATATCTGCATGTACTATTTAGTTGTTTGCTGATATCGTACCCGACCAAAATATCTGCATGTACTATTTTCGTTGTTTGCTGATATTGTACCCGACCAAAATATCTGTATGTACTATTTAGTTGTTTGCTGATATCGTACCCGACCAAAATATCTGCATGTACTATTTTCGTTGTTTGCTGATATCGTACCCGACTAAAATATCTGCATGTACTATTTTTGTTGTTTGCTGATATCGTACTTGACCAAAATACCTGCATGTACTCTTTTAGTTGTTTGCTGATATCGTACCCGACCAAAATATCTGCATGTACTATTTTAGTTGTTTGCTGATATCGTACCCGACTAAAATATCTGCATGTACTATTTTTGTTGTTTGCTGATATCGTACTTGACCAAAATACCTGCATGTACTCTTTTAGTTGTTTGCTGATATCGTACCCGACCAAAATATCTGCATCTACTGTTTTAGTTGTTTGCTGAAATATCGTACCCGACCAAAATATCTGCATGTACTATTTTAGTTGTTTGCTGATATCGTACCCGACCAAAATATCTGCATGTGCTATTTAGTTGTTTGCTGACATCGTACCTGACCAAAATATCTGCATGTATTATTTTTGTTGTTTGCTGACATCGTACCTGACCAAAATATCTGCATGTACTATTTTAGTTGTTTGCTGATATCGTACTTGACCAAAATATCTGCATGTATTATTTTTGTTGTTTGCTGACATCGTACCCGACCAAAATATCTGCATGTATTATTTTTGTTGTTTGCTGATATCGTACCCGACCAAAATATCTGCATGTTCTATTTTAGTTGTTTGCTGATATCGTACCCGACCAAAATATCTGCATGTGCTATTTCAGTTGTTTGCTGACATCGTACCTGACCAAAATATCTGCATGTATTATTTTTGTTGTTTGCTGATATCGTACCCGACCAAAATATCTGCATGTTCTATTTTAGTTGTTTGCTGATATCGTACCCGACCAAAATATCTGCATGTGCTATTTCAGTTGTTTGCTGATATCGTACCTGACCAAAATATCTGCATGTACTATTTTTTGTTGTTTGCTGATATCGTACCCGACTAAAATATCTGCATGTACTATTTTTGTTGTTTGCTGATATCGTACTTGACCAAAATACCTGCATGTACTCTTTTAGTTGTTTGCTGATATCGTACCCGACCAAAATATCTGCATGTACTATTTAGTTGTTTGCTGACATCGTACCTGACCAAAATATCTGCATGTATTATTTTTGTTGTTTGCTGACATCGTACCTGACCAAAATATCTGCATGTACTATTTTAGTTGTTTGCTGATATCGTACCTGACCAAAATATCTGCATGTATTATTTTTGTTGTTTGCTGACATCGTACCCGACCAAAATATCTGCATGTACAATTTTAGTTGTTTGCTGATATCGTACCCGACCAAAATATCTGCATGTACTATTTAGTTGTTTGCTGACATCGTACCTGACCAAAATATCTGCATGTATTATTTTTGTTGTTTGCTGATATCGTACCCGACCAAAATATCTGCATGTTCTATTTTAGTTGTTTGCTGATATCGTACCCGACCAAAATATCTGCATGTGCTATTTCAGTTGTTTGCTGATATCGTACCTGACCAAAATATCTGCATGTACTATTTTTTGTTGTTTGCTGATATCGTACCCGACGAAAATATCTGCATGTACTATTTTTGTTGTTTGCTGATATCGTACCCGACCAAAATATCTGCATGAACTATTTTAGTTGTTTGCTGATATCGTACCCGACTAAAATATCTGCATGTACTATTTTTGTTGTTTGCTGATATCGTACTTGACCAAAATACCTGCATGTACTCTTTTAGTTGTTTGCTGATATCGTACCCGACCAAAATATCTGCATCTACTGTTTTAGTTGTTTGCTGATATCGTACCCGACCAAAATATCTGCATGTACTATTTTAGTTGTTTGCTGATATCGTACCCGACCAAAATATCTGCATGTACTATTTAGTTGTTTGCTGACATCGTACCTGACCAAAATATCTGCATGTATTATTTTTGTTGTTTGCTGACATCGTACCTGACCAAAATATCTGCATGTACTATTTTACTTGTTTGCTGATATCGTACCCAACCAAAATATCTGCATGTACTATCTTAGTTGTTTGCTGATATCGTAACCGACCAAAATATATTCAAGTACTATTTTAGTTGTTTGCTGATATCGTACCTGACCAAAATATCTGCATGTACTATTTTAGTTGTTTGCTGATATCGTAACCGACCAAAATATCTGCATGTTCTATTTTAGTTGTTTGCTGATATCGTACCCGACCAAAATACCTGCATGTACTATTTTAGTTGTTTGCTGATATCGTACCCGACCAAAATATCTGCATGTACTATTTTTGTTGTTTGCTGATATTGTACCCGACCAAAATATCTGCATGTACTATTTTAGTTGTTTGCTGATATCGTACCCGACCAAAATATCTGCATGTACTATTTAGTTGTTTGCTGATATCGTACCCGACCAAAATATCTGCATGTTCTATTTTAGTTGTTTGCTGATATCGTACCCGACCAAAATATCTGCATGTGCTATTTCAGTTGTTTGCTGATATCGTACCAGACCAAAATATCTGCATGTACTATTTTTTGTTGTTTGCTGATATCGTACCCGACTAAAATATCTGCATGTACTATTTTTGTTGTTTGCTGATATCGTACCCGACCAAAATATCTGCATGTACTATTTTAGTTGTTTGCTGATATCGTACCCGACCAAAATATCTGCATGTTCTATTTTAGTTGTTTGCTGATATCGTGCCCGACCAAAATATCTGCATGTACTATTTTAGTTGTTTGCTGATATCGTACCCGACCAAAATATCGGCATGTACTATTGTAGTTGTTTGCTGATATCGTACCTGACCAAAATATCTGCATGTTCTATTTTAGTTGTTTGCTGATATCGTACCCGACCAAAATACCTGCATGTACTATTTTAGTTGTTTGCTGATATCGTACCCGACCAAAATATCTGCATGTACTATTTTCGTTGTTTGCTGATATCGTACCCGACCAAAATATCTGCATGTACTATTTTAGTTGTTGGCTGATATCATACCCGACCAAAATATCTGCATGTACTATTTTGTTGTTTGCTGACATCGTACCTGACCAAAATATCTGCATGTACTATTTTAGTTGTTTGCTGATATCGTACCCGACCAAAATATCTGCATGTACTATTTAGTTGTTTGCTGACATCGTACCTGACCAAAATATCTGCATGTACTATTTTTGTTGTTTGCTGTTATCGTACCTGACCAAAATATCTGCATGTACTATTTTTGTTGTTTGCTGACATCGTACCTGACCAAAATATCTGCATGTACTATTTTAGTTGTTTGCTGATATCGTACCCGACCAAAATATCTGCATGTACTATTTAGTTGTTTGCTGACATCGTACCTGACCAAAATATCTGCATGTACTATTTTTGTTGTTTGCTGTTATCGTACCTGACCAAAATATCTGCATGTACTATTTTTGTTGTTTGCTGACATCGTACCTGACCAAAATATCTGCATGTATTATTTTTGTTGTTTGCTGACATCGTACCTGACCAAAATATCTGCATGTGCTATTTTTGTTGTACAGTATCTGCTTCTCACCTTGACTTATAATTTCAAAGCATGTGAGAAAATGTCATCAATACGAGGCGACTATACAATCATATACAATATATTCACTGTCACATGTGACCCTCAGAGGGCACCATAAGTGTCTTGTGGCCCTCAGAGGGCACCATAAGTGCCATGTGGCCCCTGACATCCCTGCAGGAGTAGCAGAGTATGCAGCATGCAGGGCTTCTAAAGTCTGATGATTGACAGCCCATTCATAGTCCCAGCCTGCGGCCAAACAGCACATTTGCTTATCAAATCCCTAAATGGCCCATTTAGCCATCACCATTTACTTGCTGTCACTTCCCCCCCTGAAAAAAAAAAAAAAACAGCCGTTTTGGGCCCTGATAGCAGGAAAATACCCGACAGCCGACATTTCTGACACTTCAACGGCTGTCAGGACTGAAGCGAACGAGGACGATTAGGAGAAAACTAACATTTGCTTCGTCATTCAAGTCCTGAAAAACTAGAACCTCACCTTAATAGGCTTGTCTATGTTGGTACCGGTACCAACATGTATTTCCAGACATTTATAAATAAAAGGGCACCACAAAAAGTGTCATTATTGTCTTTATTTCAACAACAAATGTTAGTGTACACGAAACATATGTTTATTATTGTCATTTAGTCCTTAAATAAAATGTTGAACATACTAGACAACTTGTCTTTTAGTAGTAGGGAAACAAACAAAGACTCCTAATTAGTCTATGCAGTAACATCTCTTATGTGTGACTGCCATCATATTGCAGTCTACACGTATCTCTTATGTGTGACTGCCATCATATTGCAGTCCACACATATCTCTTATGTGTGACTGCCATCATATTGCAGTCTACAAGTATCTCTTATGTGTGACTGCCATCATATTGCAGTCCATATGTATCTCTTATGTGTGACTGCCATCATATTGCAGTCTACACGTATCTCTTATGCGTGACTGCCATCATATTGCAGTCTACACGTATCTCTTATGCGTGACTGCCATCATATTGCAGTCTACACGTATCTCTTATGTGTGACTGCCATCATATTTCAGTCTACACGTATCTCTTATGTGTGACTGCCATTATATTGCAGTCTACACGTATCTCTTATGTGTGACTGCCATCATATTGCAGTCCACACGTATCTCTTATGTGTGACTGCCATCATATTGCAGTCTACACGTATCTCTTATGTGTGGCTGCCATCATATTGCAGTCTACACGTATCTCTTATGCGTGACTGCCATCATATTGCAGTCTACACGTATCTCTTATGTGTGACTGCCATCATATTGCAGTTCACACGTATCTCTTATGTGTGACTGCCATCATATTGCAGTCTACACGTATCTCTTATGTGTGACTGCCATCATATTGCAGTCCACAAGTATCTCTTATGTGTGACTGCCATCATATTGCAGTCTACACGTATCTCTTATGTGTGACTGCCATCATATTGCAGTCTACACGTATCTCTTATGTGTGACTGCCATCATCTCTTATGTGTGACTGCCATCATATTGCAGTCCACAATCATCTCTTATGTGTGACTGCCATCATATTGCAGTCTACACGTATCTCTTATGTGTGACTGCCATCATATTTAAGTTTACACGTATCTCTTATGTGTGACTGCCATCATCTCTTATGTGTGACTGCCATCATATTGCAGTCCACACGTATCTCTTATGTGTGACTGCCATCATATTGCAGTCTACACGTATCTCTTATGTGTGACTGCCATCATATTTAAGTTTACACGTATCTCTTATGTGTGACTGCCATCATCTCTTATGTGTGACTGCCATCATATTGCAGTCCACACGTATCTCTTATGTGTGACTGCCATCATATTGCAGTCTACACGTATCTCTTGTGTGACTGCCATCATATTGCAGTCTACACGTATCCCTTATGTGTGACTGCCATCATATTGCAGTCTACACGTATCTCTTATGTGTGACTGCCATCATATTTAAGTTTACACGTATCTCTTATGTGTGACTGCCATCATCTCTTATGTGTGACTGCCATCATATTGCAGTCCACAAGTATCTCTTATGTGTGACTGCCATCATATTGCAGTCCACACGTATCTCTTATGTGTGACTGCCATCATATTTCAGTCTACACATATCTCTTATGTGTGACTGCCATCATATTGCAGTCCACAGTAACATATTCTGTCTTTTATCTACCTATTATTTTGTACACATTATGAGGGACAAACTGTAAAAACAGATTATTAATCCACTTGTTCATTTACTGTTAATATCTGCTTATTTTCTGTTGTAACATGTTCTATCTACACTTCTGTTAAAATGTAATAATCACTTATTCTTCTCTTCTTTGATACTTGACATTAGTTTTGGATGATACCAAAAATTAGGTATCGATCCAATACCAAGTGGTTACAGGATCATACATTGGTCATATTCAAAGTCCTCATGTGTCCAGGGACGTATTTACTGACTTTATAAACATAATATAAATTCAAAAAAAAGATTTTGTGAAAATATGGATGTAATCCTAGTAGTATCGACTAGATATGCTCCTGTACTTGGTATCATTACAGTGGATATCAGGTGTAGATCCACCCATTTGTTTACATCGTCACGCCGGTGAGCTATTGTATCCTCCTACGGTGTGTAGTGAAGCATGTTTAGTTATTCCTCGTCCTCCAGTGATAATACTACTTGTAAGAAACTTACTTTATTTGTCGCCAAGGAGGCCAGGATTAGTGATTTAGAAGTAGCTAAAACACTGCCTAGAGAACTGCTTGTTGACATGGTACTGTGTAGAAATCCATCGGCCTGATTTGTAGGAACTACCTGAACTGTGGAAGGCGGTGGAAACACAAGCCACACACGGGTAAGTAAGTAAGTTCCTTAAATGTTGGTGTAAATGTAAAAAGTACTTCTTTTGGAGCACTAGCAGAGAAGATAAGCGACTCAGTCTGTGATTCAATGAGCCGCTCGTCAATAATCAATGAGCAGATGTAAAGTGCAGCACTGAGTGTACCATTATGACCTCAGTCTTGGCATTAGTGATACAGGACACGATAACAACCTGGTATCAGTGCGCAGGTCGTCATCAACTAAGCCCTGCACCTGGAACCAAAGATGATGACAAACCATACAGAGGCATTTCCACACTGCGTGTTAGCGGGGAGGCAATTTGCCAGCAGACAGGTGATTATTTCAGACAAGACGCCCCTTCTTATGCCCCCCCCCCGGCTTCTTTCACATTCAAGCAGGCGGCACAGGAAGTGTTTACGCTTATAAAAGAGACACGCTCGCAATTAAGTCCGCCTTCACGCGGCACTAAAAGTGCGTGGTTACCCTCCTGGTTGACTTGTGATGTTCTCAGCGAGGACACTTCAGGACACTTCTAGCTGTCACAAGTCGGCTTTAGAGCCTCCTTTTTATTGCTCATGTTGTGTAGAGCTCTAATTGAAGTAACACAATCTATTGCTGTTTATTTAGTGTACTGTACGTACTAGTAAATATCTTGTCATAGTACATGCACTACTGTCTAACATGCTACTAGGCTTGTACGGTATACCGGTACTAGTATCGTATTGCGGTACTAATGAATGAAAAACGGTACTATACTCGGTTTGAAAAGGACCGGTTCGCCATATTTATTAATTTTTATTACAGGCACGACGTCACGTGGGGACATTGCTGGTTTTTACCAGCAGAGGAGCATGTTGGGCAGCGCACACACACAGAGTACTTACAAGCAGACACAGTGTGTAGACAGAAAAGGGAGAATGGACGCATTTTGGTGTAAAAAGTAAAGATAAAGGTGAAGTTATAACACTGAAGCGGCTAACATCCATCCACAGTGTTTTAGCTACTTCTAAATCACTAATCCTGGCCTCCATGGTGACAAATAAGGTACATTTCTTACAAGTATAGGAGGAATGCACTGACACACCCTCCACCATCCACTGACACACCCTCAACCATCCACTGACACACCCTCCGCCATCCACTGACACACCCTCCACCATCCACTGACACACCCTCCGCCATCCACTGACACACCCTCCACCATCCACTGACACACCCTCCACCATCCACTGACACACCCTCAACCATCCACTGACACACCCTCCGCCATCCACTGACACACCCTCCACCATCCACTGACACACCCTCCGCCATCCACTGACACACCCTCCACCATCCACTGACACACCCTCCACCATCCACTGACACACCCTCCACCATCCACTGACACACCATCCACTGACACACCCTCCACCATCCACTGACACACCCTCCACCATCCACTGACACACCATCCACTGACACACCCTCCACCATCCACTGACACACCCTCCACCATCCACTGACACACCCTCCACCATCCACTGACATACCAAAAGGTTGGTATCTTCTTCAGCCAGGAGGTGTGCACCACTTCATCTTGCCACATCTTCCTCCTCTCCTCCTCCTCCTCTTCCTCCTCCTCCTCTTCCTCCATCCAGCCAATCCTCTTAATTAAAAAAGTGGCCCCAGGACGGCGGCTCAAACGCAATTTGTAGCGATTCCCCCAACGCCGGGATGGTGATTACACGTTTATGCTGACCACCGACTTCCTGCTGCACTTAATCTTCCATTAGGGGCCCTGTTGACCCCCATCATACACGCCCCCCGACACGCCTCTCAGACTCTACCATCCACACGGACGCTGAAACAAAGCAGCAAATGATGGTGTGGATGTCCACACTTACGTTGACCGACTCTTTCCCCGCGTACTTGATCCGGATCCTGGGCTCCTGAACCACGTCCAGGTTGGTGCCGGTCACCATCAGGGGGGTGTGGCCACTGAAGAAAGCCAAAAACAGACGACAGGTCGATACCACAATAATCACACCAAGGTTCCTGATAGTGATATCATCATATTACAGTATCCGGACAGGCTAACCTCCTCCAACCTCCGAGGACTAAGTTACGAACAATGGGAGACGGGGCTTTCTGCTCCCAGTCTGTGGAACGCTCTCCCTGACCACCTGAGGGCACCACAGACTGTGGATGCGTTTAAAAAAGGCTTAAAAACCCTTCTTTTCAAAAAAGCCTTTCTTTTTTAGATACATGCATACTAGTTTTAGCTATTTGGCTGTTGTAGTTTTTATTTTTATTTTTATTTATTTTTTATTTTATTTTTATTTTTATACACTGCAGCACTTTGAGGTTGTTTACTCAATGTAAAGTGCTTTTTACAAATAAAATATATTATTATTATTATTATCCATGCAGCTGAGATAGGCTCCACCACCCCCGCCACCCCGAACGGGACAAGCGGTAGAAAATGGATGGATGGATGGATGGTATCACTACTGCTATTGACCATATTAAGCTTTGTTTGATGGATTCTTGGTCCGATCCTCTTGTCGATAGGGATGGTACCGGAACCGACACCTGTGCTCAACAGCGCCGATTTTTGGTACTTTTGTGTGTTGATGAATGTTAGCGTTAGCGATTTTTACACGGTCAATTCCAACACCTCCAAAACTACAACTAAGATTCACGTTACATTACAACAAACCGGAGCGTATTTCGACACTTTTCCTCAAGTCCGGTTGCACCAGTGCAAGTGTACCCGGAAGAAAAAAGCACTCAAAAGCAAGGATTTAATTTTGAAACTGGATACGCCATACACACGCTACTGATTAGCATTAGCGGTTTTACATGGCAGTTTCAACACCTCTAAAGTTGGTCAATGAGACTAAAACGAAGATGCGCGTTACGATCAAACAGCTGGTGTGGAATAGCTACAACACTTTGTAGGGCGCAACAAAAAGACAAGACTGGTACATTCAATTGAATGGCAAAGACTACTTCTGGACTACCGCGACACACCCACGACAAACTGAAATGAGTGCATACTTGTAGATGAGTGTAAGTAAATTCCGTTTAACAACTGGACAGCAGAGTTCACGGTTAAATATCAAATAAAACATATTTTATTGTTGTTGTTTATTGAGTTTGTCATAGTCGGTTCCATACGTACTTACTTATATCTCCAGACAACAGTCTTGTGCGCAATGGCAATATCATTATTTCAGTCAAAAAAGAAAATACAATTAAATCAAACGTTTCCTAAAAGGCATTTAATGGGAAGAAGTATGAACTTTTTGAATCCCCCCTTTTTTTTTTTTTTAAACTAATATCCAGTTTCTTATGAAAAAAATGCATTTATTAGCACATAAAGATATCAACATGTCATACTTTGGTGTGCGCATTTAGGTTTTTTCCTTAAATAAACGAGTCATAACTGAAAAAAAGCAAGTTTAGCACGTTTGAACGCTTATATCACACTTATATCATATATAAATTCTCTTATACCACACTTATATCATATATAAATTCTCTTATATCACACTTATATCATATATAAATTCTCTTATATCACATTTATATCATATAGAAATTTTCTTATATCACAGTTATATCATATAAAAATTCTCTTATATCACACTTATATCATATTCTCTTATATCACATTTATATCATATATAAATTCTCTTATATCACAGTTATATCATATATAAATTCTCTTATATCACACTTATATCATATATAAATTATATTATATCACACTTATATCATATATAAATTCTCTTATATCACACTTATATCATATTCTCTTATATCACATTTATATCATATATAAATTATCTTATATCACAGTTATAGCATATATAAATTCTCTTATATCACACTTATATCATATATAAATTATATTATATCACACTTATATCATATATACATTCTCTTATATCACACTTATATCATATATAAATTCTCTTATATCACACTTATATCATATATAAATTATCTTATATCACACTTATATCATATATAAATTATCTTATTTCACACTTATAAATAAATTCTCTTATATCACACTTATATCATATATAAATTCTCTTATATCACATTTATATCATATATAAATTTTCTTATATCACAGTTATATCATATAAAAATTCTCTTATATCACACTTATATCATATTCTCTTATATCACATTTATATCATATATAAATTCTCTTATATCACACTTATATCATATATAAATTATCTTATATCACACTTATATCATATTCTCTTATATCACATTTATATCATATATAAATTATCTTATATCACAGTTATATCATATATAAATTCTCTTATATCACACTTGTATATACAATATCTTATATCACACTTATATCATATATAAATTCTCTTACATCACACTTATATCATATATAAATTATCTTATATCACACTTATATCATATTCTCTTATATCACACTTATATCATATATAAATTCTCTTACATCACACTTATATCATATATAAATTCTCTTACATCACACTTATATCATATATAAATTCTCTTATATCACACTTATATCATATATAAATTCTCTTATATCACACTTATATCATATATAAATTATATTATATCACACTTATATCATATATAAATTCTCTTATATCACACTTATATCATATTCTCTTATATCACATTTATATCATATATAAATTATCTTATATCACAGTTATATCATATATAAATTCTCTTATATCACACTTATATCATATATAAATTATATTATATCACACTTATATCATATATACATTCTCTTATATCACACATAGCATATATAAATTCTCTTATATCACACTTATATCATATATAAATTATCTTATATCACACATATATATAAATTCTCTTATTTCACACTTATAAATAAATTCTCTTATATCACACTTATATCATATATAAATTCTCTTATATCACATTTATATCATATATAAATTTTCTTATATCACAGTTATATCATATAAAAATTCTCTTATATCACACTTATATCATATTCTCTTATATCACATTTATATCATATATAAATTCTCTTATATCACACTTATATCATATATAAATTATCTTATATCACACTTATATCATATTCTCTTATATCACATTTATATCATATATAAATTATCTTATATCACAGTTATATCATATATAGATTCTCTTATATCACACTTGTATATACAATATCTTATATCACACTTATATCATATATAAATTCTCTTACATCACACTTATATCATATATAAATTATCTTATATCACACTTATATCATATTCTCTTATATCACACTTATATCATATATAAATTCTCTTACATCACACTTATATCATATATAAATTCTCTTATATCATATATAAATTCTCTTACATCACACTTATATCATATATAAATTGTCTTATATCATATATAAATTCTCTTATATCACACTTATATCATATATCAATTCTCTTATATCACACTTATATCTGTTTCTTATTATCCTTTATTATCTGGTGAGGTCTTCAGATGCTCTTTAGGAAAAGAAGGATGCTATTAGATTACAGCGCTGGACTTTAGCGTGATTTCTCACTACATTGAGGAGAGAACACATAGATTTTCTCCTTTTAATTAGCGGAGCATCTATCTGAGCTCCGTCTCATCTCCACCCGTGGAAGGAGGAAGGTATCGACTGGCGCCCGCTAACGGCACAACTTCCCGGCGGCGACTCGATGGGAACCGGAATGAAGGGATGCGAACAGTCGGCCGTGTTTGGGACTTTACCTGGCGATGCTCCAGTCGGGGTCGATGCGCACCACGGTGGGGTCGTCGATGTACTCGAAGGTGAGGCTCTCTCGGATTAGGGCCAGGTCCACGCTCACGCTGGTGCGGACCGGGCCGATCCCGGACAGGGACGGCGCCGAGCAGCAGACAATTTCTGTCATGGTTCGACTGCAAGCACACAGACACGATCATGACGACGACACTTTGCTTCATAATTGTGCTGTTCAGACCTCTTTGGTCAATGCAATTGAATCAAAATAATGAATATCAATCATTTATATCATCATTTATAAAATGTAATTTGGTAACATGGTAGGGTACAAGGATCTTGCAGCTACACAACAGCTCAGCACACAATAGCACACAAACCAGTAGGGTTGTACAGTATAGCGGTACTAGTATAGTATGGCGGTACTAATGAATCAAAAACGGTACAATAGTACCGGTTCCCCATATTTTTTATTTTACAGAATCAAGTCAAAACAACAAAATAAGTATCCCACACTTCTCTTTTGTAAAGGAAATCTGTACAGCAAATATAGGCATCTACCATCTACATCAAAAATATGAATTAGTAGGACAGGACAAAAAATAACAAATTAAAATAGGATCTGAAATTTGTACAAAAACAAAACGAAAATAAAATAATTGTTATTGATATTTACAGAATAAATCTGTGCAGCAAATATGGGCATCTACCATCGACATCAAAAATATGAATTAGCTGGACAGGACAAAAAAATAACAAATGAAAATAGGATCTGAAATTTGTACAAAAACAAAACTGAAATAAAATAATTTTTATTGATATTTAGAAAATAAATCTGTACAGCATATATGGGCATCTACCATCTACATCAAAAATATGAATTAGCTGGACAGGACAAAAAATAAAATATAAAAATAGGATCTGAAATTTGTAAAAAAAACAAAAATAAAATAAAATAATTGTTATTGATATTTACAGAATAAATCTGTACAGCAAATATGGGCATCTACCATCTACATCAAAAATATGAATTAGCTGGACAGGACAAAAAAATAAATGAAAATAGGATCTGAAATTTGTACAAAAACAAAACTAAAATAAAATAATTTTTATTGATATTTAGAAAATAAATCTGTACAGCATATATGGGCATCTACCATCGACATCAAAAATATGAATTAGCTGGACAGGACAAAAAATAAAAAAATAAAAATAGGATCTGAAATTTGTACAAAAACAAAAATAAAATAAAATAATTTTTATTGATATTTACAGAATAAAGTACATAATTTTGTTATCTGCTATAATATTTATATTATCATAATTTAAATGTAGTTTATAACATGATATATGTAAAAATAAAACTATGAAGGCATGGTTGCAAACAACCACATTATATTCCTCCAGTTGTTTATGAAATTGTATACCTAAAACACATATTAATAGTCATAATAATGGTATGAAATGAAAATTAAAATCATTTAAAATAAAAAAAAAGTATAAATTAGAACAATAAATTACAGCGCCTTTCCAGACTCAGAACTATTGTCATAATCTGTTGGTGGTTTATTGTTTATTGTTTATTGTTTATTGTTTATTGAATGGATCCCCATTAGCTGACGCCAAGGCGACTGCTAGTCTTCCTGGGGTCCATATAGGAGCATACAAAATTTAAATACAAAGAATACATGCATTACCAGACATTATACAATGGAAAAATACAACATAAGATAAAAAGCTAGTTAAAACCAGTATTAAAATTCACGTCATGTGGGCAGCTGCAAAAGGTGTATATTTAAAGCTGTCTTGAATGACAATTTACTTTGTGAGAGATTAATGTGAGGTGGCAACCCATTCCAGAATGATATACATCTATACATGACTGTATGTTTGAGGGAATTGGTCCTGGGAGCAGGAAGTGTCAAATAGCCATTGCTGGCATTCCTAGTGTCATGAATATGTGTGTTAGTTGATTTTAAAAACTGTTTGTAAAAGTAATCTGGTGATTGATCTAAAATGATAGTTCGAAAGAACATTAGGAGACTACAATGCATCTTTTGTTCAACAGACAACCAGGACAGGCGTGAATGCATATATGAAATATTAGTGCGCAAAGAACATTTAAGTACCAGTCTAGCCGCTCTGTTCTGAACAAGTTGCAGTTTGTTCAGGTCAGACTTAGTCGTAGCGGACCATACTATAGGACAGTAATGAAGATGACAGAAAACCAAGGACTGTATCACTTGAGCCATTGTTGAGGATGTCAAGAAGGTGGAGCACTTCCTGACCATGGCTAGACCTCTTCCCATTTTCATTGAAATACCATCAATATGATCGGACCATGACAGTTGACTGTCTAATAGCACACCAAGCAGTTTTGCTTTTTTGACCTGCTTAATAGGTATGTCTGACATTGAAATATGAAGCTGTGGGTCATCAACAAGCATATGCCTGGATCCAAAAAGAATGCTTTTTGTTTTGTCAATATTCACAACAAGTTTACTATCATTTACCCAGAGTGACACTCTCTCCAGGTCCTGATTTAAGTTATTTTGTAGGTCATTTAAGGTAGAGGCAGTACTGTATAGAGTTGTGTCATCTGCATACATAACCATATTGGTGTTTGTTGTAACACAGGGAAGATCATTAGTAAAAATAATAAAAAGTAAAGGACCTAAGCAGCTTCCTTGAGGCACGCCGCAGTAATTGTACTTGCGTTCAGATAGGCTACCATTAAAACACACTCTCTGTGATCTTCCTGATAGATAGCTCAACATCCAAGAAAGTGACATACTATTAAAACCATATTTTCTCAGTTTGGAGATCATTATGTTGTGATCTATGACATCGAATGCTGCACTAAAGTCAATCAGGACAGTACCAACCATCTTCTTGACATCCATTTGTGACAGCCAGTCATCAGTCAGCTGAGCTAGAGCAGTAGATGTTGAGTGACCTTGCCTATAAGCATGCTGGGAACACGACATCAGTTTGTTGTAGGTAAAGTAATCTTGAATTTGTTTGAAAACAACTTTTTCCATCAATTTACTAAGAACAGGAAGTATGCTTATTGGTCTACTGTTTTTACCAGTAAAATCTTTATTTTTGTCCTTGGGTAGAGGGATGACCTTGGCCTCCTTCCAAACCCCAGGACAGACTCCATATCTTAATGATTTATTAAATATATGACAAATCGGAGTTGATACATGGCATGCCGCAATTCTTAACAATTTGCCATCTAACATGTCTGTCCCGGCAGGTTTATCAGATGGCAGTGATAACAACAATTTCTCAATATCAGAACTACCAACTGGTACAAAATCGAACCAGCAGTTTTTACCCTTCATTATGTGATTTTCAATTAATGTGCATGAGGAGGAGCCATCAGAAGGCGTCATATTCACTCTCAGATTTTCCACCTTGTTTGTGAAGTAATTATTAAAATATGTAGCAATTTCCATTGGCTTAGTCAGGTAAGCTCCATCAACTTCTATATACAAATTTGTTTTACATGATGCTGATCTTCCCATTATTTGATTTAAAATTTTCCACAATTGTTTACCATCATGTCTAAAGTCATAGATCTTTGTCTGATAATATACCTTTTTATTACCTCTATTTATTTTAGTTACACGATTTCTTAATTTACGATAGATCATCGCATCAGAAAGTAGACCAGAAGAGTCCGCCAACTTTTTAGCCTGGTTACGTTGCTTCATAAGTGCTTTGAGCTCATTCCCTAACCAGGGGGCGCCATTTGCCTTGACAGTTGTTTTCCTGACAGGAGCATGCTTATCTGCAATCTGCAAAAATAACTTCATGAATGTGCTCAAAGCAGCTTCAGGATCCTCCTCAAGACACACAGTTTCCCAGTTAACATGTTTCACATCATCTATAAATTTTACTTCATTAAAATATTTATAAGACCTTTTATGTATTGTTACACTAGGAGCTTTGGAGAGCTTGGTCTTCCTCCTTATTGCAATTAAGTTGTGGTCCGTAAAGCCAAGAGCTATTGATACTGTTTTAGTGCATTTATCAGGAACATTAGTGAATAGGTGGTCAATGCATTTGGATGACTTTAGCCCATTTCTATTTATAGTTGATCTGGTTGGTAGTGTAATGGTCTGTGTGAGGTTACAGGCATTAGTTACAGCAATAAGTTTCTTTTTCAGCGGGCACATAGCGGACCAATCAATGTTTGTGTCCCCAGTAAAATATATCTCTCTGTTCTCATCACTAGATTTATCCAACATCTTGCATATTAAATCCAGGTATTTTATATCGGCACTAGGTGGTCTATAGCAGCACCCAACCAGTATGGGTTTGGTCTGTGGCAGGTGAACCTGGATCCACAGGGCCTCAATATCAGCCAACATTAAATCATGTCTTACTTTCACAGGAATGTGACTCTGCACATACACAGCTACACCTCCACCATATCTTGTTCTATCATTCCTAAAAATTGTGTATCCGTCTACAGCTAATTCAACATCCTCAAAAGAGGAGTCAAGATGGGTTTCAGATATTGCCATAATGTGTATATCATTAGACTTCATTATCATACATAAATCAGGGATTTTATTTCTTAAGCTACAGATATTCAAGTGAGCTATCAGTAGGCCTTTGCCGGGTAGTTTAAGGTTGTATGAAACCATGATGAAGAGAGAGAGCGATTGATGACTTATATTGCTTTTTACAATTGACCCTGAAACACAGTAGTTTAGGCCTGCTTTGAGGCATAAAAAGCTGTACAGGTAGACATATATAACAACGCCCAACTAGTACATAGGCATGACATCTGCAACTGCAGCAAAAAACTAACGAATAAAATGGGAAACAATGAGTGGCAGTCATTATGTGTGTGAAAAGTGTCCATGAGTAGACACATGTGGGGTCCTACCTCGCCGCAGATAGTTCCTCAGATATCGAATTTGTCCAAATCACTGATGTCGTTGATGACCATGACTTTCTCCTCTTCTGGGGTCGTACCATTCAGCTTGATAAACACTTTACAGCTGGCAGTCCATGTAGACTGAATTTTGCTTTGCTTCCTCAGGATTCGTGCGCGCCTGGCGATCTCACCATTCCTTTTGGTGAGATGTTCGTTAATGTACACCTCCGTTCCTTTTAATTTGCGACCCTGTTTTAGGATCGCGATCTTGTTCTTTCTGTTGGTGAAGCGAATGATGATCGCTGGTGTCGCTCCTTTGGTTCTCGTAGGCAGGGTGTGACAGGCTTCAATGTCGCTCCTGTCCACGGAGATCCTCCTGCTCCCCAAAAAGCTGACCACCTGCTGCTCCAGCGATTCCACCTCCGACTCCGATTGAACTCCCTCCCGCCCTACGGGACCGTTCTCCCGGGCTGCCACACTGGCGTATGACCGATGTTTGGTCTTCAGTCCGCTGACGATCACGTTGTTCATGCGGGAGTACTGCTCCAAGTCGGCCACGCGACATTCCAAAACTTTTATAGCTTTGTCTTTCTCCGTGTTCAGTCTTTTGAGTGACTGAATGTCACCCATCAGATCCACAATTTTCTTTTTCTGTTCAGCAATTGTTGCGATCTCAGCCGACAAGAACTCAAGAGATTTCTTAATTTCTTCCATGTCGTCCTCAGGGGGGCTAACCGCTCTCCTTGGCTTCGGACCCATGCTAACCTGGGCCACGGCTGAAGGCGAGCCTAGCCCGGCTGCAGTGCAACTTGGATCTAGGCTAGAAACGAGCCACGCTAACGTAGACACTTAGCGACGCCGGAATTTACTATTTTACCGGGTACTCAAGGGCTACTGCCCGCCCGAGTGGCACAGCACACGCCGCTCTGGTCGCTCTGTTGCTACACACCGTGAGAAAGTTTCGCCCTGCTTCCTTGCCTGCAGGTGTGATCCTGTTATCCTGTTGTGGTGAACCCCAAGATGCAGACATGGCAGGCGTATCGCAGGTAAACATGATTTTAATACCAAAAAAATAAATTTAGGGAAAACAGGAACCAGGAAACAGGAAACAGGATACAAGGAAACCAGGATAACCGGACACAGCAAACAATCATCGAGCCCTGACTGGAGGGCAAGGCAGGCGTAAATAGCAGCCAGCTTAATGACAACAGGTGTGGCCAGGCTGCCAATCGGCGGCAGGTGAGGTGAAACAGCACTCAGGCAGCCGAGCAGGAAATGGAACCGAAATAAGAGCGCTGACAGGAAACAACCCGACGTGAATGTGACAGATCGTCACAACGATAAGTATATTAAAAAAATGCATCAAAACACTCTCAAAGTTGACTGAAACTGTTGGAATAATTATATATATAAGTTGTCACACAACTCTTATGCTTAAAGGTTACTATCGATTGTGCTCAAGCTTTACTTTTTCTGCTCCGTGCAAGGGCATACAACTTGTTATCTTCCGCGGCGTGTGAGGGGTGGCCTCGCCGCAGATGTTTTCTGTCTTGCTAACAGCCAAGGACGAACCAGCACCTCAACCAGCTTGCATAATGTGTTATGTGTGACCCCCTCCCTTTAGAAGCAGCCTCAGCCATGTAACTAGGGAACTCCAAAACTGAATAAATAGGGGAGCGCGTGGGCTGTTCCTCAGAGCGTAGGGTGAGACTGTAACTGAGTGTGCAGCTCCATGCGTCCTCCCCATGAGCTAAATTGAACTCTGTCTCTGCCTGATTCCTTGCTTCTTGATCTGTTTAATAGATAGTCCGGTGCTTAAACCTGACACCGTCTTTACAGTGACATAAATGAGGAAAAAAAGGTCAGTATCTAATGAAGCAATGGATAAAAAAGTAGTATAAAGTAGCCATATAGAAAAAAATGTGCAGAAAAAAGTGTATGTGACCACCCTCAATTCTCCCAGCTCATTACCAGTAGTCACCTCACACGCCAAGTAATTATCCCGCTATACCTCGTTAAAACCAGCAACCTCACGCTGTACGGCAGTCAAGACTACAGCGCGGATGTCCCAGAATAGACGGCCACGTAGGAGGAGGGCATGCGGGAGCAGCCAGTCCAAGGAAAGAGGAGTGTGCGGAGAAGAAAGACGGGGTTTCAATTAAAAATGAACACATAAAGATGTCCACGGGAGTGTTTGTGCTATTATTAGCCAAAGCATGTTGTAGTGCAGATTATTTAGGCTTAACTCGGATCCAAAGAGTGAAAAAAGCGCTTCCAAAAAACAATTTATTTTAGTCAGTGGTGTGCCGTCAAGCAAGACCTTCTCTACCACAAATCATCATCATAATTAAATATAAAAGTCATTTTTAATTGATTTTCCCTAAATATGTAAAAGTATTCATATTTTCTTCATGTTTAGCTTAGACTTTTTATCCAATCAGAATTCAGCGAGCTTATGTTGCCACGCTGTAACAAATCTGCCCAGAGCGGGCGTCCGTGCACTGTAAGTGAACGGGCACATACAGTTGATAGATCATTGCCATAGCCCAGACCTGGGCAAATTGAGGCATGTTGATAGTTAAGCTTTTCAATCCGGCCCGCCGGACATTCCCAAATATTTGTTTTAGATCTTTAAGATGTAAAGCAGGGGTGTCCAAAGTGCGGCCCGCAGCTAATTGTTTAGCGGCCCGCCACACATTCTGGAAATACTATTGTAAAAATAAAAAAGAACATTAAAAAAAAGTGGATTGAGGTGAAATCTAACGGGAACAAGTTGCAATGTTGACACAAAAGCTGCCATGCAGGCTGTTTTTTTTTTTCTTTTGTCATTCTTCATTTTTCTTTTTTTTTGCCATTGCTCAAAAAAAAAAAAAAAAAGACAAAAAAATCCATGTTATAATGAATTATTCTCCAATTACTTCAAATATTTCACTTTAAAGTGTTTTATGTGGTAAATATTGCATATATTGTGTAGTAGCCATATAAAAGTTTTCTTTGACAAAAGCGCATAAAACAAACAAAATAATACCGTATTTCCTTGAATAGCCGCAGGGGCGCTAATTAATTGAAAACCCTCCTGTCACTCCGGCGTTTACCGGAAGCCGGCGGGATGGCCGTGCATGCGGTAATTATTTTAAAACCCTCTTCTCACTCCGGCGTTTACCAAAAGGAATGCGGTAAATTTAGGCGTGCGCTTTGAGTGTGATGTAAGCATACCATCATGAAAAGCACATTTAATAAAAAAAAACGTTATTATGGTCTTACCTGTACTTATAAATGGAGTCCATTTGCAGCTCCTTCTGACCAAAAGCATCGATAACTTGGTTATAGAAGTCTTCCTTATTTTCTTTCTTCCGTTTTAAAAGTCTCTCTGTCTCGATGGAGATATTCCTTTAATTATTACCTCCTGCTTCCATTGAAAGTCCAGTTTAAAAAACTGTTTTATTTTAGATACCGGTATGTAATCCTCCATGTTAAAAGTTCAGGCAGAGGAAAAAAAAAAAATGTCTTGCTGCGTGTGTTCACTTCTTCTGCAGTACCGGAAGTCGCAAGAAGGATCACTAGCGCGGCAGCGCCCTCTACCACCAGGAGGCGGGAGTCATTTCATGACTCATACAGTATTTGACACACGCAGCTACGGTATATTAATAAAACATAGCTGCTTACTGTTCTCTTTAGCATACTGTACCGGTATTCAATAGCTTGGACCTTAAATCCTACTGAATAGCTCTTTATCTTTTTTCCTTTGTGCGATTGCAAACTACTGAAAGCAACTTCCTCCATTTTGAAAATGAGGACAGATAAAGCGTCACTCGTGACGTAACGAATTTGACCCGGTGGAAGTTCTAGCCATATGCTAAATATCTTGCGCAACGAGTTTGACCCGGCGAAAATTATAGACATGCGATAATAAAATTAATATTTTGCGAAACAAATTTGATCCGGCGTCAATAATGAACTGACAATAAGGCCAAGCATGTGTTAATTATTTTGAGAAACAAGTTTGACCCGGCAGTAGTTCTAGACGTGCGAATACTATATTCCCTGCGCCAATTCAAGGAAATACGGTAGTTCCAGCATAAAATGGACAGATATATCTGAAGTTGATCTCGTGACATAAGTGTTGAAAGTAAAAGAAAAACCTAATAAAAATGCATCACTTTATGAGTGGGGCACCTTTTGGATCCCAAATATATTTAGTGATTTTTTATTTATCTTTTCACTGTGATTACTCAAAAATATGAAAGAATTAAAATCAATGGTGTCCTGCATTATTAGGGCTCTAATTACTAAATACTGCATATTTCAGTTTTACTAGTTGTTTTTGACAGAAAAGCCATCAAACATATTTTTTTTAAATTTGTATTACTTTATATCAACTTGAAGTTGATATAGAGATTTACTGTAAGCGTTAAATAATAAATAAAAAAATAATAATCTGACTTATTTTTAACATTTTAATGACTGAGACCTTTTATGGTCCCCGGGACCCCTGAAGGTAAAATAAATAAAAAAATCCATATATTTTGTTATGGTTTGAAAATGAAAAATATCAAAATGGCCCCCACATGCTTTAATTTGTCCGTGTGCGGCCCTCAGTGGAAAAAGTTTGGACACCCCTGATGTAAAGTGTAGCTGCCATTATGATGTGCACTCATGTTTCCTAATGACTGTAAGTCTTCAACTATACTAAGTATTTCAATGGCTGGAATCTGCACTTTTGCATGATATACTAGTTACTATGGTGATCTAATTAGTTACTATGGTCATCTAATTAGTTACTATGGTCACCTAAGTCAGTGGTCCCCAACCTTTTTGTAGCTGGGGACCGGGGGGGGGGGGGGGGGGGGGGGGGTTTGATATATATCTATATTGATATATATTGTATATATTGTGTTTTTTATGTTGATTTAATTTAAAAAAATATATATAAATAAAATAAAATAAAAATAAAAAATTTAAATTAAATTTCTTGCGCGGCCCGGTACCAATCGGTATATATATATTGATATATATTGTATATATTGTGTTTTTTATGTTGATTTAATTAAAAAAATTTAAATTAAAAATTAAATTAAATTTCTTGCGCGGCCCGGTACCAATCGGTCCGCGGACCGGTATCGGGCCGCGGCCCGGTGGTTGGGGACCACTGACCTAAGTCATAGCAGCTCAGACGAGGTACTAAGCAGTGTGGGTGGGGAGCGTTTCCATAGAGTGTTTTAATCAGGAGATTTTTACAACAAAGTCCTAAACCTTAGTGATGTATCATATATACCAGTTTGGATTGTAGGTGGGGTTTTTTTTTTTTTTACTCTTCAAGTTCATATTTCGCTGTGTTTGTTGCAGTTTTGTTGCGTTTCACTTGACGGTAAAATATGTCGATCGAGAGGGGGTGTGACGTTCATATTTTGTCAATATTCAGTGTTTTATCCTTCATAGAAAAATGTAAAATTCCATTCCGTTTTTTAAGGCGGTCTGTCATAAAGTTTTTAGCATTCAATCCGACACTATTGTGAGGTTTTGTATTAGTGTTCCTAAAAATAGATATGCCAGCCCCCAGACACATTTTTTCCTCTAAATTTGGCCCCCCGAGTCAAACTAATTGCCCAGGCCTGCCATAGCCAATCAGATCAGGAGTTGTTGACGGTAGCCTATCTAGGTAGCCTGATGTTAACGAGACTGTGATTGGACACTCCAAAGCGAGTATCCAACCACGAGTTGCAATTTACTGAAGCAGGAAGTGTTGCGCCGTGGCCACACCCGGCCAGCGGAGAAATCAGCGGCGCTCCCTTTTTTTAACCCACGGAGGAGAACACAACGTTGATGAGGTGGCAGATATATATTTGCAAGAAGGATATTTAAAGAGAAACTACATCTTGTGAGACCATGTCGGCCATGAAATGTGGAAATGCCCGCCACTCCCACTCAAACCGAGCGACTACGAGCGGTACCACTGGCTTATACGGCGTCCAATGGGTGCCACAAACTGAGTTCAAATATTTTATTTCTTTATTATTTCACGTTCAATATGTTTTTTGCAATTTTAATGTTGACAGTACCGCATAAGATGAATTGATTAACGTGGACCCCGACTTAAACAAGCTGAAAAACTTATTGGGGTGTTACCATTTAGTGGTCAATTGTACGGAATATGTACTGTACTGTGCAATCTACTCATAAAAGTCTCAATCAATCAATCAATCACTTGTAATTGCTGATGCGGGTTTATTGATTTTTAAATGCGCCAAAAAATAAAACATTTTTTACACCGTTGATGTGCTTCAATGCCCAGTAAATGTATTTCTTTATAGTATTTCTCCAGCAATGGTCATGTGGTGACATCAATGATGCTATTTTGAGAGGTCATCATTGAAGTGGGACATCACTGAAGGCCTAGGTGGGAGACGCACGGCCCGCCACTGTTAACAATACACATTTTCTGTACTTGTTATATTTCAGTTTGTCCTCGTTGTATAGCAGTAGTCAGGAAGTAGTCTTTGCCATGACGGTAAATGTGCCAGCCCTACAAAGTGTTTATACTGTTTAAACCAGGGGTGTCCAAAGTGTGGCCCGGGGGCCATTTGCATCCCGCAACTCATGTTCTACCGGCACATCATTCTAAAAATACTAAAACATTTTTTTTTTAAAAACATTAAAATGTGGAATAAAAGAGAAAATAGGTCAAATGCAACAAGAGAAAAAAAGTTGCATTGTTGACTCTAATAACACGATTTTTTAAATAATTTTTCAAAAAATAGTCAAAATCAAATTTGCTATGAAATATTGACTGATTTAAGGACAAGGACACAAATACAACAAAAGAACAAAAAACATGGAAAATATGAAAATTATTTTAAAAATACATACAAATGATAAACTAATTATACTAATTATTATATTGATTGTTATTATAAATATACTAAACTAATTACACTATATATTATCTGAAGCTAATATAGAGATTTAAGTGTTGAATGTAAAAAAAATAAAAAATAAAATAAAAATAAGCATGACCATTTTATGAGTGGGGCACTTTTGGATCCCCAAAAATGTTAGTGGAATTAAAAAACAACTGTCTTTGCTAAAAACAAAAAAAAGGAAACTAAATAATAAATTCAAATCAATTTTGCTATGAATTATTGACCTATTTAGGGATCTAATTACTTCACATCAAATATTCCACTTTGAAAATGTTATCTGGGAAAAATATTGTACATTTTGTATTTTTGCCCCCAAAAAATTGGGTGACTTATTTTTAACCTTTTTTAAGACTGAAATCCTTCTGGGTCCCTATGACCTAACTTGTGCGAGCCCAAAAGGTTAAAAAAAAAAAAAAAGTGTATATTTTATTGGTTTTGAAAATGAAGAAAATATCAAAATGGCCCCCGCGTGCTTTGATTTTTCAGTATGCGGCCCTCAGAGGAAAAAGTTTGGACACCCCTGGTTTAAACCATCAATGATGCTATTTTGAGAGGTCATCATTGAAGTGGGACATCACTGAAGGCCTAGGTGGGAGACGCACGGCCCGCCACTGTTAACAATACACATTTTCTGTACTTGTTATATTTCAGTTTGTCCTCGTTGTATAGCAGTAGTCAGGAAGTAGTCTTTGCCATGACGGTAAATGTGCCAGCCCTACAAAGTGTTTATACTGTTTAAACCAGGGGTGTCCAAAGTGTGGCCCGGGGGCCATTTGCGGCCCGCAGCTCATGTTTTACCGGCCCGCGGCACATCATTCTAAAAATACTAAAACTTTTTTTTTTTTTAAACATTAAAACGTGGAATAAAAGAGAAAATAGGTCAAATGCAACAAAAAAAAAAAAGTTGCATTGTTGACTAATAACACGATTTTTTAAATAATTTTTCAAAAAATAGTCAAAATCAAATTTGCTATGAATTATTGACTGATTTAAGGACAAAAAGGACACAAATACAACAAACGAACAAAAAACATGGAAAATATGAAAATTATTTTAAAACATACATACAAATGATATACTAATTATACTAATTATTATATTGATTGTTATTATAAATATACTAAACTAATTACACTATATATTATCTGAAGCTAATATAGAGATTTAAGTGTTGAATGTAAAAAAATAAAAAAAATAAAATAAAAAATAGCATGACCATTTTATGAGTGGGGCACTTTTGGATCCCCAAAAATATTAGCGGAATTAAAAAACAACTGTCTTTGCTAAAAAAAAAGAAAAGAAAACTAAATAATAAATTCAAATCAATTTTGCTATGAATTATTGACCTATTTAAGGATCAAATTACTTCACATCAAATATTCCACTTTGAAAATGTTATTGGGGAAAAATATTGTACATTTTGTATTTTTGCCCCCCAAAAATTGGGTGGCTTATTTTTAACCTTTTTTAAGACTGAAATCCTTCTGGGTCCCTATGACCTAACTTGTGCGAGCCCAAAAGATTTAAAAAAAAAAAAAAAAAAAAGTGTATATCTTATTGGTTTTGAAAAGGAAGAAAATATCAAAATGGCCCCCGCGTGCTTTGATTTTTCAGTATGCGGCCCTCAGAGGAAAAAGTTTGGACACCCCTGGTTTAAACCATCAATGATGCTATTTTGAGAGGTCATCATTGAAGTGGGACATCACTGAAGGCCTAGGTGGGAAACGTGCACGGCCCGCCACTATTTTAGTGAATATTGCATTAAAGTGTGCAAAGAAGATTGAAGGTAAAAGCAATCAAAGAGTGGTTGATGAGGACTAACCTGAAGAACTCGCACGTCTGGTTTCCAAACTGAACGCTAACGTTGCTGCCGGCGCCGAGGTTCTCCCCCATGATGGTCACCTTGGTGCCCCCGGACTCCGGGCCTCTGCTGGGTGACACGCCCGTGATGGTGGGTGTCTGAATAACCACAAAATACACATTAGCACATGTGTCAAAATGGCAGATTGATGGCTGTTGTTTCGTCAAGGTGTTTTACCACGAAGGAGTAGAGTTGATTGGATCGAGCTCTGAGCTCCGGTCTGCACTCCCCAACGCAAAGCTGGACCGGACCGGGTCGACTTTCTGCGGGGGCCGCGTCCATCTCACAAACAATCCTACGCAAAACAAATAAATACGTCCCAGGTTTGGTGAAATTCAAGAATTTTTTTTACAAAACATTTTCTCTCAACATCAAAGCATGTGGAGCAAAATTAAGGAGCGGTGTCTCCGCTTTGCCACCAAGCTACACTCGCGCCATACAATATTAACTCATAATATTCACAATTTAACACAAATCGTGTATCAGGGGTCACCAAACTTTTTGAAACCAAGAGCTACTTCTTGGGTACTGATTAATGCGAAGGGCTACCAGTTTGATACGCACTTAGATAAATTGCCAGAAATAGCCAATTTGCTCAATTTACCTTTAACTCTATGTTATTATTAATAATGAATGATATTTACACTTAATTGAACGGTTTAAAAGAGGAGAAAACACAAAAAAATGACAATTAAATTTTGTGACATAGTTTATCTTCAATTTCGACTCTTTAAAATTCAAAATTCAACCGAAAAAAGAAGAGAAAAACTAGCCATTTCGAATCTTTTGGAGAAAATTAAAAAAAGAATTTATGGAACATCATTAGTAATTATTCCTCATTAAGATTAATTTTAGAATTTTGATGACATTTTTAAATAGGTTAAAATCCAATCTGCACTTTGTTAGAATATATAACAAATTGGACCAAGCTATATTTCTAACAAAGACAAATCATTATTTCTTCTAGATTTTCCAGAAGAATTTTTTTAAAAGAAATTCAAAAGACTTTGAAATAAGATTTAAATTTGATTCTACAGATTTTCTAGATTTGCCAGAATTTTTTTTTTGAATTTTAATCATAAGTTTGAAGAAATATTTCACAAATATTCTTCGTCGAAAAAACAGAAGCTAAAATGAAGAATTCAATTGAAATGTATTTATTATTCTTTACAATAAAAAAACAATTTTTTACTTGAACATTGATTTAAATTTTCAGGAAAGAAGAGGAAGGAATTTAAAAGGTAAAAAGGTATATGTGTTTAAAAATCCTAAAATAATTTTTAAGGTTGTATTTTTTCTCTAAAATTGTCTTTCTGAAAGTTATAAGAAGCAAAGTAAAAAAATTAATGAATATATTTAAACAAATAAAGACCAAGTCTTTAAAATATTTCCTTGGATTTTCAAATTCTATTTGAGTTTTGTCTCTCTTAGAATTAAAAATGTCGGGCAAAGCGAGACCAGTTTGCTAGTAAATAAATACAATTTAAAAAATAGAGGCAGCTCACTGGTAAGTGCTGCTATTTGAGCTATTTTTAGAACAGGCCAGCGAGCGACTCATCTGGTCCTTACGGGCGACCTGGTGCCCGCGGGCACCGCGTTGGTGACCCCTGCCGTGTACCGATCTTGCCAATCATACGTACTGTGTTAATGTCTTAGAACGTCCTGTTTCGTAGCGAATCATCAAACTTTGGGCCTAATTTACTACAGGTTTGCGTGTACTAAAACGCGTGCAAACCTGATTGCACACGCAAACCTGATCTGCTGAACGTGTGCAAAGTGGACTGCTTCTTTTAACTGAGCAGAATAAGGCGTGCAATCCATTTTCCGTCTCTGTCCATATTAATGTGCAAAATATATGCTGATCATCAAAAGGCTCACAATGCTGGGAGGAGAAGATGTAAAGTATTTAATTATTTAGCACGCGCTAGGCTTGTACGGTATACCAGTACTAGTATAGTATCGCGGTAATAATTAATCAAAATCAGTACTATACTCTGTTTGAAAAGTACTGGTTCGCCATATTTTTTTTTTGTCGTGACATTGCTGGTTTTACGAGCGGAGGAGCATGTTCGGCAGCGCGCACACACTGAGTACTTACAAGCAGACACAGTGTGTAGACAGAAAAGGGAGAATGGACGCATTTTGGTGTAAAAAGTAAGGATAAAGGTGAAGTTATAACACTGAAACACCCTCAGGAAGAGGTGCTTTAAGACATGGCTAGCTAGTTGGCGGCTAACGTCCATCCGCAGTGCTTTAGCTACTTCTAAATCACTACTCCTTGTCTCCATGGCGACAAATAAAGTATGTTTCTTACATGCATCATTATCACCGCCGTCACAATGTAAACAAATGCCATGGGTGGATCTACACCTGACATCCACTGTAATGATACCAAGTACAAGAGCGTATCTAGTCGATACTACTATGATTACATCGATCATTTTTATCGTCACAAAATCTTTTTTCTTTATTTTTTCAGATTCATATTATGTTTTTTAAAGTCAGTAAATACGTCCCTGGACACATGAGGACTTTGAATATGACCAATGTATGATCCTGTAACTACTTGGTATCGGATCGATACCTAAACGTGTGGTATCATCCAAAACTAATGTCAAGTATCAAAGAAGAGAAGAATAAGTGATTATTACATTTTAACAGAAGTGTAGATAGAACATGTTGAAACAGAAAATAAGCAGATATTAACAGTAAATTAACAAGTAGATTAATACTCAATTTTTACAGTTTTTCCTTTATAATGTAGACAAAATAATAGGTAGATAAATGACACAATATGTAGGAGTCTTTTTATAGGAGTCTTTGTTTGTTTACTTACTACTAAAAGACAAGTTGTCTAGTATGTTCACTATTTTATTAAGGACTAAATGACAATAATAAACATATGTTTCATGTACACTAACATTTGTTGTTACAATAAAGACAATAATGATTTTTTTCGTGGTCCCCTTTATTTAGAAAAATATCGAAAAACATTTTTAAACCGGTACCAAAATATTGGTATGGAGACAACCCTCGCAAGCGCAAAGTGATTTATCAACACTCATTACCGTTTTGCGAGCACTAATTTGCGTTTTATTCAGCATGTGTCCGAAAGACATGCTAACCGACACGGCTGTAGGATCAAAAATCATCCGTTTTACGTGTGTCGACATTTTCAAACGGTCGGAAACAAAAAAATATTAGACACATCGTCCATTCAGCAACATAATTTTATAATTTTATAGCTGCTATTCAGCAACATAATTTTCTAATTTTATAGCTGCTAGAGAATTTAACGGGCTAAAACAAATTCAATTGATGCGTTTTGGTGTCTTTTAGTATACTTTACTGACGTTCTTTTCTTTCCACAATACGTGTTCGTAAAATATTTCTTTAATGAAAAAAAACTTCTTTAAGTATGCATTTTTTTGCAACTTGAGGAGTAAGTGCAGCATCTCTCCAATGAGCTGTAAAAAAAATTAAAAAAAATAATAAACTGGTTTTGTTGTAGATGAACTGCAGGACTAGGGATGATGTTTGATAAGAAACTATCGAGTTCGAGCCTATTATCGAATACTCTTATCGAACCGATTCCTTATCGATTCTCGTATATGGGAAAAAAACACAATATTTGGTTTAACAAAAGCTCACTTTTATTTTATAAGAAAAAAAAAAAAAAAAAAATATTGACTGTTTTTACCCAAAGTATATTAAGTGGGATTTTTCAGAAAAACAAATATATACAGTAACACAAAAACAACCTGTCTCTGTGATCACTATAGGTGTATAAATAATAATATAGTGTTAAATAAAATCAGTCCCTTGGGCACAAAACTGAAAATAATACAGCTCTCCAAAAAGTGCACTTCTGCTGCTATTGGAACATACTAACTACACACACAGGCAGACAGCTAACAAACAATCCAAGACGTCTAATAAAGTTCCAAAGCAGATTCATCCATTTAGGCTCTTTATTGTTGTTGATCTTACTTTGTCTTTTCCTATCTTTACTTTTGTCTTGCACTGGACTGTTATTTTTTATTTTTTTAAACTGAAATACACACAATGACAAATGCATAAGCTATGTGATTCAATTAACATACTGAAATGTAATACACAATATGTAAATATTAGCTTCACACAAATATACAGTACTATCATCAAACAAATACTTCTGAGTGTTGAAACTATTTCGCTGGTGGAAATACACGACTGGCAGCCATTTTAAGTCCTCAAAACATCCATCAAAACAGTGCACAAAAATCGTTTTTCAATAAACATCTTAGTTTTATATATAACCACTTTCCACCTTAATATTGAGTTACATAAACAAGTTAAACAGTTTACTTACAGACTTATCTTTTCCAAGGCTTGTAAGAGCTAACACAACTTGTCTACTTCTCAATTGTCTCATGAACTTAACTGACTGGCCAGACTAATGACGCGTAGTCTTTTCATATCGCCACAAGGTGTCAGTAAGAGTCTACAATCAAATGGGCATAACATTGCCCATTTGGGATTCGTTCCCAGGGATTCGAATAAATAACCAACTCTTTTTCTTTACTATAGTGGCCTCGATAACGGGAACCGGTTCTCAAAAAGGGATTCGAGTCCGAGGACTTGGTTCTTTTCTTATCGAACAACCGGGAGAATCGGTTTCGAGCATCGTCCCTATGCAGGACTGCTTTTAAGATGCCCATAAAAAGTGGTACATGTCTGCTGCATGTTTGAAAACACACCACAGGTAGGAAGTCCAGTACACGTCTCTGTATAAACCCTCACTTCAATAGGGCACCACTTTTTAATAGCACACACAGTCTTGGTAAATCACACGTCCACTAATAGTACACGTTATTTTATAGATTGCACATGCAAGGTATTTGGATCTTGGTAAATCAGGCCCTTTGTTCGGGTAGGACCCCTGGTTATGGCCACAAATCCCCCCAAATGGCATTCGTCATTCACAGCATATGTTCTTGTGTCATTTTCTTCTGACGCTAGTATTCCATGAGCCTCCAGAGGGCGCTGAGTAAGCGCACTGACTTACTGTTCAGCGATGATGTAGCCATCCTGCACGGGCGCACACCTCACCCCCGCCACCTCCACGTTGCCCACCACGTCCGAGAAGGAAAGACCAAGGTTGGTGCCGTGGATGGTCACTCTTGTACCGCCGTCTGGGGGTCCAGCCACTGGAGTCACCTGTACGGGTGCAAGGAAGACCAGATGAGGGTCAAGGTCCGCATATTGACCTGGATGTAGACTGAAGAGACTCAAAAGTCAAGTTTGTTTTGTAATCTTCTATGCTGGCGTCCTTTCAGCCCTACAAACCTTGCTGGTCCCCGCCTTTTGTCTGTGTCATAAGTCTTTCTTTGTAGTATTGGGGCCGTAACAGAGGCAGGACACCGTCTGTGTGAAAGGGAATGGCGTCAACTCTGGCGCCATGGACTTCCCAGCAGGCACCGGGCATTGATACAGCGTTGATTACACGTACGTGTCCTTTAAAAGTGACTTTGAAACAACGTTGCAAAATAGTTGCGTTTGTAAAGTGAGACAAGGTTTATGTCTCAACGTTGTATCAACGTTGTTGTTTGGGAAATGACCAAATTTCAATGGTCAAATCAACGTCACAACCGGACATTGAGTAAACGTAGTCAAAAAGCATGTTGTTTCAACGTTGTATTTGTGTGGTAGAATATTGGTTGGGAAATTACCAAAATTCAATGGTCAAATCAACGTCACAACCTGACATTGATTAAATGTCGTCAAAAAGCATGTTGTTTCAATGTTGCATTTGTGTTGTAGGATATTGGTTGGGAAATGACCACATTTCAACGGACAAATTAACGCCCGAACCCAAAGTTAATTAAATGTCATCAAAAAGCATGTTGTCTTAACGTTGTATTTGTGTTGTAGAATATTGGTTGGGAAATGACCACATTTCAACGAACAACTTAACGTCAGAACCCGACATTGAATAAACGTCGTCAAAAAGCATGTTGTTTCAACGTTGTATTTGTGTGGTAGAATATTGGTTGGGAATTGACCAAATTTCAACGAACAAATTAACGCCCGAACCCAAAGTTAATTAAATGTCGTCAAAAAGCATGTTGTTTAACGTTGTGTTTGTGTTGTAGAATATTGGTTGGGAAATGACCACATTTCAATGGTCACATCAACGTCACAACCTGACATTGAATAAACGTAGTCAGAAAGCATGTTGTTTCAATGTTGTATTTGTGTTGTAGAATATTGGTTGGGAAATGACCAAATTTCAATGTCAAATCAACGTTTGAACCTGACATTGAATAAACGTTGTCAAAAAGCATGTTGTTTCAACGTTGTGTTTGTGTTGTAGAATATTGGTTGGGAAATGACCACATTTCAAAGGTCAAATCAACATCAGAACCCAACGTTTATTAAACGTTGTCAAAAAGCATGTTGTTTCAACGTTGTATTTGTGTTGTAGAATATTGGTTGGGAAATTACCAAATTTCAATCGTCAAATCAACGTCACAACCTGACATTGATTAAACGTTGACAAAAAGCATGTTGTTTCAATGTTGTATTTGTGTTGTAGAATATTGGTTGGGAAATGACTAAATGTCAACGAACAAATCAGCGTCAGAACCTGACATTGAATAAACGTTGTCAAAAAGCATGTTGTTTCAACGTTGTATTTGTGTTGTAGAACATTGAAATGACCAAAATTCAATGGTCAAATCAACGTCAGAACCCGACATTGAATAAACGTTGTCAAAAAGCATGTTGTTTCAACGTTGTATTTGTGTTGTAGAACATTGAAATGACCAAAATTCAATGGTCAAATCAACGTCACAACCTGACATTGAATAAACGCTGACAAAAAGCATGTTGTTTCAACGTTGTATTTGTGTTGTAGAATATTGGTTGGGAAATGACCAAATTTCAACGAACAAATTAACGCCCTAACCCAAAGTTAATTAAATGTCGTCAAAAAGCATGTTGTTTTAACGTTGTGTTTGTGTTGTAGAATATTGGTTGGGAAATGACCAAAATTCAATGGTCAAATCAACGTCACAACCTGACATTGAATAAACGTAGTCAGAAAGCATGTTGTTTCAATGTTGTATTTGTGTTGTAGAATATTGGTTGGGAAATGACCAAATTTCAATGGTCAAATCAACGTCACAACCTGATATTGAATAAACGTTGTCAAAAAGCATGTTGTTTCAACGTTGTATTTGTGTTGTAAAATATTGGTTGGGAAATGACCAAAATTCAATGGTCAAAACAACATCAGAACCCGACATTGAATAAACGTCGTCAAAAAGCATGTTGTTTCAACGTTGTATTTGTGTTGTAGAATATTGGTTGGGAAATGACCAAATTTCAACGGACAAATTAACGTCAGAACCCGACGTTAATTAAACGTTGTCAAAAAACATGTTGTTTCAACGTTGTATTTGTGTTGTAGAATATTGAAATGACCAAATTTCAATGGTCAAATCAACGTCAGAACCCAACGTTTATTAAACGTTGACAAAAAGCATGTTGTTTCAACGTTGTATTTGTGTTGTAGAATATTGGTTGGGAAATGACCAAAATTCAATGGTCAAATCAACGTCAGAAACCAACATTAATTAAACGTTGTCAAAAAGCATGTTGTTTCAACGTTGTATTTGTGTTGTAGAATATTGGTTGGGAAATGACCAAATTTCAATGGTCAAATCAACGACACAATCTGACATTGAATAAACGTTGACAAAAAGCATGTTGTTTCAACGTTGTATTTGTGTTGTAGAATATTGGTTGGGAAATGACCAAATTTCAATGGTCAAATCAACGACACAACCTGACATTGAATAAACGTTGACAAAAAGCATGTTGTTTCAACGTTGTATTTGTGTTGTAGGATATTGGTTGGGAAATGACAAAAATTAAATGGTCAAATCAACATCACAACCCGACATTGAATAAACGTCAAAAAGTATGTTGTTTCATCGTTGTATTTGTGTTGTAGAAAATTGGTTGGGAAATAACCAAACTACAATTTTAAATCAACGTTAGAACCCGACATTGAATAAACGTTGTCAAAAAGCATGTTGTTTCAACGTTGTATTTGTGTTGTAGAATATTGAAATGACCAAAATTCAATGGTCAAATCAACGTCAGAACCCGACATTGAGTAAACGTGGTCAAAAAGCATGTTGTTTCAAGGTTAGGTTTGTGTTGCTCATTGCCAGAACCTAATTCAACAAGTTGTCAACGTTGGTTCAATGTGGTGTACCTGCTGGGTTATGTGATTGCGGGAGTTACCTGAAATCACACTTTTTCCCTAGATTGTGTGCATGAAGTAGAGTCAAACAACAAGTTATTTTAGGAACTGTGTGTGTGAAAGTGTGAGGTCTTGTCTTGTCTGGTCAGAGAGAAGAACACAATGGTGGTGCGAGCTGAAGGGAAGAAAACTAACATTCTCCTCCCTCCCCGTGTGCATACCCACTGGGGGGGTTGCGGCTTCCTAGTGGGACACCCGCATTGTAATCTGCATTCTGTGGACATTAATTGCTGTGGATGTAAAAGTAAGTGTGTCACGGCACCGCCTAAAGGGGCCTGGATACACATAAATCTTTCAGCACTGCTTGGGCATGCAGGGTATGGAGGCTCTCTGCCATAATAGCTAAATATATCCATGTCAAGAAATGGCAGCATCTATTTGGGTAGACTTACAGATGTTACATAAGCAATAGGGGCTGCAAGGATAACGAAGACTGCTTGGTTGGTTTTAATGTTGATAATATGCAAGCTGATTGATGAGGTACTAGCCCAGGGGTCGGCAACCCAAAATGTTGAAAGAGCCAAATTGGACCAAAAATACAAAAACAAATTTGTCTGGAGCCGCAAAAATTTAAAAGCCATATTACATACAGATAGTGTGTCATGAGATATACATTGAATTAAGATGACTTAAAGGAAACTAAATGACCTCAAATATAGCTACAAACGAGGCATAATGATGCAATATGTACATATAGCTAGCCTAAATAGCATGTTAGCATCGATTAGCTTGCAGTCATGCAGTGACCAAATATGTCTGATTAGCACTCCACACAAGTCAATAACAATAACAAAACTCACCTTTGTGCATTCACGCACAACGTTAAAAGTTTGGTGGACAAAATGAGACAGAAAAATAAAGTGGCATAAAACACGTCCTACAAAGTTATACATGTAAACAAACTACGGTGAGTTCAAGGACCGCTAAAATTAGTAGGACAAAACGGCGCTCGCCAAATACTCGAATCAGTGAAGCATGTTTAATATAAACAGTGTGCTTTTTAACAATTAGGGAGGTTTGTGTCATGTTTGTCCTCCTACAGAAACCAGATTAACACAAAAAATATTTTTTTTTTCCCCTCATCTTTTTCCATTTTTCATACATTTTTGAAAAAGCTCCACAGAGCCACTAGGGCGGCGCTAAAGAGCTGCATGCGGTTCTAGAGCCGCGGGTTGCCGACCCCTGTACTAGACTAATGAATCACATTCAGTACTATACCGCCTCGAAAAAGTATTATTTTTAATAGGGCGTGGTGACATTGCTGGTTTTAGGAGCAGAGGAGCATGTTGGGCAGCGCACACACACAGAGTACTTACAAGCAGACACAGTGTGTAGACAGAAAAAGGAGAATGGACGCATTTTGGCCTAAAAAGTAAAGATAAAGGTGAAGTTATAACACTGAAACACCCTCAGGAAGAGGTGCTTTAACACATATCTAGCTAGCTAGCGGCTAACGTCCATCCACAGTGTTTTAGCTACTTCTAAATCACTAATCCTGGCCTCCATGGCGACAAATAGTTTGTTTCTTACAAATAGTATTATCACTGAAGGAGGAGGAATAGCTAAACATGCTTCACTACACACCGTAGGAGGATACAATAGCTCACCGCCCTCACAATGTAAACAAATGCCATGGGTGGATCTACACCTGACATCCACTGTAATGATACCAGGTACAAGAGCGTATCTAGTCGATACTACTATGATTACATCGATATTTTTTGGCATCACAAAATCTTTTTGAGCATACTTAGATATAGTTTGTTAAAGTTAAAGTTAAAGTAGCAATGATTGTCACACACACACTAGGTGTGGTGAAATTTGTCCTCTGCATCTGACCCATCACCCTTGATCACCCCCTGGGAGGTGAGGGGAGCAGTGAGCAGGAGCGGTGGCCACGCCCAAGAATAATTTTTGGTGACTTCACCCCCAATTCCAACCCTTGATGCTGAGTGTCAAGCAGGAAGGTAACGGGTCCCATTTTTATAGTCTTTGGTATGACTCATGACCTGCTGATCTCAGGGCGGACACTCTAACCACAAGGCCACTGAGCAGGTTGGTCGAGGTCAGGGTCTCTGCGAGTACTTAGACATAGTTTGGTCGAGGTTAGGGTCTTTGAGAGTACTTTGATGTAGTTTGGTCGAGGTCAGGGTCTTTGAGAGTACTTTGATGTAGTTTGGTCGAGGTCAGGGTCTTGGAGAGTACTTTGATGTAGTTTGGTCGAGGTCAGGGTCTTTGAGAGTACTTTGATGTAGTTTGGTGGAGGTCAGGGTCTTTGAGAGTACTTAGATGTAGTTTAGTGGAGGTCAGGGTCTTTGAGAGTACTTTGATGTAGTTTGGTCGAGGTCAGGGTCTTTGAGAGTACTTTGATGTAGTTTGGTCGAGGTCAGGGTCTTTCAGAGTACTTAGATGTAGTTTGGTCGAGGTCAGGGTCTTGGGGAGTACTTTGATGTAGTTTGGTCGAGGTCAGGGTCTTGGAGAGTACTTAGATGTAGTTTGGTTGAGGTCAGGGTCTTGGAGAGTACTTTGACGTAGTTTGGTCGAGGTCAGGGTCTTTGAGAGTACTTAGATGTAGTTTGGTGGAGGTCAGGGTCTTTGAGAGTACTTTGATGTACTTGGGTCGAAGTCAAGGTCTTTGAGAGTACTTAGATGTAGTTTGGTCGAGGTCAGGGTCTTGGAGAGTACTTTGATGTAGTTTGGTCGAGGTCAGGGTCTTTGAGAGTACTTTGATGTAGTTGGGTCGAAGTCAATGTCTTTGAGAGTACTTAGATGTAGTTTGGTCGAGGTCAGGGTCTTTGAGAGTACTTTGATGTAGTTTGGTCGAAGTCAAGGTCTTTGAGAGTACTTAGATGTAGTTTGGTCGAGGTCAGGGTCTTTGAGAGTATTTGATGTAGTTTGGTCGAGGTCAGGGTCTTTGTAGTTTTGTCGAGGTCAGGGTCTTTGAGAGTATTTGATGTAGTTTGGTCGAGGTCAGGGTCTTTGTAGTTTTGTCGAGGTCAGGGTCTTTGAGAGTACTTAGATGTAGTTTGGTCGAGGTCAGGGTCTTTGAGAGTACTTTGATGTAGTTTTGTCGAGGTCAGGGTCTTTGAGATTACTTAGATGTAGTTTTGTCGAGGTCAGGGTCTTTGAGAGTACTTAGATGTAGTTTGGTCGATGTCAGGGTCTTTGAGAGTACTTAGATGTAGTTTGGTCGAAGTCAGGGTCTTTGAGAGTATTTGATGTAGTTTGGTCGAGGTCAGGGTCTTTGTAGTTTTGTCGAGGTCAGGGTCTTTGAGAGTACTTTGATGTAGTTTTGTCGAGGTCAGGGTCTTTGAGATTACTTAGATGTAGTTTTGTCGAGGTCAGGGTCTTTGAGAGTACTTTGATGTACTTGGGTCGAAGTCAGGGTCTTTGAGAGTACTTTGATGTAGTTTGGTCGAGGTCAGGGTCTTTGAGAGTACTTTGATGTAGTTTGGTCGAGGTCAGGGTCTTGGAGAGTACTTAGATGTAGTTTTGTTGAGGTCAGGGTCTTTGAGAGTACTTTGATGTAGTTTGGTCGAGGTCAGGGTCTTTGAAAGTACTTAGATGTAGTTTGGTCGAGGTCAGGGTCTTTGAGAGTACTTAGATGTAGTTTGGTTGAGGGTAATCTAAATGTTCTTTGATATATTTTGGTCAACTAACTCCAATCCTTCCACCAAACTGACACGTCTTTTATCCGCCGGACTTCCTGGCTTGTCTTTTTTTGGGAATCCTGCCTGGACAGACGTTCCCCAGCGGAGTCCAGTTCTCTCTGTAATCTCTGCGCCTGCCAGCGTCAAAGGCGGCTAATTCCCAGCCAGCAGCCAATGGGCTGCCACGTGGCACTGCCAGGCTGTGTGCTATCTCCCGGCGAGGCTTAGGGGATCAGACGCCCGGCCACTTAGACACTATTTTTGCTCAATTCTTGTTTTTTAGTCGGAACTAAACACTCGACCTGAATTGTTGTCTAACTCGGGAAGGAAAGAACTTCCAACAAGACTGAGAGGATAATCTGTCGGTTTGAGCGAGTGAGCAAAATGGCTGCCAAGGCGCCTCGGGGGCGTCCGTTAGCGTGGTTGGATGAAGCCATGGCGGGGGAAGTTACATCCATGCGGCGGGGGAAGTTACATGCATGAGGC
>NC_084737.1:9013289-9018289 GCF_033978785.1 Entelurus aequoreus | reverse complement strand
GTGGGGGGGGAAGGGGTGGACGTTCGGAAAGAACAAAAAAAAAAGGTCACTTTTGGAACAAAGACGTACCTTGACGCGGGGAATAACTTTCATCAAATAGTGAAAAAAGGTTGTTTATTTTCCTTTTCTGAGTGAATGTGCTGAGGATTAAGCGGCGGTGTGACCTTGCGAGATGACGCAAAGACGCCTCCAAGCAAAATAACAAAAACAACATTTAGAGAGAATTTTTTTTTTTTTTTTTTAGCAAATACATCTCCTGTATTTGCCAACCATGAAGTGTGCTATGTTGCACTTTGACCCTGGAGACATAAAGGAGAACATCAATCATGCTAAAATAACAGCGACTTGGTTCTTTATCATTAGTTAAATGTTAATTAAATAACGATTTCAAGGCAATACATTATTTATTTTTGTTGGTTTAGTTCCTGGACCAAAATTGTGGATTAATTGGCAACTTGCATTACATGCATTTGTGTGAAAAACTGTGTTTAAAATAGTAAATACTTAAAAAATGTAGCAAAGCTGCATGAGTGCTGCCGGAACTGGAATGATGTGGTTATTTGTAAGGGAACATTTATTCCAACACAAGTGAGGAGGAAGATAATTGTGTCTTGCCTACAGTCAAGCATGGCGGTGGTAGCGGGGCTGCATGAGTGCTGCCAGCACTAAAAAGTTGCTGTTCATTAGGGGAAAAAATTAGTTCCAACACAAGTGAGGAGGAATATAATTGTGTCTCGCCTACAGTCAAGCATGGCGCTGGTAGCAGGGCTGCACGAGTGCTGCCGTAACTAGGAAGATGTGGTTCTTTAAAAGGGAACATTCATTCCAACACAAGTGAGGAGGAAGGTAATTGTGTCTTGTCTACAGTCAAGCATGGCGCTGGTAGCAGGGCTGCACGAGTGCTGCCGGCACTGGAAAGATGTGGTTCTTTGAAAGGGACATTTATTCAAACACAAGTGAGGAGGAAGATAATTGTGTCTTGTCTACAGTCACGCATGGCGGTGGTAGCAGGGCTGCACGAGTGCTGCCGGCACTGGAAAGATGTGGTTCTTTGAAAGGGAACATTTATTCCAACACAAGTGAGGAGAAAGATAATTGTTTCTTGCCTACAGTCAAGCATGGCGCTGGTAGCAAAGCTGCATGAGTGCTGCCGGCACTGGAAAGATGTGGTTCTTTGAAAGGGAACATTTATTCCAACACAAGTGAGGAGAAAGATAATTGTTTGTTGCCTACAGTCACGCATGGCGCTGGTAGCAGGGCTGCACGAGTGCTGCCGGAACTAGGAAGATGCGGTTCTTTGAAAGGGAACATTCATTCCAACACAAGAGAGGAGGAAGATAATTGTTTCTTGCCTACAGTCAAGCATGGCGCTGGTAGCAAAGCTGCACGAGTGCTGCCGGCACTGGAAAGATGTGGTTCTTTGAAAGGGAACATTCATTCCAACACAAGTGAGGAGGAAGATAATTGTGTCTTGTCTACAGTCAAGCATGGCGGTGGTAGCAGGGCTGCACGAGTGCTGCCGGCACTGGAAAGATGTGGTTCTTTGAAAGGGAACATTTATTCCAACACAAGTGAGGAGAAAGATAATTGTTTGTTGCCTACAGTCACGCATGGCGCTGGTAGCAAAGCTGCACGAGTGCTGCTGGCACTGGAAAGATGTGGTTCTTTAAAAGGGAACATTTATTCCAACACAAGTGAGGAGGAAGATAATAGTGTCTTGCCTACAGTCAAGCATGGCGCTGGTAGCAGGGCTGCACGAGTGCTGCCGGAACTAGGAAGATGCGGTTCTTTGAAAGGGAACATTCATTCCAACACAAGTGAGGAGGAAGATAATAGTGTCTTGCCTACAGTCAAACGTGGCGCTGGTAGCCAAGCTGCACGAGTGCTGCCAAAACTAGGAAGATGTGGTTCTTTGAAAGGGAACATTCATTCCAACACAAGTGAGGAGGAAGATAATTGTGTCTTGCCTACAGTCAAGCATGGCGCTGGTAGCAGGGCTGCACGAGTGCTGCCGGCACTGGAAAGATGTGGTTCTTTGAAAGGGAACATTTATTCCAACACAAGTGAGGAGGAAGATAATTGTGTCTTGCCTATAGTCAAGCATGGCGGTGGTAGCAAAGCTGCATGAGTGCTGCCGGCACTGGAAAGATGTGGTTCTTTGAAAGGGAACATTTATTCCAACACAAGTGAGGAGGAAGATAATTGTGTCTTGCCTATAGTCAAGCATTGCGCTGGTAGCAGGGCTGCATGAGTGCTGCCGGAACTAGGAAGATGCGGTTCTTTGAAAGGGAACATTCATTCCAACACAAGTGAGGAGGAAGATAATAGTGTCTTGCCTACAGTCAAACGTGGCGCTGGTAGCCAAGCTGCACGAGTGCTGCCAAAACTAGGAAGATGTGGTTCTTTGAAAGGGAACATTCATTCCAACACAAGTGAGGAGGAAGATAATTGTGTCTTGCCTACAGTCAAGCATGGCGCTGGTAGCAGGGCTGCACGAGTGCTGCCGGCACTGGAAAGATGTGGTTCTTTGAAAGGGAACATTTATTCCAACACAAGTGAGGAGGAAGATAATTGTGTCTTGCCTATAGTCAAGCATGGCGGTGGTAGCAAAGCTGCATGAGTGCTGCCGGCACTGGAAAGATGTGGTTCTTTGAAAGGGAACATTTATTCCAACACAAGTGAGGAGGAAGATAATTGTGTCTTGCCTATAGTCAAGCATTGCGCTGGTAGCAGGGCTGCATGAGTGCTGCCGGAACTAGGAAGATGCGGTTCTTTGAAAGGGAACATTCATTCCAACACAAGTGAGGAGGAAGATAATAGTGTCTGGCCTACAGTCAAGCGTGGCGCTGGTAGCAAAGCTGCACGAGTGCTGCCGGCACTGGAAAGATGTGGTTCTTTGAAAGGGAACATTCATTCCAACACAAGTGAGGAGGAAGATAATTGTTTCTTGCCTACAGTCAAACGTGGCGCTGGTAGCCAAGCTGCACGAGTGCTGCCGGAACTAGGAAGATGTGGTTCTTTGAAAGGGAACATTCATTCCAACACAAGTGAGGAGGAAGATAATTGTATCTTGCCTACAGTCAAGCATGGCGCTGGTAGCAGGGCTGCACGAGTGCTGCCGGCACTGGAAAGATGTGGTTCTTTGAAAGGGAACATTCATTCCAACACAAGTGAGGAGGAAGATAATTGTGTCTTGCCTATAGTCAAGCATTGCGCTGGTAGCAGGGCTGCATGAGTGCTGCCGGAACTAGGAAGATGCGGTTCTTTGAAAGGGAACATTCATTCCAACACAAGTGAGGAGGAAGATAATAGTGTCTGGCCTACAGTCAAGCGTGGCGCTGGTAGCAAAGCTGCACGAGTGCTGCCGGCACTGGAAAGATGCGGTTCTTTGAAAGGGAACATTTATTCCAACACAAGTGAGTAGGAAGATAATTGTTTCTTGCCTACAGTCAAGCATGGCGGTGGTAGCGGGGCTGCATGAGTGCTGCCAGCACTAAAAAGTTGCTGTTCATTAGGGGAAAAAATTAGTTCCAACACAAGTGAGGAGGAAGATAATTGTGTCTTGCCTACAGTCAAACGTGGCGCTGGTAGCAAAGCTGCACGAGTGCTGCCGGAACTGGGAAGATGTGGTTCTTTGAAAGGGAACATTCATTCCAACACAAGTGAGGAGGAAGATAATTGTGTCTTGTCTACAGTCAAGCATGGCGCTGGTAGCAGGGCTGCACGAGTGCTGCCGGCACTGGAAAGATGTGGTTCTTTGAAAGGGAACATTTATTCCAACACAAGTGAGTCGGAAGATCATTGTTTCTGGCCTATAGTCAAGCATGGCGCTGGTAGCAAAGCTGCATGAGTGCTGCCGGCACTAGAAAGATGTGGTTCTTTGAAAGGGAACATTAATTCCAACACAAGTGAGTAGGAAGATAATTGTTTCTGGCCTACAGTCAAGCATGGCGGTGGTAGCAGGGCTGCACGAGTGCTGCCGGCACTAGAAAGATGTGGTTCTTAGAAAGGGAACATTCATTCCAACACAAGTGAGTAGGAAGATAATTGTTTCTTGCCTACAGTCAAGCATGGCGCTGGTAGCAGGGCTGCACGAGTGCTGCTGGTAAGGATAAGCTGCAATTCATTGAGGGGAGACATTAAATACCACACAGGTGAGTAAGATGATAATTGTGTATTGCAGCACTCGTGCATCCCCGGACCATGATGCTTCCACCACAATGCAGGCCAGACACAAAGACTTTGCTACTGGGTTGTGTTGCCAGATATTGACAGGGTGATGCTGGTGTGCCAACTCTTACTCAGTGGAGGGTAAATATAAGCTGCACACTGACTACTCTAAAGTACCTCTCTATAGTATGGCTAATTGAGAAGATGGAAGACAGCTCCTGACCTCGGTGATGCGCGGGTTGGTGCACTTGACGTTCTTGCTGGACAGATGGAGCCAGCGTGTGGTGTAGGGGTTGGTGGGGGGGCAGTGGCGCCGCAGGGTGCACTTCCCCTCGCCGCTGCACCAGCCGCACTGGAACTTCCTGTCGGCCTTCAGGCACACGCCGCAGCTGTCCCGCTGAGCCGCGCACTTGTACAAGTGCACTGCAAGCACAATTGACTTGATTTGAGTTACTCCATGTATACATTATTAATAATGGACAACTAATATACTAGCATATATACATATATATATATATATATATATATATATATATATATATATATATATATATATATATATATATATATATATATATATATATATATATATTTATATATATATATATATATATATATACTGTATATACAGTCGTGGTCAAAAGTAAAGAACATCATGTCATGGCTGTCTTATTTTTGTTGTGATGTAGTGATTGGAGCACATACTTGTTGGTCACAAAAAACATTCATGAAGTTTGCTTCTTTTATGAATTTATTATGGCTCTACTGAAAATGTGAGCTGGGTCAAAAGTATACATACAGCAATGTTAATATTTGCTTACATGTCCCTT
>NC_084737.1:9003289-9008289 GCF_033978785.1 Entelurus aequoreus | reverse complement strand
ACATGCTTCAAAACTCACCATATTTGACACACCCATCAGGACGGGAAAAAATTGCTATCTAATCAAAAAACCTAGCCCCAAAACTCAAAATTGCTCTAGCGCCCCCTAGGAAGAAAACACAGACAAAACTGCTCCTAGGAAGAAAACTCAGACAAAACTGCATGTAACTTCCAATAGGAATGTCGTAGAGACATGAAACAAAAACCTCTATGTAGGTCTCACTTAGACATAGACTTCATACACTGAGATCCTTCAGCAAAAATCAACAGGAAGTTTGCAATTCCCCCTTCAAAACAAAAGTTTTGTAAAAACAGTCACCTTTGCCTCTTTGAGCTGTAATAGGTCTCACTTAGACCTACATTTCATTCACTGACAACCCCCCGCAAAAATCAACAGGACGTTTGCAATTCCCCCTTCAAAACAAAAGTTTTGTAAAAACCGGTAACCTTTGCCTCTTTGAGCTATAATTTGACGCCCTTAACATGCTTCAAAACTCACCAAACTGGACACACACGTCAGGACTGGAAAAAATTGCGATCTAATCAAAAAACCTAGCCCCAAAACTCAAAATTGCGCTCTAGCGCCCCCTAGGAAGAAAACAGAGACAAAACTGCTCCTAGGAAGAAAACTCAGACAAAACGGCCTGTAACTTCTAGTAGGAATGTCGTAGAGACATGAAACAAAAACCTCTATGTAGGTCTCACTTAGACATAGATTTCATACACTGACATCCTTCAGCAAAAATCAACAGGAAGTTTGCAATTCCCCCTTCAAAACAAAAGTTTTGTAAAAACAGTCACCTTTGCCTCTTTGAGCTGTAATTTGACCCCCTTAACATGCTTCAAAACTCACCAAACTGGACACACACATCAGGACTGGAAAAAATTGCGATCTAATCAAAAAACCTAGCCCCAAAACTCAAAATTGCGCTCTAGCGCCCCCCAGGAAGAAAACACAGACAAAACTGCTCCTAGAAGAAAACTCGGACAAAACTGCCTGTAACTTACAGTAGGAATGTCGTAGAGACATGAAACAAAAACCTCTATGTAGGTCTCACTTAGACATAGATTTCATACACTGAGATCCTTCAGCAAAAATCAACAGGAAGTTTGCAATTCCCCCTTCAAAACAAAAGTTTTGTAAAAACAGTCACCTTTGCCTCTTTGAGCTGTAACAGGTCTCACTTAGACCTACATTTCATTCACTGACAACCCCCAGCAAAAATCAACAGGACGTTTGCAATTCCCCCTTCAAAACAAAAGTTTTGTAAAAACCGGTCACCTTTGCCTCTTTGAGCTATAATTTGACCCCCTTAACATGCTTCGAAACTCACCAAACTGGACACACACATCAGGACTGGAAAAAATTGTGATGTAATCAAAAAACCCAACCCCAAAACTCAAAATTGCGCTCTAGCGCCCCCTAGGAAGAAAACACAGACAAAACTGCTCCTCGGAAGAAAACACAGACAAAACTGCCTGTAACTCCCAGTAGGAATGTCGTAGAGACATGAAACAAAAACCTCTATGTAGGTCTCACTTAGACCTACATTTCATTCACTGACAACCCCCAGCAAAAATCAACAGGACGTTTGCAATTCCCCCTTCAAAACAAAAGTTTTGTAAAAACCGGTCACCTTTTTTCAAACATTATCTCCTCTGAGCGCGTTTGTCGTGTTCTTTATTCGAATCCCTGGGAACGAATGACGTAGCTCAGTCGGACTGAGCTACGTCATTTCCTGTGATGTCACAAGCAGCAATAATAATGGACCGGAAAAAACGCCTCAAGGCATGGCTATTCACCTATAGTGATCACAGAGACAGGTTGTTTTTGTGTTACTGTATATATTTGTTTTTCTGAAAAATCCCACTTAATATACTTTGGGTAACAACAGTCAATATTTATTTATTTTATTTTTTAGGGGGGTAACAGTCAATATTTATTTATTTATTTTATTTTATTTTTTTCTTATAAAATAAAAGTGAGCTTTTGTTTAACCAAATATTGTGTTTTTTTCCATATACAACAACCTATCTGGATTCGATAAGAGAATCGATAAGGAATCGGTTCGATAAGAGAATTCGATAATGGGCTCGAACTCGATCATTTCTTATCAAACATCATCCCTAGTTAGCATTGTTAACTTGATGATGCAAGGCGCTCGTCCCCCACCGAGACCGATACAACCGCACCGCCTTAGCTCACCCTTTAGAGCACAGCTGTAACTTCCTGGGACTAAACTCGCAGAAAATAGTTCTTCTCAGGTTTCATCCGTGTTTACATTTTCACACTTTGTGAGGCATTTCTTACATCTTATGAGCTTATTGTTACATTTTCAATGTGATTTTAATTTTTAATTTTTTTTTTACATTGTTTGACTGTTTTCCATGTTTGTGTTGACATTTCCTTTCTACCTTGATAGCTGAAGGGATTATAATACATTTGAATTAAAAATGATTACATTACACTTTTACCATCATGTTTGTACACATCCTATTTGCTGATGTTGCTCTATTGTTGTTGTTGTTGTTATTGTTGTGTTTGCTGTTGTTGTTTTTGCCTCTCTGTCTTATCCCCCTCTTGTCCCCACAATTTCACACTCTGTCTTCCTTTTTTTTTCTCTTTCTATCCCCTCCTGCACCAAATGATAATATAAATACATTTAATAAAGTCAAATACAAATAAGGCAACAAGAGAAGTGTCCTACACTTCTCTTTTGTAAAGTAAATCTGAACAGCCTATATGGGCATCTACATCTACTATATGATTTGCCTGAGAAGCTGGACAGGACACAAAAAAAAATAATAATAAAATAAAATAAAATAAAATAAATAAATAAATAAAAAAAATTAAAAAAAATTAAAACAACAAAAAAAAAAAATTAAATTAAAAAAAAAAAAAAAAAAAAAGATTCCATAAATTAAAAAAAATAAAAGATCTCCAGGTCCTTATTTTAATGTCCTAAAAAATAAATAAATAGTTTTCTACTGACCGATTTATAAGACTAATATCGTGATACAGCTTTCAGGCCTAGTCGCACATGCGCTATTGTTTACATCAAATAGCTTGTTTTAGCGAACACTCCTGTTATATAGATGATCTTTGACTAAGTTAGTCTACTTTGTCCACATGCAAAGTGAAGAAAAGGAGGGGGGTTAGGGGGGAGTTGTCCTACCGAGCTGTTCTGGCACTGCACGCTGGAGCTGTTGAACCTCAGGGCGGTGACCCGGTGGCTGACCCCCTGGATGTGGAGCACACACTCGTAGCCCCGCTGGCCCGACTGCGGCTGTGGCAGGTTCTTGGCCTTCAGCGTGATGGGCTTCACCTCCCCCGCCGGGATCAGGATCTCCTCGGAGCGCACCAGCTGGGGACAGTCCTGCGGGACGGACACAGAGAGCAGACGGCGTGCTGAGTGACGGGCGGGAAAACAGGCACAGGTGGCGTCCCGTAGGAATAAAACAGCTCATTTTATAGTCCGACACTAACAAGCATCTGATGATGTCTTCACAGCCCCGACTAGTGGTGTGGCATGCACACTACATGACGTAGAAGTTAACATATTGTATCAATACATGTAGACATTAGGCTTGTCCCGGTACCAATATTTGTAAATTATAGTTACTTAATTAGTTAGTAACGGAATGACTCTTTGATACATGAAACTAATTGCTAGGAAAGGAAAATTTGACGTTAACATTTTTTTTAAAATATCTGGCATATGCAGTTGAAAGACGTTTCATGAAAGCTGAGTGTGTGCCTTTAAAAGGTGGTGCCTGTTGCGCAAGCAAGGTGTGATGCCAGGCAGAGCAGCATTAGCTCAGCTGTGTACCGGTACCAAAATGCATTTCGATACTTTTCTAGATAAAGGGACAACAAAAAAATGTCATTATTGTCTTTATTTTACCAAAAAAAGTTAGTGTACATGAAACATATGTTTATTATTGTCATTTAGTCCTTAAATAAAATAGTGAACATACTAGACAACTTGTCTTTTAGTAGTAAGTAAACAAACAAAGACTCCTAATTAGTCTATGCAGTAACATATTGTGTCATTTATACACCTATTATTTTGTACACATTATGGAGGGACAAACTGTAAAAATGTTTCATAATATATACAAAGTTCACACGTATCCACAATTTTGCTTTTTACATTTTTTTTGCACCATGACTAGGGAAGGTTGTTTGGATTGTGTCTAGGGTTGTCCCAAAACCGATAGTTTGGTAGCGGTACGGGCACCAAAATGTATTTCAATACTTTCGATACTTTTCTAAATAACGGGGACCACAAAAAATTGGCATTATTGTCTTTATTTGAACAAAAAAATGTTAGTGTACATGAAACATATGTTTATTATTGTCATTTAGTCCTTAAATAAAATAGTGAACATACTAGACAACTTGTCTTTTAGTAGTAAGTAAACAAACAAAGACTCCTAATTAGTCTATGCAGTAACATATTGTGTCATTTATACACCTATTATTTTGTATACATTATGGAGGGACAAACTGTAAAAATGTTTCATAATATATACAAAGTTCACACGCATCCACAATTTTGCATTTTACATTTTTTTTTGCACCATGACTAGGGAAGGTTGTTTGGATTGTGTCTAGGGTTGTTTCGATACCAATAGTTTGGTACCAGTACGGGTACAAAAATGTATTTCGATACTTTCAATGCTTTTTGATACTTTTCTAAATAAAAGGTACCACAAAAGAATGTCATTATTGTCTTTATTTTACCAAAAAATGTTAGTGTACATGAAAGATATGTTTATTATTGTCATTTAGTCCTTAAATAAAATAGTGAACATACTAGACAACTTGTCTTTTAGTAGTAAGTAAACAAACAAAGACTCCTAATTAGTCTGCTGACGTATGCAGTAACATATTGTGTCATTTATACACCTATTATTTTGTATACATTATGGAGGGACAAACTGTAAAAATGTTTCATAATATATACTAAGTTCACACGTATCCACAATTTTGCATTT
>NC_084737.1:8993289-8998289 GCF_033978785.1 Entelurus aequoreus | reverse complement strand
CTCAATTCTGGAAGTCACCAGCCTCCACTGATATATATACATACACATATATATGTATATATACATATATATGTATGTATATATACACATATATATGTATATACATATATGTATATGTATATATATGTAAACATACATATATATATACACATACATATGTGTGTATATATATATATATGTAAACATACATATATATATACACATACATATGTGTGTATATATATATATATATATATATATATATATATATATATATATATATATATATATATATACATATATGTATGTATATATATACACATATATGTATATGTATATACTGTATATACATATATGTATATGTAGATATATACCACTTCATACAGTGCAAAACTTATATTTGTCTATTTCTGCATTAGTAACTACTTCATACAGTGCAATATTTATATTTGTTATATTTCTGCAATAGTTACTACTTCATACTGTGCAATATTTATACTCTTATACTTTGACACAGATTACATGTCATAATGTACAATATTCATACTTACTGTGTTGTGCGATTGTATAGTGACATTCTAGAATATTCTACATTGACAAATGTACTGGTGCAATATTGTTCAACTGAGGACACAAATGACGTATGTGTAGCTTGTGGAAAAAAGAAACACACTTTCTGGCATTTTCCAGAAAAAGCCACAAAGACTGCACACGTGGCCATATAAGGACTTCCTTCAAGCGTTCCTACAATCACTGGTGATTAGCGACGCTGAGTCGGGGGTGTTTTTGTTGGGAGACACTCACAGTTGGTGGACGCTGCAGTTGTAGAACTTGACCTCGGTGCTGATGAGCATCTGACGGGTCTCCTTTGAGTTCAGCCTCAGTTCCACGCCCGACCAATCTGCAGAGGAGACACCAAGAAGACACCATGATGACGTTATCTTTAAGCACAACCTAAAACTGTTCAAAATGTGGATTTTTGTTGGAATTATCGCATTCAGGATGGTATTTTTCCCCCCAAAAAGACAAATCCTCTTATATTCAGGATCGAGTTGGAGATAAACGGCTTCATCTCCTAAGCGAGTCAGAGCTTTTCTTCCTGCCACTCACACAGGCAAACCTCTAAATTCACTCACAGTGAACTAAAATAAGTCGGAAAGTATTCACAAGTCATTTAAAATAGTTTCATCAATATCGAGAGCAGCGAGCAAGAGTCAAGATAATATCAAATACTTTATTGTGACCATGGAATGAACACATTATAACGGGACTGTCTGCGAATGGAGCCTGTAGTTACAACTCCGTACGGTAGACACACCCCGCTCAGCCAGAGGATAAGAAGACTTGGCAGCTATGCCAACATAGGAACTGTCGCTATATTTCTTAAGTATTCCTGAGTTGTTTTAAAAAAATAAAAAAAAAGACTAGCGACTAATTCTGTCAGGTTCAAACACTGATGACATCTATTAAACACGACAAGAAGCAAGGAATTAAACAGAGACAGAATTCAATTTAGCTCAATTGAGGAGAAACGCGTAGACACTGTACATCGTCCCACGCTCTGACGGAAGATTGTACGCCTCCTCTTTTATTTGGACTTTCCCTGATTACAGGGCAACAGCTGTTTCTAAGGGAGGGGGGTCGTAAACAGCCATCGCCTTTGATTACTAAACAGTTCAAAGAAAAGGTCGCCTGGAGGGGAGTCAGGTCCTGCTTCCTCTCCGCTTTGTAGATCTCGGGTCAAGACAAAATCTTCCTGTGGATTACAATACATCAAAGAAACCGATGCCTTCATGTCGCTTCCCATCCTACACAGTGGAGTTTTACAAGCCTTTTGATTGGTAGGATCAAAGATAGCTTTTGTCCTCTCGCAGGGCGAGCTGAACTCAATGTAACACAAAGTTTTGTGATAACTTAGATACAGTGATTCTGACAAATTTTGAAAAATGTTCTGGTCTTGTATAAATTCATAAAAGAAGTAAACTTCGTGAATGTTTTTTGTGAGCAACAAGTATGTGCTACAATCACTATATCACAAAAACATAAGAGTTGTAGAAATGATTGAAAACTCAAGACAGCCATGACATGATGTTCTTTACAAGTCTATGTACACTTTTGCTCACCACTGTATATAGTTGAGGTTACTGTGGTGTATCCGTTAGAAAGTGCTCAATAGTAGAGTGGAATATTCGTTAGGTAAAGAAAAGACATGGGGGCTATTTCATCCCTACAAGCCTGCTCTTCTGGGGATTATAAAATCCCCCAAAGAGCAGGGAAACCTGAACACATAGATATATATTAGCCTGCTAGCTTGTGTGCGCTCTGGCTTCCTTCTTATTTTGGTAGCGCAGGCGGGACGAAGCAGGGCTTTTATTGTGAAGACAGGAACTGTGCGGTTTGGACGGCGGGTACGGCGCGGGTATCCGTCGGACTAAAAAGCGTTTCTCGCCTTCCTGTCGGTCGTTTTTTCTTAATAATGATCCGGCAGCAGCAGCCGGCGTCATCTCACAAGACCCTCGGGTGGCGTCTTGGTGAAGATTGATGATCGATCCATTTTAGGTCTATTTTTTTAATGCCTGGCTGGCGCTGGACTGACACACCCTCCACCAGCCACTGACACACCCTCCACTGACACACCATCCACTGACACACCCTCCACCATCCACTGACACACCCTCCACCATCCACTGACACACCCTCCATCATCCACTGACACACCCTCCACCATCCACTGACACACCCTCCACCATCCACTGACACACCCTCCACTGACACACCCTCTACCATCCACTGACACACCATCCACTGACACACCCTCCACCATCCACTGACACACCTTTCACCATCCACTGACACACCCTCCACCATCCACTGACACACCCTCCGTGTGTCAGTGGATGGTGGAGGGTGTGTCAGGGGATAGCGGAGGGTGTGTCAGTGGATGGCGGAGGGTATGTCAGTGGATGGTGGAGAGTGTGTCAGTGGATGGTGGAGGGTGTCAGTGGATGGTGGAGGGTGTGTCAGTGGATGGTGGAGGGTGTGTCATTGAATGGTGGAGGGTGTGTCAGTGGATGACGGAGGGTGTGTCAGTGGATGGTGGAGGGTGTGTCAGTGAATGATGGAGGGTGTGTCAGTGGATGGCGGAGGGTGTGTCAGTGGATAGTGGAGGGTGTGTCAGTGGATGGTGGAGGGTGTGTCAGTGGATGGTGGAGGGTGATAGTACTTTATAGGAATCAATAAAATAAAGTATTATCACCCTCCGCCATTCACTGATACACCCTCCACCATCCACTGACACACCCTCCGTCATCCACTGACACACCCTCCACCATTCAATGACACACCCTCCACCATCCACTGACACACCCTCCACCATCCACTGACACACCCTCCACCATTCAATGACACACCCTCCACCATCCACTGACACACCCTCCACCATCCACCGACACACCCTCCACCATCCACCGCTAGCTCGCCGCCCCTGCATTAGATAATGACATCATTCAGTCTATTCTGTGCTCAGCTATGCTGCTCACAGCCACTAGGGGGCAGGTTTGAAACTGGCAGTGTTAAAGTAGGTGTCAATGAACACAATAGGATGCTTTGCAGGGGACAATAATAACACATGTGATGCTTTGCAGGGGACAATATTAACACATGTGATGCTTTGCAGGGGACAATAATAACACATGTGATGATTCTGTATTCATTGTGGCATGAAGACACGACATTAAAGTGAAAGCAAAACAACACACTCAGACGTAATGGTGTGCTCACACGTTCAGCAGAGCAGCGTTCTGGCAGCTTGTCTGTTCTCGGTAAAACACTCTCTCATCTATCAACACGGGAATACTCACTCCATAAATACAGCATGTGTGTGTGTGTGTGTGTGTGTGTGTGTGTGTGTGTGTGTGTGTGTGTGTGTGTGTGTGTGTGTGTGTGTGTGTGTGTGTGTGTGTGTGTGTGTGTGTGTGTGTGTGAGCAGCATGCATCTGAGATGACATTCAGTGTGTAGGAGGCTGGCATGACCCACAATGCCCTGTTCTCTCCACAGCACCTGTTGGGAATCAGGCTCTGGTTTCAAGTATGCTGGAAAAAAAGCACGTGACCTTGAGGATTTCAATCCTAGGGCAGCATCGCCGACCTTGCTTGTGTTTTTTTTAATTAGTTTTTATTTAAACTAACCCCAGTTTACAAGTCCATTAGGCAGCCTCCACATTATTGTGTATTTTATTTGTATTTTTATTAAACTAACCCGACTTTAGTTTAAACTAACCTGTCTTTGGCTGTTGCTTGTCATTGCAACTTGCTACATAACTCTGCTGGTCTGCCAGAGCATAAGAAGACATATAGAGATGGATCGGTACTAGTATGGTATCGCGGTACTAATGAATAAAAAAACGATACTATACTCTGTTTGAAAAGTACCGGTTCCCCATTTATTTATTTTTTTTAACGGGCATTTTTAAGTGACATTGCTGGTTTGACGAGCAGAGGAGCATGTTGGGCTACTAAAGTTGAAAAGGTATGCAATTTCAAGCAGTACATATATTTTTTTTTCTGTAAAAAAAATCTTTTACATCTAGTATTTGTCTCTCTATTAGATGCAGTGTTATTGGGACCATGATTTATGTCATCACTTGTTCACGCCTCCTCATATGGAAGATACTTTTCCTTCTTCATGTCTCAAGAAGGGTAAAAATACAAGAACACACACACACACACACACACATTTTCATGTATTTCTTACCTTCCTGAGACCTGATAAAAATGCCTACCTCTTTAGGACCACCCTTTCTAGATATATAAAGAGTTTTATTTACAACATTAATAATATATACATACTATGTAATTATTAAAAAGGTAAGCTTTTAGTTCATTTTTTTCTTTTTTTCTTCTTCATGTAATTGGTTTTAAATCTTCATTATTTACTTCAAGTTATTACAGCATGTCTCTATATACATATTTATATATAAAAAAAAAAAATCCTGACTTTGGAGCAATGTTCACGGACTCTA
>NC_084737.1:8953289-8983289 GCF_033978785.1 Entelurus aequoreus | reverse complement strand
CTTGGCCACTAATACACCCCCATACCATCACACATGCTGCCTTTTACACTTTCACCCTAGAACAATCCGGATGGTTCTTTTCCTCTTTGGTCCGAAAGGACACCACGTCCACATTTTCCAAAAAACAATTTGAAATGTGGACTCGTCAGACCACAGAACACTTTTCCACTTTGCGTCAGTCCATCTTAGACGAGTTGCGGCACAGCGAAGCCGGTGGCGTTTCCGGGTGTTGTTGATAAAAAAACGTCGGCTTTGCATAGTAGAGTTTTAACTTGCACTTACAGATGTAGCGACCGACTGTAGTTACTGACAGTGGTTTTCTGAAGTGTTCCTGAGTCCATGTGGTGATATCCTTTACACACTGTTGTGGCTTTTTGATGCAGTACCGCCTGAGGGATCCAAGGTGCGTAATATCACGGCTTACGTGCAGTGATTTTTCCAGATTCTCAGAACCTTTTGATGATATTACGGAGCGTAGATGGCGAAATCCCTAAATTCCTTGTTGAGAAATGTTGTTGTTAAACAATTTGCTCAGGCATTTGTTGACAAAGTGGTGACCCTCGCCCCCGTCCTTGTTTGTGAACGACTGAGCATTTCACGGAAGCTGCTTTTATACCCAATCATGGCGCCCACCTGTTCCCAATTAGCCCGTTCACCTGTGGGATGTTCCAAATAAGTCTTTTCTCAACTTTCTCAGTCTTTTTTGCCACTCGTGCCAGCTTTTTTGAACACATGTTGCAGGCATCACATTCCAAATGAGCTAATATTTGCAAAAAATAACAACGTTTTCCAGTTCGAACATGAAATATCTTGTCTTTGCAGTCTATTCAATTGAATATCATCTCAAATTTGCTGGGTGTGCTCTATAGCCCGGAAATGACATTATGTATGTATGAGTATTTGATGTACAATATTTGTCAAAGTCGTGTTTTCATTGCTTGCTTCAAGGGTGTGTGAGGATTATTCTAGTAGGTTGGCACTGTGATATATGCTAACACATTATATATATATATATATATATGCACATATGCAGATGCTGGCGTTTGAAGTGGTTGTCAGGAGAGTCGGTGACACGGGCGCTTGAGGACTCAGCCTATAAATAAGCAAATATAGATTTAGATGTCATGTGATCGCGCTCCGCAGCCGGAGATCATCGTCGTGTCGTGTCGCCCTCGTCTTCCTCCTTTTGCGGCGCTCCTATTTGGGCCACGCTCGCTGTTTGAAGTTTCCCTTTTGTGCTTTTTGTTCCTCCCCATCTGCCTGACAACTAAACGCCGGCGGGCCGCTGGGAGCCGCCAGGCAGCCGAGCAGCTTAACTGGCGGCGTCCCTCGTTAGCGAAGAAGCGGCCGCCGGTGATCTTGAAGATGGCTCCGATGTCGCTCGACGTGAACTTGGAGCCATTCCAGGCGACATGACGCATAAAAGGCTCGCGGTGAGAGACGGTTTCTACAAAAGTTGTCAGGTTGTGTAAATGAAGTGAAGTGAAGTGAATGATATTTATATAGCTCTTTTCTCTAGTGACTCAAAGCACTTTTACATGGTGAAAGCCAATATGTAAGTGACATTTAAAGCAGTGTGGGTGGCACTGGGTGCAGGTGGGTATAGTGTCTTGCCCAAGGACACAACGGCAGGCGGAAGCGGGGATTGAACCTGAAGCCCTCAAGTTGCTGGCACGGCCACTCTACCAACCGAGCCGTACCGCCCCGATAGCCTGAATGTAAACAAATGCCATGGGTGGATCTACACCTGACATCCACTGTAATGATACCAAGTACAAGAGCGTATTTAGTCCATACTACTTGTTGTCATCATCCATCCATCAACTATTCATGTTGTCATCATTCAGCCATCAACTATTCATGTTGTCATCATCCATCCATCAATTGTTCATGTTGTCATCATTCATCCATCAACTATTCATGTTGTCATCATCCATCCATCAACTATTCATGTTGTCATCATCCATCCATCAACTATTCTTGTTGTCATCATTCATCCAGCAACTATTTATGTTGTCATCATCCATCCATCAACTATTCATGTTGTTATCATCTATCCATCAACTATTCATCTTGTCATCATTCATCCATCAACTATTCATGTTGTTATCATCCATCCATCAACTATTCATCTTGTCATCATTCATCCATCAACTATTCATGTTGTCATCATTAATCCATCAACTATTCATGTTGTCATCATTCATTTATTCATGTTGTCATCATTCATCCATCAACTATTTATGTTGTCATCATTCATTTATTCATGTTGTCATCATTCATCCATCAACTATTTATGTTGTCATCATTCATTTATTCATGTTGTCACCATACATCCATCAACTATTCATCTTGTCATCATTAATCCATCAACTATTCATGTTGTCATCATTCATTTATTCATGTTGTCATCATTCATCCATCACCTATTTATGTTGTCATCATCCATCCATCAACTATTCATCTTGTCATCATTCATCCATCAACTATTCATGTTGTTATCATCTATCCATCAACTATTCATCTTGTCATCATTCATCCATCAACTATTCATGTTGTTATCATCCATCCATCAACTATTCATCTTGTCATCATTCATCCATCAACTATTCATGTTGTCATCATTAATCCATCAACTATTCATGTTGTCATCATTCATTTATTCATGTTGTCATCATTCATCCATCAACTATTTATGTTGTCATCATTCATTTATTCATGTTGTCACCATACATCCATCAACTATTCATGTTGTCAACATTCATCCATTCACAATGCATTTTGTCATCATTCATCCATCAACTATTCATGTTGTCACCATACATGCATCAACTATTCATGTTGTCATCATTCATTCATCAACTATTCACGTTGTCATCATTCATTCGTTCATTCATTCATTCATGTTGTCATCATTCATCCATCCACTATTCATGTTGTCATCATTGATCCATCAACTATTCATGTTGTCATCATTCATTCATTCATGTTGTCATCATCCATCCATGAACTATTAATGTTGTCATCATTCATCCATCCACTATTCATGTTGTCATCATTCATCCATTCATTATTCATGTTGCCATCATTCATCCATCAACTATTCATATTGTCATCTTTCATCCATCAACTATTCATGTTGTCATCATTCAACCATCAACTATTCATGTTGTCATCATTCATCCATTCACTATTCATCTTGTCATCATTCATCCATCAGCTATTCATGTTGTCATCATTCATCCATCAACTATTCATGTTGTCATTCATTCATTCATGTAGTCATCATCCACTATTCATGTTGTCATCATTCATCCATTCACTATTCATGTTGTCATCATTTATCCATCAACTATTCATAGTGTCATCTTTCATCCATCAACTATTCATGTTGTCATCATTCATCCATCAACTATTCATGTTGTCATCATTCATCCATTAACTATTCATCTGGTCATCGTTCATCCATCAGCTATTCATGTTGTCATCATTCATCCATCAACTATTCATGTTGTCATCATTCATCCATCAACTATTCATGTTGTCATTCATTCATTCATGTTGTCATCATCCACTATTCATGTTGTCATCATTCATCCATTCACTATTCATGTTGTCATCATTTATCCATCAACTATTCATATTGTCATCTTTCATCCATCAACTATTCATGTTGTCATCATTCATCCATTCACTATTCATCTTGTCATCATTCATCCATCAGCTATTCATGTTGTCATCATCCATCCATCAACTATTCTTGTTGTCATCATTCATCCATCAACTATTCATGTTGTCATCATCCATCCATCAACTATTATTGTTTTCATCATTCATCCAACTACTAATGTTGTCATCATTCATTCATTCATGTTATCACCCATCCATCAACTATTCACGTTGTCATCTTTCATCCATCAACTATTCATGTTGTCATTCATCCACTCACTATTCATGATGTCATCATTCATCCCTCAACTATTCATGTTGTCATCATTCATTCATTCATTTTGTCATCATCCATCCATCAACTATTCACATTGTCATCAATCATACATTCACTATTCATGTTGTCATCATTCATCCAACAACTATTCACGTTGTCATCATCCATCCAACAACTATTCATGTTGTCATCATCCATCCATCAACTATTCACGTTGTCATTATTAATTAATTAATTCATGTTGTAATCATCCATCCATCAACTATTCATGTTGTCATCATCCATCCATTCACTATTCATATTGTCATCATTCATCCATCAACTATTCATGTTGTCATCATTTCATCATCCACAAGCATTTTTGTCTACAAAGCCCAAAAGCAGTGAAGTTGTCAGGTTGTGTAAATGGTAAATAAAAAGAGAATACAACAAATCCTTTTCAACTTATATTCAATTGAATAGACTGCAAAGACAAGATATTTCATGTTCACACTGAGAAACTTTCTTATTTTTGGCAAATATTAGCTCATTTGGAATTTGATGCCTGCCACATGTTTCAAAAAAGCTGGCACAAGTGGCAAAAAAGAGTGAGAAAGTTGAGGAATGCTCATCAAAGACTTATTTGGAACATCCCACAGGTGAACAGGCTAATTGGGAACAGGTGGGTGCCATGATTGGCTATAAAAGCAGCTTCAGTCGTTCACAAACAAGGACGGGGGCGAGGGTCACCACTTTGTCAACAAATGCCTCAGCAAATTGTTGAAGAACAACTTTTTTTCAACAAGGAATTTAGGGATTTCACCATCTACGCTCCGTAATATCATCAAAAGGTTCGGAGAATGTGGAGAAATCACTGCACGTAAGCGGCAAAGTAAAGTCCGTGACCTTGTTTCAGCTTTTTTGAAACATGTCGCAGGCATCAAATTCCAAATGAGCTAATATTTGCAAAAAATACCAAAGTTTCTCAGTGTGAACATGAAATATCTTGTCTTTGCAGTCTATTCAATTGAATATAAGTTGAAAAGGATTTGTTGTATTCTCTTTTTATTTAGCATTTACACAACCTGACAACTTCACTGCTTTGTAGTTTAGGCTCCTCTTTATGAAAACACACACAAAACATCTTGAAGACCTCTTTGTCTCTCTCTCCTTCCTGTCCTTTCTTTCTTTCTTTCTGTAGCAGCGTAAACTTTCCCCCCTCCATACTGTGATGTGGAATAAATACTTACTGAACAGGAAATATAAAATGGCTGCGGGGAAAAATTCCCAAACTTTTCCAAGCAACATAAGTCTGTGTAACATGAACAGCGTGAGGTTACAATATCGAGAATTTGAAAGTCGTTTTTTTTGTTTGTGTTCAAACAATTTCTCTCATGTTTAATTATGGACGGAGAGCGGAGACTTTAGTGAACTGACGCGAGTTTACTTTTATCCCCAAACGAACCAATCGGGGACAATTTTGGCGGAGATACTTGATTACAGCAATCAACGCCTTTTGTCCAACGTTGAATTCCCCGAGTAACCTCTCGAGCTAATTAGCCTCCCCGTGCCAGCGGGGGGGGGGGGGGGGGGGGGGGCGTCTGCATGGCGGATAAACACTCCAAAGTCGCCGCCGCACAAAGTCGCCTCGTCTCCCGAGTGTCGGGTCTTTTCGCCGTTTTCCAGAAGCAGGCGGCCTAATTGGCGTGAGGCGCGATAAAGGTGACTGGATTGTTTCCTCCGTGTTTTATTGCTCCTGGGCAAGAGGAGGCGTCGTCATGGCGATAGCTAACCCAGTGGAATTTTTTTTGGGTGCGGAAATTATCGCCGGAGAAATGTCAGATTTAAACAGCGATCAATATTAGCGGTTAGCTAAGAGGGCGTGGCTAATTTTCGTGTTGAACCGACATGAACCAACTCAACACTTCAATGTACCTCCAAATTAGGGTTGTCTCCATACCAATATTTTGGTACCGGTATCAAAATGTATTTCGATACTTTTCGATACTTTTCTAAATAAAAAGTGAAGTAATCTATTTATTTATATCTGCACCTTATTGATTTTTTTATCCTGCACTACCATGAGCTAATGCAATGACATTTTGTTCTTGTCTGTACTGTAAAGTTCACATTTGAATGACAATTAAAAAGTAGAGATGTCCGATAATATCGGCAGGCCGATATATGCGTTAAAATGTAATATCGGAAATTATCGGTATCGTTTTTTTTAATTATCGGTACCGTTTTTTTTTTTTTTAATTAAATCAACATAAAAAACACAAGATACACTTACAATTAGTGCACCAACCCAAAAAACCTCCCTCCCCCATTTACACTCATTCACACAAAAGGGTTGTTTCTTTCTGTTATTAATATTCTGGTTCCTACATTATATATCAATATATATCAATACAGTCTGCAAGGGATACAGTCCGTAAGCACACATGATTGTGCGTGCTGCTGCTCCACTAATAGTACTAACCTTTAACAGTTAATTTTACTAATTTTCATTCATTACTAGTTTCTATGTAACTGTTTTTATATTGTTGTACTTTCTTTTTTATTCAAGAAAATGTTTTTAATTTATTTATCTTATTTTACTAATTTTTTTAAAAAGTACCTTATCTTCACCATACCTGGTTGTCCAAATTAGGCATAATAATGTGTTAATTCCACAACTGTATATATCGGTATCGGTTGATATCGGTATCGGTAATTAAAGAGTTGGACAATATCGGAATATCGGATATCGGCAAAAAGCCATTATCGGACATCCCTAATAAAAAGGAAGTCTAAGTCTAAGTCTAAATAAAGGGGACGACAAAAAAATGTCATTATAGACTTTATTTGAACAAAAAAATGTTAGTGTACATGAAACATATGTTTATTATTGTCATTTAGTCCTTAAATAAAATAGTGAACATACTAGACAACTTGTCTTTTAGTAGTAAGTAAACAAACAAAGACTCCTAATTAGTCTATGCAGTAACATATTGTGTCATTTATACACCTATTATTTTGTACACATTATTTGGACAAGTGTGGAGAATATTTTAAATTTTTTCCCATCATGCACTTTCATGGATTTAAATAAGTGTATTTAATTATTTTTTTTTTTGCATTTTGCATTTTTGCTTTTTTTTTGCACCATGACTAAGGAAGGTTGTTTGGATTTTGTCTAGGGTTGTCCCAATACCAATAGTTTGGTACTGGTACTGGTACCAAAATGTATTTCGACACATTTCGATACTTTTCTTAATAAAGGGGACCACAAAAAGTGTCATTATTGTCTTTATTTTAACAACAAATGTTAGTGTACATGAAACATATGTTTATTATTGTCATTTAGTCTTTAAATAAAATAGTGAACATACTAGACAACTTGTCTTTTAGTAGTAAGTAAACAAACAAAGACTCCTAATTAGTCTATGCAGTAACATATTGTGTCATTTATACACCCATTATTTTGTACACATTATAAAGGACAAGTGTGGAGAGTATTTTATTTTTTTTCCCATCATGCACTTTCATGGATTTAAATGAGTGTATTTAAAAAAAAAAATTAGATTTTTTTTTGCACCATGACTAGGGAAGGTTGTTTGGTTTGTGTCTAGGGTTGTCCTGATACCAATAGTTTGGTACCGGTACTGGTACCAAAATGTTTATCGATACATTTCGATACTTTTCTTAATAAAGGGGACCACAAAAAGTGTCATTATTGTCTTTATTTCAACAACAAATGTTAGTGTACATGAAACATGTGTTTATTATTGTCATTTAGGCCTCAAATAAAATAGTGAACATACTAGACAACTTGTCTTTTAGTAGTAAGTAAACAAACAAAGACTCCTAATTAGTCTGCTGACGTATGCAGTAACATATTGTGTCATTTATACACCTATTATTTTGTACACATTATGAGGGACAAACTGTAAAAATGTATTATTAATCTACTTCTTAGTCTATTCTTCTGTTGTTTGATACTTGACATTAGTTTTGGATGACACCAGAGATTTAGGCATCGATCCGATACAAAGTAGTTACAGGATCATACATTGGACGGCGTGGCGCCGGTTGGGAGAGTGGCCGTGCCAGCAACCGGAGGGTTCCTGGTTCGATCCCCACCTTCTACCGACTTCGTCACAGTCCTTGAGCAAGACACTTCACCCTTTCTGTGTTATAACTTCACCTTTATCTTTACTTTTTACACCAAAATGCGTCCGTTCTCCCTTTTCTGTCTACACACTGTGTCTGCTTGTAAGTACTCTGTGTGTGTGCGCTGCCGAACATGCTCCTCTGCTGGTAAAACCAGCAATGTCGCGACGACGCGAACCGGTATAGCACCGTTTTTGATTCATTAATACCGCGATACGATACTAGTACTGGTATACCATACAACCCTACTCCAAATGCAAAAAACAAAGAGGAAAGCGTCATGCTATTGTTAGCATGCTAGCCCAACACAGATGTCACTTCTCCAATAATGTGGCTTTCTCAAGATAGTCAAACTACCTTTTTTGGGGGGGACAAAACTAACAATTAAGGCAATTGACAAATTCTGGTAGCTAATGCTAACTTGACAAGGCAGCAAGTTAAATGAAAAAACAGAATAGACATTTTTGTCAACTTGGTCCCCAAAAACGTTGTTGTTGTGTTGTAAAAATGAAGGTAATAATACATAATAATAACAATACAAATAAACATCAGTGAGATAATTATTTTACAAATAAAATATAAAACACGTTTGTATTATTTTATGAAAAACAGGTAGACCTTTTTGTCCAAATATTATACACATTTTTTTTAATATTTAGTTTACATTTTTGGAATATTTAAAAAATAATAAAAAATGTGTAAATAATTGTATTTCTTTTATTATCACTATCATTTTCATCCTTAGTACTTTGTATTTCATCTCTTTGAACATTGTCATAAATACCATTTTCCTAAAAAAAAATACTTATATATGTTTTTAAATGATGTTCATGAATAAGCGAAATGTGCCTTATTTTAAGGCCGACTCAAACTGAATTATTGTATGAATGCTAAAAAGCTAACGGTCATTAGCGCCAACGTTAGCATGCTAATATTAGCACATGGCTGGTATATGCCTCAGAGTCAAACATTTAGTTCCTTCAAGCATGTTAACTTTTTAGCACGTAAACGTTATTGCATGCTTTTTTTCGCCCATTTTGTTACTCAACGCTAACTGTTAGCACTTCGGTTCGGCCTTTTTTCTCCACGCGGTAACGGCAGGAGTCTCCAGCGTATGCTCACACACGTTTGGCCCCGAAGTTCGCCGGATCCGCTGCACCCGGGAAACTTTCGACGCCCACTCAGCCTCCCACACAAACACATCTTGGCGAGCGTGCAGACTTCTAAGGTAGCGAGCGAGCGAGCGTACGGGCGCTGAAACGCCAACACGAAGCTCTTATGAACCCTCCCCGCCTGCCTCATGTTTATGCATGGCGCACACAATCAAGACCAGGGAGTTATTGCAGGCCTTTTTGGCGTCCCTACGTGGGCAGCGGGGTATGTAGATGAGCCTGTTTATTCTTTTCATTAACGTCTGAGTGCTTTTTCATTATGTGCCCGAACTTAAAATGTGTGCAAACTTACTGTGACGCTGGGCTCGGACACTGCGATGCTGTCTGGGTGCACGGTGGCCTTCACACACTGGTCCAGAGAGGCGGCGAAGCGGTAGGGCTCGCCGGCACGGTCGCAGCGGTTCCTCTGGGAGCACCTGGGGAGGAGACAGCCATTTTGAAAGGTGTGCTCACGCTGAGGTGTGTCACTTCAACCCGAGAAATACAACTCCCGAGCAAGCCCCCAATACCTCAGAATCAGCGTCCTGTTTTTTGGTCTTTTTTTTAAATTTTTTACATCATAAATACATTTTTCGTGGATAAATAGCCCCCTGATATACAAATTAGGGTTGTCTGAGTCCATTTTGTACTGCTTGTCCCTCATAATGTGAACAAAATAATAGGTGTATACATAACACAATATGTTACTGCATACGTCAGCAGACTAATTAGGAGTATTGCCGTACTAATGAATCAAAAACGGTACATTGACATGGCTGGTTTTACCAGCAGAGGGAGCATGTTCGGCAGTGCACACACACACAGAGTACTTACAAGCAGACAGTGTGTAGACAGAAAAGGGAAAATGGACGCATTTTGGTGTAAAAAGTAAAGATAAAGCTGAAGTTATAACACTGAAACACTACTTCTAAATCACTAACCCTCGCCTCCATGGCGACAAATAAAGTATGTTTCTTACAAGTAGCGTTATCACTGGAGGACGAGGAATAGCTAAACATGCTTCACTACACACCGTAGGAGGATACAATAGCTCACCGGCGTCACAATGTAAACAAATGCCATGGGTGGATCTACACCTGACATCCACTGTAATGATACCAAGTACAAGAGCGTATCCGGTCGATACTACTATCGATATTTGTAATTTTAAATTCATATTATGTTTATAAAGTCAGTAAATACGTCCCTGGAGACATGAGGACTTTGAATATGACCAATGTATGATCCTGTAATTACTTGGTATCGGATCCATACCTAAATGTGTGGTATCATCCAAAACTAATGTCAAGTATCGAAGAAGAGAAGAATAAGTGATTATTACATTTGAACAGAAGTGTAGATAGAACATGTTAAAACAGAAAATAAGCAGATATTACTTCCTACTTCCTGACATCCACTGTAATGATACCAAGTACAATAGCGTATCCGGTCGATACTACTATGATTACATCGATATTTTTTATCGTCACAAAATATATATTTTTTTAAATACATATTATAGTTATTAAGTTAGGAAATACGTCCCTGGACACATGAGGACTTTGAATATGACCAATGTATGATCCTGTTTCGGATCGATACCTAAATGTGTGGTATCATCCAAAACTAATGTCAAGTATCAAAGAAGAGAAGAATAAGTGATTATTACATTTGAACAGAAGTGTAGATAGAACATGTTAAAACAGAAAATAAGCAGATATTAACAGTAAATGGACAAGTAGATTAATAATCCATTTTTTTACAGTTTGTCCTTTATAATGTGTACAAAATAATAGGTGTATAAATGACACAATATGTTACTGCATAGACTAATTAGGAGTCTTTGTTTGTTTACTTACTACTAAAAGACAAGTTGTCTAGTATGTTGACTATTTTATCGAAGGACTAGATGACAATAATAAACATATGTTTCATGTACACTAACTTTTTTTTGTTCAAATAAAGACAATAATGCCAATTTTTTGTGGTCCCTTTTATTTAGAAAAGTATCGCAAAGTATCGAAATTACTTTTCGTACCGGTACCAAACACTCTACATAATAAAAGTATGTAGGATTCATGCTGATATCGAATGGGATCGATATATCTATGAAGTTTCCAGTATGGGTGTGATATTGGAAGTGAACAAACGTGTTCAGGGACACCTGTGACTGTTAGGTCACTTTTTAGCTGATGAGTGGTGTTTCGTGACAAAGTGACATCACCCCCTAGTGGTGACATCACCCCCTAGTGGCCTGCTATGTAAATGACAGTCATTTCTCTCCTCTGCTAGCGCTAACCTTCAGCCAGCAGCGAGCCCACTCCCACACTCCCACACTCCCATCCACTCATTAAAAGTGTCTCCCCCATTAAAAGTGGGTGTTGTGGGCCAGCCAGCAGAGTCGGAGTGCTTCCTAGCGCCTCTAATTGGACTCCGGCGGGTCAGCCGCGGTCCACGGCGCGGCGGCTGATGGGCCGCTACGCAGAGCTGCGTGTGTCGGGGAGGCTGCAACACGCACACACACACACACACACACACACACACACACACAGACACACACACACTCCACTTCCTGCTGACTCGCAGCTACATCTCCATCCCACGGCCCTGAGCACAATTATGTTGTCAGAACTTGAGTACACACACACTGTACACACACACACGCTGCATGAGACCACACAAACTGTACACACACATGCTGCATAATAACACGCACAAACACTGTACACACACACATGCTGCATGAGAACACACGCACACACTGTACACACACACACGCTGCATGAGAACACACACACTGTACACACACACATGCTGCATGAGAACACACACACACACACTGTACACACACACACGCTGCATGAGAACACACACACTGTACCCTCACACACTGTATCCACACACACTGCATGAGAACACACACACTGTACACACACATGCTGCATGAGAACTCACATACTGTACATACATACACACACACATGCTGTACACGCACACACACACTGTACACACACACACACACACTGTACACACACAGTACACACACACACACATACTGTACACTCACACACACTGTACACTCACACTGTATACACACACTGTACACACACACACACACACTGTACACTCACACTGTATACACACACTGTACACACACACTGCACACACACACACTGTACACACACAGTACACACACATACTGTACACACACACACACACTGTACACACACACACACAGACACGCACACACACACTGTACACACACATTGTACACTCACACACACACTGTACACACACATTGTACACTCACACACACACTGTACACACACTAACACACACACACACAGACTGTACACCCACACACACTGTACACACACACACTGTACACACACACTGTACACACACACATACAGACACGCACACACACACTGTACACACACACTGTACACCCACACACACACAATACACACACAAACACAAACACACACACACACACTGTACACCCACACACACTGTACACACACACACACACTGTACACACACACTGTACACACACACATACAGACACGCACACACACACTGTACACAAACACTGTACACACACACACACTGTACACTCACACACACATTGTACACCCACACACTGTACACACACACACACAGTACACTCACGCACACACTGTACACATACACACACTGTACACACACACACACACACTGTACACACACACACACTGTCCACACACACTGTCCACACACACACACAGTACACTCACGCACACACTGTACACATACACACACACTATACACACACACACACACACACTGTACACACACACACACACACACTGTACACACACACACACTGTACACACACACTGTACACACACACTGTATACACACTCATACAGAGACGCACACTGTATACACACACATACAGACACGCACACAAACACGGTACACAAACACTGTACACACACACACACACACACACACTTTACACACTCACACACACACACACACACACACACACACACACTGTACACATATACTGTACACTCACACACACACTGTACACACACACACACAGTACACTCACGCACACATACACACACTGTACACACACAAACACACTGTACACACACACACACACTGTACACTCACACACACACTGTACACACACACACTGTACACACACACACTGTACACTCACACACACACACACACACACACACACACACACACACACACACACACACACACACACACACACACACACACACACACACACACTGTGTACACTCATGTGCTCCCTGGGAGTGTAAATAGATCCTGCTGGTGTCTTCAATCACATCATATTTCATATTTTGCTATAAAGATGTATTGTTACTCTTCTAACGTCTTTTTCACCACATTACTTCAAAGAAGGATCCAACAAGTCTTCACATGTTGTCAACACAAAGTGTGTATTGTTGTTATGAAGTGTCTTGATACACATGTTGTCAACACAAAGTGTGTATTGTTGTTATGAAGTGTGTTGATACACATGTTGTCAACACAAAGTGTGTATTGTTGTTATGAAGTGTCTTGATACACGTGTTGTCAACACAAAATGTGTATTGTTGTTATGAAGTGTCTTGATACACATGTTGTCAACACAAAGTGTGTATTGTTGTTATGAAGTGTGTTGATACACATATTGTCAACACAAAGTGTGTATCGTTGTTATGAAGTGTGTTGATACACATGTTGTCAACACAAAGTGTGTATTGTTGTTATGAAGTGTCTTGATACACATGTTGTCAACACAAAGTATGTATTGTTGTTATGAAGTGTGTTTATACACATGTTGTCAACACAAAGTGTGTATTGTTGTTATGAAGTGTGTTTATACACATGTTGTCAACACAAAGTATGTATTGTTGTTATGAAGTGTGTTTATACACATGTTGTCAACACAAAGTGTGTATTGTTGTTATGAAGTGTGTTTATACACATGTTGTCAACACAAAGTGTGTATTGTTGTTATGAAGTGTCTTGATACACATGTTGTCAACACAAAGTGTGTATTGTTGTTATGAAGTGTGTTTATACACATTTTGTCAACACAAAGTGTGTATTGTTGTTATGAAGTGTGTTTATACACATGTTGTCAACACAAAGTGTGTATTGTTGTTATGAAGTGTCTTGATACACATGTTGTCAACACAAAGTGTGTATTGTTGTTATGAAGTGTCTTGATACACATGTTGTCAACACAAAGAGTGTATTGTTGTTATGAAGTGTGTTTATACACACGTTGTCAACACAAAGTGTGTATTGTTGTTATGAAGTGTGTTGATACACATGTTGTCAACACAAAGTGTGTATTGTCGTTATGAAGTGTGTTTATACACATGTTGTCAACACAAAGTGTGTATTGTTGTTATGAAGTGTCTTGATACACATGTTGTCAACACAAAGTGTGTATTGTTGTTATGAAGTGTCTTGATACACATGTTGTCAACACAAAGTGTGTATTGTTGTTATGAAGTGTGTTTATACACATGTTGTCAACACAAAGTGTGTATTGTTGTTATGAAGTCACATCTGCAGTCATTTATTCATTGAATGAAATGGAGCTGGCGAGGTGGGCGGGGCCATGCAGGAGGCTGCTGTTGCCATGGTTACGTGACAAGGCCATTATCCGTGTGTAGTTGGAGGCTGACCCCCGTGTCTCTCTCATTAGCCCACAACACCCGTCTTGTTCGCTGAGACAAACTACTTTTTAGTGGGAACAAAAAAAATCATTTTAAAAAGCACTAAATTAGGGGACATATTTAAGAGGCGCACACACACTGTCGGGAATAACTTTGGAGTTGGAAGCTAACATAGATTGTCTATTTCAGTCATCCTCACACTGTGCGCCATCTAGTGGTAGGCCAAATAATAATTGGATTCAAGTACAGTGTTTTATGTTCAAACTGTGTACATACACTTGTTCTATAAAACCTCTGCCTTGTTTTTAATGAATACTTAGGCCTACTACGCTACTGTATTTAATGTTGTCATTATGGTGGTACTTGATGAATACTTAGGCCTACTACACTACTGTATTTAATGTTGTCATTATGGTGGTACTTAATGAATACTTAGGTCTACTACACTACTGTATGTAATGTTGTCATTATGGTGGTACTTAATGAATACTTAGGTCTACTACACTACTGTATTTAATGTTGTCATTATGGTGGTACTTAATGAATACTTAGGTCTACTACACTACTGTATTTAATGTTGTCATTATGGTGGTACTTAATGAATACTTAGGTCTACTACACTACTGTATTTAATGTTGTCATTATGGTGGTACTTGATGAATACTTAGGTCTACTACACTACTGTATTTAATGTTGTCATTATGGTGGTACTTAATGAATACTTAGGTCTACTACACTACTGTATTTAATGTTGTCATTATGGTGGTACTTAATGAATACTTAGGTCTACTACACTACTGTATTTCCATGTTAGTCGCCCCACATTTGTGTTTTAGATAAGGGGACTAATAAAAAATAAACAACAAGTAATAAGTGACAGAAGTGAGGACAAAGATGCATCATCAACACAAAACAAGTTGCTGGACACAAAGTTTGTGACATAAATTCTCTCCTCAGGGACACGACTCATCCCACAACCTCAGGATTGTGCAGAGGACATTTTTTTTCCGGTCTCTGCTTTTGTGTCGGTAAGACCCTGCCACTGATGATGTCATCCCTTTGAGCTGCAATCAGAAGGCCAGCGGGCCCAAGAGTCATTGAGTCCTCTCATTCTCATCCCGTATCCTCATCCCGTCTTCAAATCCCAACTACTCCTCCAGTCTTCTCCTCCTGTCTTCTCCTCCCGTCTCCTCATCCTGTCTCCTCATCCCGCCTCCTCATCCTGTCTCCTCATCCCGTATCCTCATCCCGTCTTCAAATCCCGTCTTCTCCTCCAGTCTTCTCCTCCCGTCTTCTCCTCCCGTCTCCTCATCCCGTCTTCTCCTCCCGTCTCCTCATCCCGTCTTCTCATCCCGTCTTCTCATCCCGTCTTATCATCCCGCCTTATCATCCCGCCTTCTACTACCGTCTTCTATTCCCGTCTCCTCCTCCCGTCCTCTCCTCCCTTGTCCTCATCCTGTCTCCTCATCCCGTCTTCTCATCCCGTCTCCTCATCCGGTCTTATCATCCCGCCTTCTACTCCCATCTCCTCCTCCCGTCCTCTCCTCCCTTCTTCTCATCCCGTCTTCTCCTCCCGTCCCCTCCTCATGTCTTCCCATCCCGTCTCCTCCTCCCGTCTCCTCCTCCCGTCTCCTCATCCTGTCTTCTCCTCATGTCTTCCCATCCCGCCTCATCATCCCGTCTTATCATCCCGTCTTCTACTCCCGTCTTCTACTCCCGTTTTCTCCTCCCGTCTTCTACTCCCGTCTTCTCCTCCCGTCTTGTCCTCCCGTCTTCTCCTCCCGTCTTCTCCTCCCGTCTTCTCATCCCGCCTTCTACTCCCGTCTTCTCCTCCCGTCTTCCCATCCCGTTTCATCATCCCATCTTATCATCCCGTCTTCTACTCCTGTCTTCTCCTCCCGTCTTCTACTCCCGTCTCCTCATCCCGTCTCCTCCTCCCGTCTCCTCTTCCCGTCTTCTACTCCCGTCTTCTACTCCCGTCTTCTCATCCTGTCTTCTCCTCATGTCTTCCCATCCCGCCTCATCATCCCGTCTTATCATCCCGTCTTCTACTCCCGTCTTCTACTCCCGTTTTCTCCTCCCGTCTTCTACTCCCGTCTTCTCCTCCCGTCTTGTCCTCCCGTCTTCTCCTCCCGTCTTCTCCTCCCGTCTTCTCATCCCGCCTTCTACTCCCGTCTTCTCCTCCCGTCTTCCCATCCCGTTTCATCATCCCATCTTATCATCCCGTCTTCTACTCCTGTCTTCTCCTCCCGTCTTCTACTCCCGTCTCCTCATCCCGTCTCCTCCTCCCGTCTCCTCTTCCCGTCTTCTACTCCCGTCTTCTACTCCCGTCTTCTCATCCCGTTTTCTCCTCATGTCTTGCCATCCCGTCTCCTCATCCCGTCTTCTCCTCCCGTCTTCTCATCCCGCCTTCTCCTCCCGTCTTCTCCTCCCGTCTTCTCATCCCGTCTTCTCATCCCGTCTTCTCCTCCACTCTTCTCATCCCGTCTTCTCATCCCGTCTCCTCATCACGTCTCCTCATCACGTCTCCTAATCCCGTCTCCTCATCCCGTCTTCTCCTCCCGTCTCCTCTTCTCGTCTCCTCCTCCCATCTCCTCCTCCCGTCTCCTCCTCCCGTCTCCTCCTCCCGTCTCCTCCTCCCGTCTCCTCATCCCGTCTTCTCATCCCTTCTTCTCCTCCCGTCTCCTCATCCCGTCTCCTCCTCTCATCTTCTCCTCCCGTCTCCTCATCCCGTCTCCTCATCCCGTCTCCTCCTCCCGTCTCCTCCTCCCGTCTTCTCATCCTGTCTTCTCCTCCCGTCTCCTCCTCTCGTCTCCTCATCCCGTCTCCTCATCCCATCTTCTCATCCTGTCTTCTCATCCCGTCTTCTCCTCCCGTCTTCTCATCCCGTCTCCTCCTCTCGTCTTCTTATCCCATCTTTTCCTCCCGTCTTCTCCTCCCGTCTTCTCATCCTGTCTTCTCCTCCCATCTTCTCATCCTGTCTTCTCCTCCTGTCTTGTCATCCCGCCTTCTACTCCTGCCTTCTCTTACTATCTTCTACTCCCTTCTTCTCAGCCCGTCTCCTCCTCACGTCTTCTCCTACAGTCTTCTCCTCCCGTCTTCTCCTCCCGTCTCCTCATCCCGTCTTTCTCTTCCTGCCTTCTCCTCCCGTCTCCTCATCCCGTCTCCTCCTCCCGTCTTCTCCTCCCGTCACGTCCTTTTCTTCAGCCGGGCGCAGCTGCCGCTAATTAAAGGAGCTGACATGAATGGAGAGCGTGGAGGGGGGAGGGGTGGGGGGTGGGGTGTGGGCGGGGTGGACTTAGCTGGAGGAGATGCTCCTCAATGGGCAACATTGGACAACATGGTGGAAGGTTCCATCAGAAGCAGGATGTTGAGGTGCCAGGGGATGTTTGGCAAGATGAAGTCACATCACAACCAACATCAAGTGTGCAGCTGATGAAGCCCCAGCAGACTAAAGGAGGACTAAAGTGACTAAAGGAGGACTAAAGTGACTAAAGGAGGACTAAAGACAACAACAACAACAAGAGTGTGCAGATGATGAAGCCCCAGCAGACTAAAGGAGGACTAAAGTGACTAAAGGAGGACTAAAGACAACAACAACAACAACAACAAGAGCGTGCATCAAGTGTGCAGCTGATGAAGCCCCAGCAGACTAAAGGAGGACTAAAGTGACTAAAGGAGGACTAAAGACAACAACAACAACAAGAGTGTGCAGATGATGAAGCCCCAGCAGACTGAAGGAGGACTAAAGTGACTAAAGGAGGACTAAAGACAACAACAACAACAACAAGAGTGTGCAGATGATGAAGCCCCAGCAGACTAAAGGAGGACTAAAGTGACTAAAGGAGGACTAAAGACAACAACAACAACAACAAGAGTGTGCAGATGATGAAGCCCCAGCAGACTAAAGGAGGACTAAAGTGACTAAAGGAGGACTAAAGACAACAACAACAACAACAACAAGAGCGTGCATCAAGTGTGCAGCTGATGAAGCCCCAGCAGACTAAAGGAGGACTAAAGTGACTAAAGGAGGACTAAAGACAACAACAACAACAAGAGTGTGCAGATGATGAAGCCCCAGCAGACTGAAGGAGGACTAAAGTGACTAAAGGAGGACTAAAGACAACAACAACAACAACAAGAGTGTGCAGATGATGAAGCCCCAGCAGACTAAAGGAGGACTAAAGTGACTAAAGGAGGACTAAAGTGACTAACGGAGGACTAAAGACAACAACAACAACAACAAGAGCGTGCATCAAGTGTGCAGATGATGAAGCCCCAGCAGACTAAAGGAGGACTAAAGTGACTAAAGGAGGACTAAAGACAACAACAACAACAACAACAACAAGAGCGTGCATCAAGTGTGCAGATGATGAAGCCCCAGCAGACTAAAGGAGGACTAAAGTGACTAAAGGAGGACTAAAGACAACAACAACAACAAGAGTGTGCAGATGATGAAGCCCCAGCAGACTAAAGGAGGACTAAAGTGACTAAAGGAGGACTAAAGACAACAACAACAACAACAAGAGCATGCATCAAGTGTGCAGATGATGAAGCCCCAGCAGACTAAAGGAGGACTAAAGACAACAACAACAACAACAACAACAAGAGCGTGCATCAAGTGTGCAGATGATGAAGCCCCAGCAGACTAAAGGAGGACTAAAGTGACTAAAGGAGGACTAAAGACAACAACAACAACAACAAGAGTGTGCAGATGATGAAGCCCCAGCAGACTAAAGGAGGACTAAAGTGACTAAAGGAGGACTAAAGACAACAACAACAACAAGAGTGTGCAGATGATGAAGCCCCAGCAGACTAAAGGAGAACTAAAGCGACTAAAGGAGGACTAAAGTGACTAAAGGAGGACTAAAGACAACAACAACAACAAGAGTGTGCAGATGATGAAGCCCCAGCAGACTAAAGGAGAACTAAAGCGACTAAAGGAGGACTAAAGTGACTAAAGGAGGACTAAAGACAACAACAACAACAACAAGAGTGTGCAGATGATGAAGCCCCAGCAGACTAAAGGAGGACTAAAGTGACTAAAGGAGGACTAAAGACAACAACAACAACAAGAGTGTGCAGATGATGAAGCCCCATCAGACTAAAGGAGAACTAAAGCGACTAAAGGAGGACTAAAGTGACTAAAGGAGGACTAAAGACAACAACAACAACAAGAGCGTGCATCAAGTGTGCAGATGATGAAGCCCCAGCAGACTAAAGGAGGACTAAAGTGACTAAAGGAGGACTAAAGTGACTAAAGGAGGACTAAAGTGACAGTGGACAAAGTTCGGTGAACAAAAAAAAAAAGAGGCCTATTATTATTAGCTCTGAAAAGACGCTGAAGCCTCCCACTCCCACACAAAAGCAGGCGATTAGCATGCAAGCTGAGGTGGAGCTAAATGGCAGCGGCGGCGTGAAGGCTAGCACCAACCAACACCACCTCCTCCCGCCTCCATCTTGCCACATTACCTCGTCGCTAGGCAATTATTTGTCCTGTCCCGGCTTTTGGAGCCATGCAAATGACTTGAAGTGCACTTTGCCGTGTCGCCTGTAATGATGATTGCAGCCCGGCCCCGCCTGACTAATATTCAACGCCTGCACCTTTTTTTTTGGGGGGGGGGGGGGGGGGGAGTGTGTGTGTGTGTGGGGGGGGGGCTTTCGCTTCAAGACGTGGCAGCTCAGACGGGCGAGAGTGTGCTTCAGACGTCAAGAATGTTTTTGCAGCTTCTGTCGGTCCAATTCATCAAAGCCGGGGGTCCATTTCTCATTTCATTTGCCCTTTGGTCTTGCAGTGGCAGCAGGCGGCCAGCGGGGGTCACTGTGGCGTATTGACCACATGGAAGGGATGAACAAGTTGCGCTCATTTCCTCCTCCACTCACACTTTAATTGGTGGGAGGTTAAAACATGACATAAATCCCAATAACATTGCATCTAATAGAGAGACAAATACTAGAGTCCGTGAACATTGCTCCAAAGTCAGGATTTTTTTTTTTTTTAATGTGTGTACAAAAGTGAACATTGACAGGTGCAAAGGCAACAATATATGATAAAACAAGACGGAAGCTAAAGAAGGACTTCCCCTATTCATCCCCGAAAAAACCCGCCGGGTGAACGGCTGATTTTACCACTTCCGGTTGCCGACGTAAGACAAGCCATATGTGAGCATAGGATGAACAAATACACTACGCTACTAATACTATAGTGGCCATTAACTGTTAGCTTCTACAGCTGGGTTGCTCAAAGTGCGGCACAGGGGCCACCTGTGGTCCCTGACTCCTTTGTCATCGGCCTTAAGCATGTTACACAAAACAAAACAAATAGAGATCTCATTTGCACCCCCTGGTGGGGACATTTATCAAAATGAGGGTGGTCCCAAAAAAGGAGGGATTTTTCAAATTGACTGCTTTTAAAAGTGCTCCCCCTCTGGTCAACATATGAAATAACAAGTGTGTGTAAAAAAATTGAAAAGCGCCCCCTTTGGCCAAAGTTAATTAAAACAATTAAATAAATATGTATATAGAGACATGTAATTACTTGAAGTAATTAATGAAGATTAAAAACCAATTACAAAATAAATAAATAAATAAATAACTAAAAGCAGTCTTTTTCTCACAATGTGTCGACTATTTTCTGATAAAATTGGGAACAATTCCTCATATTCTTTCTGTTTTCTGGTAATTTTATGTCAAATTATTACTTTTTCATGCAAAATGGTGACATTTGTCATATACAATTCAGACTTTTATCACACTATTCCCAATTTCTGTGTTGTTCTTGTAAAATAGTGACATTTTTTTGCGTCAAGCTACGACTTTTGACTTGAGTAAAATTCCGATTATCGTTATAACATCGCCAACATTTTAACGTTTTCTTATAAAATTGTGACTTTGGTCGAGTAAAATTACGACTCTGCTCATAAAAACTTGCCAAAATTTTAGGCTTTTCTTGTAAAATTTGACTTGCGTTGAGTAAAATTACGACTTTTATTATAATACTAGAGGTAGGCATTTTCCGGCGGTCTCAAAAAGATAACGAATACAATAATGTGTGTGTGTGTGGGTGTGTGTGTGTGTGAGTGTTCTTGTATTTCTGCCCTTCTGGAGACATGAAGAAGGAAAAGTATCTTCCATATGAGGAGGTGTGAACAAGTGATGACATAAATCAATAACATTGCATCTAATAGACAATGTCTCATTTGCACCCCTGCTGGTCAAAATGAGGGTGGTCCCAAAAAGGAGGGATTTTTCACATTAACTGTGTGTCGCTTTTAAAAGTGCTCCCCCTCTGGTCAACATGTGAAATAACATGTGTGTGTAAAAAATTTAAAAACCGCCCTGTTTGGCCAAAATTAATTAAAAAAAAAAAAAAAAAGTATCTTGAGACCTACTGTAATAACGAAGTAAATAATCAAGATTAAAAACCAATTACAAAAAAAATATATATATATATATATATATATATATATATATAAAATAACTACAAGCAGTCTTTTTCTCACAATGTGTCGACTTTTTTCTTCTAAAATAGGGACTAATTTCTCATATTCTTTCTGTTTCTGTAATATTGCCATATTTTCTCATAAAATTATAAATTTTTTATGTCAAATTATTACTTTTTCATGCAAAATGGTGACATTTGTCATGTAAAATTCTGACTTTTATCACAACATTGCCAATTTTTTTGTTGTTCTTGTAAAATAGTAACATTTTTTGAGTAAAGTTATGACTTTTGACTTAAGTAAAATTCCGATTATTACTATTATATTGCCAACATTTTAAAGTTTTCTTATAAAATTGTGACTTTTGTCGAGTAAAATTACGACTCTTTTCATAAAAATTGCCCAAATGTTAAGCTTTTCTTGTGAAATTGCGACGGTTATCGAGTAAAATTCCAACTTTTATCATGATATTGCACAAATTATCAGTTTTTCTTGTAAAATTTTGATTTGTGTCGAGTAAAATGACGACTTTTATTATTTTAGTAGAGGTAAACATTTTTCGGAGGTCTCAAGAAGGTAACAAATACAATAATGTGTGTGTGTTCTTGTATTTCCACTCTTCTTGATGGTAAAATTATTACTTTTTTATGTCAAATTATTACTTTTTCATGCAAAATGGTGACATTTGTCATGTCAAATTCTGACTTTTATCACAATATTGCCAATTTTTTTGTTTTTCTTGTAAAATAGTGACATTTTTAAAATAAAGTTATAACGTTTGACTTAAGTAAAATTCCGATTATTACTATAATATTGCCAACATTTTAAAGTTTTCTTATACAATTGTGACTTTTGTCGAGTAAAATTACGACTCTTCTCATAAAAATTGCCCAAATGTTAAGCTTTTCTTGTGAAATTGCGACGGTTATTGAGTAAAATTATAACTTTTATCATGATATTGCACAAATGTTCAGTTTTTCTTGTCAAATTTTGATTTGTGTCGAGTAAAATGACGACTTTTATTATGATAGTAGAGGTAAGCATTTTTCAGAGGTCTCAAGAAGTTAACAAATACAATAATGTGTGTGTGTGTGTGTGTGTGTGTGTTCTTGTATTTCCACCCTTCTTGATGGTAAAATTATTACTTTTTTATGTCAAATTATTACTTTTTCATGCAAAATGGTGACATTTGTCATGTCAAATTCTGACTTTTATCACAATATTGCCAATTTTTTTGTTGTTCTTGTAAAATAGTGACATTTTTTGAGTAAAGTTATGACTTTTGATTTAAGTAAAATCCAGATCATTATTACTATAATATTGCCAACATTTTAAAGTTTTCTTATAAAATTGTGACTTTTGTCGAGTAAAATTATGACGGTTCTCATAAAAATTGCCAAAATGTTAAGCTTTTCTTGTGAAATTGCGACGGTTATTAAGTAAAATTCCAACTTTTATCATGATATTGCACAAATTATCAGTTTTTCTTGTCAAATTTTGATTTGCGTCGAGTAAAATGACGACTTTTATTATTATAGTAGAGGTAAGCATTTTTCAGAGGTCTTAAGAAGGTAACAAATACAATAGTGTGTGTGTGTGTGTGTGTGTGCGTGTGTGTGTGTGTGTGTGTGTGTGTGTGTGTGTGTGTGTGTGTGTGTGTGTGTGTGTGTGTGTGTGTGTGTGTGTGTGTGTGTGTTCTTGTATTTTCACCCTTCTTGATGGTAAAATTATTACTTTTTTATGTCAAATTATTACTTTTTCATGCAAAATGGTGACATTTGTCATGTCAAATTCTGACTTTTATCACAATATTGCCAATTTTTTTGTTGTTCTTGTAAAATAGTGACATTTTTTAAATAAAGTTATAACTTTTGACTTAAGTAAAATTCCGATTATTATTACTATAATATTGCCAACATTTTAAAGTTTTCGTATAAAATTGTGACTTTTGTTTAGTAAAATTACGACTCTTCTCATAAAAATTAAGCTTTTCTTGTGAAATTGCGACGGTTATCGGGTAAAATTCCAACTTTTATCATGATATTGCACAAATGTTCATTTTTTTCTTGGAAAATTTTGATTTGCGTTAAATAAAATGACGACTTTTATTACAATACTCGAGGTAGGCATTTTTTCGGAGGTCTCAAGAAGGTAACAATACAAGAATCCATGTGTGTGTGCTTGTGTGTGTGCTTATGTGTGTGTGTGTGTGTACTTACACGTTGTGCAGCACACACCAGCCACAGTGAGGGTCCCCGGAGCTCAGGCACTCGCCGCAGGTCCCGTACTGCTCGCATGACTCGATGGGCACCTGGGTCACCTGAAGGCCGACAGGAGAGTCACAATTAGAGCTAAGGGCCACAGAACCCACCAGAAAGTTCTTTTTTGGACTGAGTCCTGTTCCACCAACACACAGGCGTCAAACCCAAACATTTGAAGTGGCCTGCAAACACGAGTTTTTTAAAGCACAACATCTTTCTTACTTAATGTGTTTGTCATTTGTTCTGCATATCTTTTATATAATTCCATAAAAAAAAGTAAATACTGACTAGGGTTGTACGATATACCGCTACTAGTATAGTATCGCGGTACTAATGAAACAAAATTGGTATTATGTTTGAAAAGTACCGGTTCCCGGGCAGGACATCACGTCATGACATTGCTGGTTTTACCAGCAGCGGAGCATGTTGGGCAGTGCACACGCACAGAGTACTTACAAGCAGACACAGCGTGTAGACAGAAAAGGGAGAATGGACGCATTTTGGTATAAAAAGTAAAGATAAAGGTGAAGTTATAACACTGAAACACCCTCAGGAAGAGGCGCTTTAACACATGGCTAGATAGCTAGCGGCTAACGTCCATCCACAGTGTTTTAGCTACTTCTAAATCACAAATCCTGGCCTCCATGGCGACAAATAAAGTAAGTTTCTTACAAGTAGCATTATCACTGGAGGAGGAGGAATAGCTAAACATGCTTCACTACACACCGTAGGAGGATACAATAGCTCAAAATGTAAACAAATGCCATGGGTGGATCTACACCTGACATCCACTGTAATGATACCAAGTACAGGAGCGTATCTAGTCGATACTACTATATTTTTCAGCATCACAAAACCCATTTTTTAAAATTCATATGACGTTTATGAAGTCAGTAAATACGTCCCTGGACACATGAGGACTTTGAATATGACCAATGTATGATACTGTAACTACTTGGTATCGGAACGATACCTAAATGTGTGGTATCATCCAAAACTAATGTCAAGTATCAAAGAAGAGAAGAATAAGTGATTATTACATTTTAACAGAAGTGTACATAGAACATGTTAAAAGAGAAAATAAGCAGATATTAACAGTAAATGAACAAGTAGATTAATAATACATTTTTTACAGTTTGTCCCTCATAATGTGTACAAAATAATAGGTGTATAAATGACACAATATGTTACTGCATAGACTAATTAGGAGTCTTTGTTTGTTTACTTACTACTAAAAGACAAGTTGTCTAGCATGTTCAACATTTTATTTAAGGACTAAATGACAATAATAAACATATGTTTCATGTACACTAACATTTTTTTGTTCAAATAAAGACAATAATGCCAATTTTTTGTCGTCCCCTTTTTTTTTAGAAAAGTATCGAAAGTATTGAAATAAATGTTGGTGCCCGTACTGGTACCAAACTATTGGTATCGGGACAACCCTAGACACAATCCAAACAACCTTCCCTAGTCATGGTGCAAAAAAAAAAAGAAGCAAAATGCAAAATTGTGGATACGTGTGAACTTTGTATATATTATGAAACATTTTTACAGTTTGTCCCTCCATAATGTATACAAAATAATAGGTGTATAAATGACACAATATGTTGCTGCATAGACTAATTAGGAGTGTTTGTTTGTTTACTTACTACTAAAAGACAAGTTGTCTAGTATGTTCACTATTACATTTAAGGACTAAATGACAATAATAAACATATGTTTCATGTACACTAACATTTGTTGTTATATTTAAGACAATAATGACATTTTTTTTGTGGTCCCCTTTATTTAGAAAAGTATCGAAAAACATTTTGGTACCGGTGCCAGTACCAAAATATTGGTATCGGGACAACTCTAATATTGACATGTATTTTCAAAAATGTTAAATATGAATACAAAAATATGTGGAAGACTTATGATTTCAATGCAAGTTATACATCAATATGTATGTAGAAAACTAGAATAAATTATAATGCCTTTATACTCGTATATATATATATATATATATATGTATATAGTAGAGTTGTCCCGATACCAATATTTTGGTACCAGTACCAAATTGTATTTCGATACTTTTTTTAAATTAAGGGCACCACAAAAAAAATTCATTATTGTCTTTATTTGAACAAAAAGTTAGTGTACATGAAACATATGTTTATTATTGTCATTTAGTCCTTAAATAAAATAGTGAACATACTAGACAACTTGTCTTTTAGTAGTAAGTAAACAAACAAAGACTCCTAATTAGTCTATGCAGTAACATATTGTGTCATTTATACACCTATTATTTTGTACACATTATAAAGGACAAGTGTGGAGAATATTTTACATTTTTTCCCATCATGCACTTTCATGGATTTAAATGAGTGTATTTAATTTTTTTTTTTTGCATTTTGCATTTTTTTTGCACCATGACTAGGGAAGGTTGTTTGGATGGTGTCTAGGGTTGTCCCGATACCAATAGTTTGGTACTGGTACTGGTACCAAAATGTATTTCGATACATTTCGATACTTTTCTTAATAAAGGGGAATACAAAAAGTGTCATTATTGTCTTTATTTCAACAACAAATGTTAGTGTACATGAAACATATGTTTATTATTGTCATTTAGTCCTTCAATAAAATAGTGAACATACTAGACAACTTGTCTTTTAGTAGTAAGTAAACAAACAAAGACTCCTAATTAGTCCATGCAGTAACATATTGTGTCATTTATACACCTATTATTTTGTACACATTATAAAGGACAAGTGTGGAGAATATTTTACATTTTTTTCCCATCATGCACTCTCATGGATTTAAATGAGTGTAATTTAGCATTTTTTCCCCCCACCATGACTAGGGAAGGTTGTTTGGATTGTGTCTAGGGTTGTTTCGATACCAATAGTTTGGTACCGGTACCAAAATGTGTTTCGATACTTTTCGATATTTTTCGGTACATTCCTTAGTAAAGGGGACCACGAAAAAAGTGTCATTATTGTCTTTATTTCAACAACAAATGTTAGTGTACATGAAACATATGTTTATTATTGTCATTTAGTCCTTCAATAAAATAGTGAACATACTAGACAACTTGTCTTTTAGTAGTAAGTAAACAAACAAAGACTCCTAATTAGTCTATGCAGTAACATATTGTGTCATTTATACACCTATTATTTTGTACACAATATAAAGGACAAGTGTGGAGAGTATTTTAAATTTTTCCCATCATGCACTTTCATGGATTTAAATGAGTGTATTTAATTTTATTTTTTTTGCATTTTGCATTTTTTTTGCAACATGACTAGGGAAGGTTGTTTGGATTGTGTCTAGGGTTGTCCCGATACCAATAGTTTGGTACTGGTACCAAAATGTATTTCGATACATTTCGATACTTTTCTTAATAAAGGGGACAACAAAAAGTGTCATTATTGTCTTTATTTCAACAACAAATGTTAGTGTACATGAAACATATGTTTATTATTGTCATTTAGTCCTTCAATAAAATAGTCAACATACTAGACAACTTGTCTTTTAGTAGTAAGTAAACAAACAAAGACTCCTAATTAGTCTATGCAGTAACATATTGTGTCATTTATACACCTATTATTTTGTACACATTATAAAGGACAAGTGTGGAGAGTATTTTAAATGTGTTCCCATCATGCACTCTCATGGATTTAAATGAGTGTAATTTAGCATTTTTTTCCCCCACCATGACTAGGGAAGGTTGTTTGGATTGTGTCTAGGGTTGTTTCGATACCAATTGTTTGGTACTGTTACCAAAATGTATTTCGATACTTTTTGATATTTTTCGGTACATTCCTTAATAAAGGGGACCACGAAAAAAATGTCATTATTGTCTTTATTTCAACAAGAAATGTTAGTGTACATGAAACATATGTTTATTATTGTCATTTAGACAACTTGTCTTTTAGTAGTAAGTAAACAAACAAAGACTCCTAATTAGTCTATGCAGTAACATATTGTGTCATTTATACACCTATTATTTTGTACACATTATAAAGGACAAGTGTGGAGAGTATTTTAAATGTTTTCCCATCATGCACTCTCATGGATTTAAATGAGTGTAATTTAGCATTTTTTTCCCCCACCATGACTAGGGAAGGTTGTTTGGATTGTGTCTAGGGTTGTTTCGATACCAATAGTTTGGTACCGGTACCAAAATGTATTTCGATACTTTTCGGTACATTCCTTAATAAAGGAGACCACGAAAAAAAATGGCATTATTGTCTTTATTTGAACAAAAACATTTTAGTGTACATGAAACATGTTTATTATTGTCATTTAGTCCTTCAATAAAATAGTGAACATACTAGACAACTTGTCTTTTAGTAGTAAGTAAACAAACAAAGACTCCTAATTAGTCTATGCAGTAACATATTGTGTCATTTATACACCTATTATTTTGTACACATTATGAGGGACAAGCTGTAAAAAATTGATTATTAATCCACTTGTTCATTTACTGTTAATACCTGCTTATTTTCTGTTTTAACATGTTCTATCTACACTTCTGTTCAAATGTAATAATCACTTATTCTTCTCTTCGTTGATACTTGACATTAGTTTTGGATGATACCACACATTTAGGTATGGATCCGATACCAAGTAGTTACAGGATCATACATTGGTCATATTCAAAGTGTCCAGGGACGTATTTACTGACTTTATAAACATAATATGAATTTAAAAAAAAATGAGAGTAACAGACATTAGGCTAAAAAAAGGCTGTTAGCCATGAAGTAACATCCTCACATACTAAACGTGTTATCTCGTCCATTGAAGTCAATTAGGTGAGCACTTTGGAAGGCAAGCTGCTAAGGAAAGTGTCAACTGTGCAGCGACTGTGGCCTTGATGGCCGCCCAGACGTGAGCAGCTGCCATCTCTTGGCCGCAGAAAGAGTCCTCCGTGCCATCACTTGGCTTTTGTTTGCAGCATCTGTCCTCACCACCGTGCAGCCAGCAGTGTGGTGAGGACATTAGTAAACTAACATGTCTCACACATGTAACAGGAACTTCTAACACCACTTTTGGATCGGGAAACAGCTGTCGTCATCTTTTATGTCATGGTATACTTTGCAATATACCAGGGGTCGGCAACCCAAAATGTTGAAATAGCCATATTGGAGCAAAAATACAAAAACAAATTTGTCTGGAGCCACAACAAATTAAAAGCCATATTACATACAGATAGTGTGTCATGAGATATAAATTGAATTAAGAGGACTTAAAGGAAACTAAATGAGCTCAAATATAGCTACAGATGAGGCATAATGATGCAATATGTACATACAGCTAGCCTAAATAGCATGTTAGCATCGATTAGCTTGCAGTCATGCAGTGACCAAATATGTCTGATTA
>NC_084737.1:8930789-8945789 GCF_033978785.1 Entelurus aequoreus | reverse complement strand
AGGAGGAAACTATCTCTCCGGGTTCTTCTGGCGTGACCGAAAAGAAGAGGGAAGAAGAATCCCGCCGTCACCAGTTAACTCCGAGGAAGCGCTTTTTTGCAGGGCTGTTGCCACGGCAACCGGCCCAGCTCTGACCTCAAGAACAACCCCTGGCGTACGGCGACCATCAAAAGCCCTCGCCGCTGAATGGCCACACCTCTGGCCGCCGCCTCCATTTTTAATGAGAAGAACCATCGATCAGCAGCACAATGCAGGAGAGAGTTGGCCCAAGAAGAGGACAAAGAACAGCAAGCACTCAAAGACATCTAGCCCCTCCCCCACCCTGCATTCTCTCGCACCGCACCTCCTCCCGACCGCTACTGATGATAACTGCCACCTCGCGTGAAGAGGATGACGAAGGCAACTTGAAACAATCCACAAACAATAATTTGAGTCTGTTTAGTTTTTATATTGTGAAAGAGAAATGGAATTACGGGTGCGGCATGTACAGTATATTGCAAATGTGCTTGTGTATGAAAAAGTGAGCATAATTTTGTGGATTAATTTGAGTCTGTTTTTTTTTTTAATTGTTAAAGGTGGTGGTTATTGTCAACCGAGAGAAACGGAATTACAAGTGCAGCATGTACAGTATATTGCAAATGTGTTTGTGTGTAAAAAAGTGAGCATAATTTTGTGGATTAATTTGAGTCTGTTTTTTTTTTTTTTAATTGTGAAATGTGGTGGTTATTGTCAACCGGGAGAAATGGAATTACGGGTGCGGCATGTACAGTATATTGCAAATGTGCTTCTGTATGAAAAAGTGAGCATAATTTTGCGGATTAATTTGAGTCTGTTTTTTTTTTTTAATTGTTAAAGGTGGTGGTTATTGTCAACCGAGAGAAACGGAATTACAAGTGCAGCATGTACAGTATATTGCAAATGTGTTTGTGTATGAAAAAGTGAGCATAATTTTGTGGATTAATTTCAGTCTGTTTTTTTTTTTTTTTAATTGTGAAATGTGGTGGTTATTGTCAACCGGGAGAAATGGAATTACAAGAGAGGCATGTACAGTATATTGCAAATGTGCTTCTGTATGAAAAAGTGAGCATAATTTTGTGGATTAATTTGAGTCTGTTTATTTTTTTTTTAAATTGTGAAAGGTGGTGGTTATTGTCAACCGGGAGAAACGGAATTACAAGTGCAGCATGTACAGTATATTGCAAATGTGTTCGTGTATGAAAAAGTGAGCATAATTTTGTGGATTAATTTGAGTCTGTTTATTTATTTTTTAATTGTGAAAGATGGTGGTTATTGTCAACCGGGAGAAATTGAATTACAAGAGCGGCATGTACAGTATATTGCAAATGTGCTTGTGTATGAAAAAGTGAGCATAAATTTTGTGGATTAATTTGAGTCTGTTTATTTTTTTTTTAATTGTGAAAGGTGGTGGTTATTGTCAACCGGGAGAAATGGAATTACAAGAGCGGCATGTACAGTATATTGCAAATGTGCTTGTGTATGAAAAATTGAGCATAATTTTGTGGATTAATTTGAGTCTGTTTTTTTTAAAATAATTGTTAAAGGTGGTGGTTATTGTCAACCGAGAGAAACGAAATTACAAGTGCAGCATGTACAGTATATTGCAAATGTGTTTGTGTATGAAAAAGTGAGCATAATTTTGCGGATTAATTTGAGTCTGTTTTTGTTTTTTTTAATTGTGAAAGGTGGTGGTTATTGTCAACCGGGAGAAACGGAATTACGGGTGCGGCATGTACAGTATGTTGCGGATGTGCTTGTGTATGAAAAAGTGAGCATACTTTTGTGGATTAATTTGAGTCTGTTAATTTTTTTTTATTGTGAAAGGTGGTGGTTATTGTCAATCGGGAGAAATGGAATTACGAGTGCGCCATGTACAGTATATTGCGGATGTGCCTGTGTATGAAAAAGTGAGCATTCTGTGGAATTTGATTTTGTGGATTATTTTGTGTCTGTTTATTTTTTTTTATTGTGAAAGGTGGTGGTTATTGTCAATCGGGAGAAACTGAATTACGAGTGCGGCATGTACAGTGTATATTGTGGATTATTTTAAGTGTTTATTTTGTGTTTATAGACATGTTGTATAATCAACCAGGCAATGCGATCACTTGACCCACCAGTTATTAATGATAGCTGCAACATTGTTTAGCAGAAATAAAAGAAACAACGTAAATGAATCCTCTAAGAACACCGGACATTTGCATGTGCACGAAAACATGCACGGATACTCAACATAGACATGTTGTATAATCAACCAGGCAATGCTATCGCTCCAACCGCCAGTTATTAATGATAGCTGCAACATTTTGTAGCAGGAATACAAGAAAAACACTTAAAATATTTGTTTAAGAACACCACGAAAACATGCACTGATACTCAACATAGACATGTTGTATAATCAACCAGGCAATGCGATCGCTGCAACCACCAGTTATTAATGATAGCTGCAACATTGTGTAGCAGAAGTAAAACAACAAGGTCAAATAATCCTCTAAGAACACCGGACATTTGCACGTGCACGAAAACATGCACTGATACTCAACATAGACATGTTGTATAATCAACCAGGCAATGCGATCGCTCCAACCGCCAGTTATTAATGATAGCTGCAACATTGTGTAGCAGGAGTAAAAGAAAAAACGTAAAATAATCCACTAAGAACACCGGACATTTGCACGTGCACGAAAACTAAACATAGACATGTTGTATAATCAACCAGGCAATGCGATCGCTCCAACCGCCAGTTATTAATGATAGCTGCAACATTGTGTAGCAGGAATAAAAGAAAAACACTTAAAATATTTGTTTAAGAACACCACGAAAAGATGCACTGATACTCAACATAGTTATGTTGTATAATCAACCAGGCAATGCGATCGCTCCAACCGCCAGTTATTAATGATAGCTGCAACATTGCGTAGCAGGAGTAAAACAACAACGTCAAATAATCCTCTAAGAACACTGGACATTTGCACGTGCACGAAAACATGCACTGATACTCAACATAGACATGTTGTATAATCAACCAGGCAATGCGATCGCACCATCTGCCAGTTATTAATGATAGCTGCAACATTGTGTAGCAGGAATAAAACAAAAACACTTAAAATATTTGTTTAAGAACGCCGTGAAAACATGCCCTGATACTCAACATAGACATGTTGTATAATCAACCAGGCAATGCGATCGCTCCAACCGCCAGTTATTAATGATAGCTGCAACATTGTGTAGCAGGAATACAAGAAAAACACTTAAAATATTTGTTTAAGAACACCACGAAAACATGCACTGATACTCAACATAGTTGTGTTGTATAATCAACCAGGCAATGCGATCGCTCCAACCGCCAATTATTAATGATAGCTGCAACATTTTGTAGCAGGAATAAATTAAAAAATGTAAAATAATCCTTTAAGAACACCGGACATTTGCACGTGCACGAAAACATGCACTGATACTCAACATAGACATGTTGTATAATCAACCAGGCAATGCGATCGCACCATCTGCCAGTTATTAATGATAGCTGCAACATTGTGTAGCAGGAATAAAACAAAAACACTTAAAATATTTGTTTAAGAACGCCACGAAAACATGCACTGATACTCAACATAGACATGTTGTATAATCAACCAGGCAATGCGATCGCTCCAACCGCCAGTTATTAATGATAGCTGCAACAATGTGTAGCAGGAATACAAGAAAAACCCTTAAAATATTGGTTTACGAACACCACGAAAACATGCACTGATACTCAACACAGACATGTTGTCATCATCATGTCAATCAGGCATCGCAAACCCTCCTACTGCCAGTTATTAATGACAACTGCCGCCTTGCATAAGAACAAAAAACACAACTGTATAATTTGCATGGTCGGAGGAATAATAGTTGAATTCTCTTTAGGACAGTAATGGACTTGCCTTTTATTTTTGAGGGCAGCTCCTTGTGCACGAGGAGAAGTGCCAAACTAAATAAATGGGACACATTAGAAAATGATTTAGTCGGGGAAAAAAGGGAGCTTTTGAGCTTGTCGTGTGACTGCCAGCGCCCGCAATCCTTCTTGTTGCAGGCTCAACACGCACCCATTCTTACCGCGTCTGGGTTGGCGGCGAGCGGAAACATCCGGAATGTAGCGGCGCAGGAAAAGTGACATGTTTTTCTGTTGTTTTAGCCGCCAACTTATTACATATTTCATGGAGACTTCACGACTTCCTGCCAGGACGGCGAGCAATCAGAGCGTCTCACATTAGCAGATTAGTCCCCGAATGCTCGCCAACATTCCCTCAGCAGACATGAAATACGTTTACTGCGTGCAAGACAACACGGGAACTTTTCAAGTTCAACAATTTGCATAATTGGAGCTTATTTTTACAATTTATAGTTCTTGAAGTTCCTTAGACACAGCTCTCGTTGCACAGTTGTGGATCATTTTGAGTCTGTCTGTGCATTTTTCTGCGTGAAAGCTGGTGGTTATTATCAACAACTGATGGGAGGAGAAATCGCACTACGAGTGTGGCGTTGTCATTGTGATCGTGCATGAGCAATGGCGCACGCCGTGGACTTTAAATTGAATTGGATTATTTTGAGCCTTTCTGGTTGTTTTTATTGTGAAAGGTGGTGGCTATTGTCAACGAGGAGACATTTATTGTGAAAGGTGGTGGCTATTGTCAACGAGGAGACATGGAATTACGAGTGTGACATGTACAGTATATTGCGGATGTGCTTGTGTATGAAAAAGTGAGCATACTGTGGAATTTAATTTTGTGGATTAATTTGAGTCTTTCTTATTATTTTTATTGTGAAAGGTGGTGGTTATTGTCAACCTGGAGAAATGGAATTGCGAGTGCGGCGTGTACAGTATATTGCGGATGTGCTTGTGTATGAAAAAGTGAACATACTGTGGAATTTGATTTTGTGGATTATTTTAGGTCTGTTTATTTATTTTTTATTGTGAAAGGTGGTGGTTATTGTCAACGAGGAGACATGGAATTACGAGTGTGACATGTACAGTATATTGCGGATGTGCTTGTGTATGAAAAAGTGAGCATACTGTGGAATTTGATTTTGTGGATTAATTTGAGTCTTTCTTATTATTTTTATTGTGAAAGGTGGTGGTTATTGTCAACCGGGAGAAATGAAATTACGAGTGCGGAATGTACAGTATATTACGGATGTGCTTGGGTAGGAAAAAGTGAGCATACTGTGGAATTTGATTTTGTGGATTTATTTGAGTCTTTCTTGTTATTTTTATTGTGAAAGGTGGTGGTTATTGTCAACCTGGAGAAATGGAATTGCGAGTGCGGCGTGTACAGTATATTGCGGATGTGCTTGTGTATGAAAATGGGACTATACTATGGAATTTGATGTTGTGGATTATTTTGAGTCTGTTTATTTTTATTATTGTGAAAGGTGGTGGTTATTGTCAACCGGGAGAAATGGAATTGCGAGTGCGGCATGTACAGTATATTGCGGATGTGCTTGTGTATGAAAAAGTGACTATACTATGGAATTTGATGTTGTGGGTTATTTTGAGTCTGTTTATTTTTTTCATTGTGAAAGGTGGTGGTTATTGTCAACCGGGGGAAATGGAATTGCGAGTGCGGCATGCACAGTATATTGCGGATGTGCTTGGGTATGAAAAAGTGAGTATACTGTGGAATTTGATTTTGTGGATTAATTTAAGCCTTTCTGGTTATTTTTATTGTGAAAGGTGGTGGTTATTGTCAACGAGGAGACATGGAATTACGAGTGTGACGTGTACAGTATATTGCGGATGTGCTTGTGTATGAAAAAGTGAGCATACTGTGGAATTTGATTTTGTGGATTAATTTAAGCCTTTCTGGTTATTTTTATTGTGAAAGGTGGTGGTTATTGTCAACGAGGAGACATGGAATTACGAGTGTGACGTGTACAGTATATTGCGGATGTGCTTGTGTATGAAAAAGTGAGCATACTGTGGAATTTATTTTGATGGATTATTTTGAGTCTGTTTATTTTTTTCCTTGTGAAAAGTGGTGGTTATTGTCAACAAGGAGAAATGTAATTACGAGTGCGGCATGTACAGTATATTGTAAATGTGCTTGTGTATAAAGAAGTGAACATACTGTGGAATTTGATATTGTGGATTATTGTGGGCCTGTTTTTTTATTGTGAAAGGTGGTGGTTATTGTCAACAAGGAGAAATTGAATTACGAGTGCGGCATGTACAGTATAATGCGGATGTGCTTGTGTATGAAAAAGTGAGTATACTGTATAATTTTATGTGGATTATTTTGAGCCTTTCTGGTTGTTTTTATTGTGAAAGGTGGTGGTTATTGTCAACCGGGAGAAATGAAATTACGAGTGCGGCATGTACAGTATATTACGGATGTGCTTGGGTATGAAAAAGTGAGTATACTGTGGAATTTGATTTTGTGGATTTATTTGAGTCTTTCTTGTTATTTTTATTGTGAAAGGTGGTGGTTATTGTCAACCGGGGGAAATGGAATTGCGAGGGCGGCATGCACAGTATATTGCAGATGTTCTTGTGTATGAAAAAGTGAGCATACTGTGGAATTTGATTTTATGGATTATTTTGAGTCTGTTTATTTTTTTCATTGTTAAAGGTGGTGGTTATTGTCAACCCGGAGAAATGGGATTACAAGTGCGGCATGTACAGTATATTGCGGATGTGCTTGTGTATGAAAAAGTGACTATACTATGGAATTTGATGTGGATTATTTTGAGTCTGTATATTTTTTTCATTGTGAAAGGTGGTGGTTATTGTCAACCGGGAAAAATGGAATTACGAGTGCGGCATGCACAGTATATTTCGGATGTGCTTGTGTATGAAAAAGTGAGTATACTGTGGAATTTGATTTTGTGGATTAATTTAAGCCTTTCTGGTTATTTTTATTGTGAAAAGTGGTGGTTATTGTCTACCGGGAGAAATGGAATTGCGAGTGTGGTGTGTACAATATATTGTGGATGTGCTTGAGTATGAAAAAGTGGGCATACTGTGGAATTTGATTTTGTGGATTATTTTGAGTCTGTTTATTTTTTTCATTGTGAAAGGTGGTGGTTATTGTCTACCGGGAGAAATGGAATTACAAGTGCGGCATGTACAGTATTTTGCGGATGTGCTTGTGTATAAAAAAGTGGGCATAATGTGGAATTTGATTGTGTGGATTAATTTGAGTCTGTTTATTTTTTTCATTGTGAAAGGTGGTGGTTATTGTCAACCGGGAGAAATGGAATGACGAGTGCAGCATGTACAGTATATTGCGGATGTACTTGTGTATGAAAAAGTGAGTATACTGTGGAATTTGATTTTGTGGATTAATTTGAGCCTTTCTTGTTATTTTTATTGTGAAAGGTGGTGGTTATTGTATACCGGGAGAAATGGAATTGCGAGTGTGGTGTGTACAGCATATTGTGGATGTGATTGTGTATAAAAACGTTGGCCTACTGTGTAATTTGATTTTGTGGATTATTTTGAGTCTGTTTATTTTTTTCCATTGTGAAAGGTGGTGGTTATTGTCAACCGGGAGAAATGTAATGACGAGTGCAGCATGTACAGTATATTGTGGATGTGCTTGTGTATGAAAAAGGGAGCATACTGTGGAATTAGATTTTGTGGATTATTTTGAATTAAAAAAAAAAAATTCCATTGTGAAAGGTGGTGGTTATTGTTAACGAGGAGAAATTGATTTACGAGTGCGGCATGTACAGTGTATTGCGAATGTGCTTGTGTATGAAAAATGAGCATGCTGTCAAATTTGATTTTGTGGAATATTTTGGAGTCTTTTTTTTATATATATTGTGAAAGGTGGTGGTTATTATCAGCAACTGATGGGAGGAGCGATTGCATTCCATGCAAAAGAGAGCATGCAGTGGACTTTAAATTGTGTGATATAATTTGAGCCTTCCTGGGCATTTTTATAGTAAAAGGTGGTGGTTAACATTAACAACTGACGGGAGGAGCAATTGCATTACACGTCTAGCATGTACATTACTTTGACAATTTCATCGTGCATGAGCAAGAGAGCGTGCTGTGGACTTCAAATTGTGTGGATTATTTGTAACCTTTTCCCTTGTAAAAGGTGGTGGATATTAGCAACAACTGATAAGAGGAGCGATCGCATTACACGAGTGGCATGTGCATGTACTTATGCATGAGCAACCGAGTATATGTGGCCTTTGACTCTGCGGATGGTTTTGAGTATGTCCGTTCATTTCTGTTATGCAGGGCGGCGGTTACCATTAACAACTGGCAGGAGGAGCGATCGCAGTAAAACACATGACACATGTTGCATATGTGCTTGTGCACGAGCGAGCATACCATGGGATTTGACTATGCAAATTAGAGTTTAGAGTTATGTTTGCTACAATCCAATAAAGTGGTGGCTATCACAACACTACCAACGAGCGGGAGAAGCAATCGCAGTGCGTATTTCAAACGTGCGTGGCAATTGTCAACGGTGTGCCCGTGCGTGAGTGAGCACACCACGGAATTTAACTTTGTGGATTATTTTGAGTCCGTTTGTTAATATTATGCAAGAAAGGCTGAAATCATTAGTAACTGGCGGGAGGAGGGATTGCATCAAATGCCCGAAATGTAAGTCGTATGCGAGCGATGTCAGCAATTTGTGTTTCTGGATTATTTCAAGTCTTTTTTTGTGTATTTTTTATTTTGTTGTACTATCGGAGGTGTAGGCTTTCATGAATAACTGGCGAGAGGAGCAATTGCATGCGTGATACGACACGCGGGCTTGACGATAAATATGAAGACCTTATTGCCGGGCTACGGACCAGCGAGGGTTAACTCCACCTGAACACACCTGTCAGGATCCAAATCTCCATGGTTACAACACACCCCCCCCCTCCCTCTGCTGTCAGTGCGGTGGTAATGAGGAGTTTCCTCGGGTCTGGCGTGTGAGGAGTTAATAAGGGAGGCCATCGCACATCAACAGCTGTGTGTGTGTGTGTGTGTGTGTGTGTGTGTGTGTGTGTGTGTGTGTGTGTGTGTGTGTGTGTGTGTGTGGGTGTGGTATAGTTGTCCCGATATTTTGATACTTTATTGTAACAACAAATGTTATTGTACATGAAAAATATGTTTATTATTGTCATTTAGTCCTTCAATAAAATGTTGAACATACTAGACAACTTGTCTTTTAGTAGTAAGTAAACAAACAAAGACTCCTAATTAGTCTATGCAGTAACATACTGTGTCATTTATACACCTATTATTTTGTACACATTATGAGGGACAAACTGTAAAAAATGGATTATTAATCCACTCGTTCATTCACTGTTAATATCTGCTTATTTTCTGTTTTAACATGTTCTATCTACACTTCTGTTCAAATGTAATAATCACTTATTCTTCTCTTCTTTGATACTTGACATTAGTTTCGGATGATACCACACATTTAGGTATGGATCAGATACCAAGTAGTTACAGGATCATACATTGGTCATATTCAAAGTGTCCAGGGACGTATTTACTGACTTTATAAACATTATATGAATTTTTTTTAAAAGGAAAAAAGATTTTGTTGACAATAAAAAATATCGATGTATTCATAGTAGTATCAACTAGATATGTGGTATCATTACAGTGGATGTCAGGTGTAGATCCACCCATGGCATTTGTTTACATTGTGAGCTATTGTATCCTCCTACGGTGTGTAGTGACGCATGTTTAGCTATTCCTCGTCCTCCAGTGATAATAATACTTGTAAGAAACTTACTTTTTCTTGTACTTGGTATCATTACAGTGGATGTCAGGTGTAGATCCACCCATGGCATTTGTTTACATTGTGACGGCGGTGAGCTATTGTATTCTCCTACGGTGTGTAGTGAAGCATGTTTAGCTATTCCTCGTCCTCCAGTGATAATGATACTTGTAAGAAACTTACTTTATTTGTCTTGTACTTGGTATCATTACAGTGGATGTGAGGTGTAGATCCGCCCATGGCATTTGTTTACATTATGACGGCGGTGAGCTATTGTATCCTCCTACGGTGTGTAGTGAAGCATGTTTAGCTATTCCTTGTCCTCCAGTGATAATAATACTTGTAAGAAACTTACTTTATTTGTCTTGTACTTGATATCATTACAGTGGACGTCAGGTGTAGATCCACCCATGGCATTTGTTTACATTGTGACGGCGGTGAGCTATTGTATCCTCCTACGGTGTGTAGTGAAGCATGTTTAGCTATTCCTCGTCCTCCAGTGATAATAATACTTGTAAGAAACATACTTTTTCTTGTACTTGGTATCATTACAGTGGATGTCAGGTGTAGATCCAGCCATGGCATTTGTTTACATTGTGACGCCGGTGAGCTATTGTATCCTCCTACGGTGTGTAGTGACGCATGTGGGCGGCGTGGCGTAGTGGGTAGAGCGGCCTTGCCAGAAACCTGAGGGTTGCAGGTTCGCTCCCCGCCTCTTACCATCCAAAAATCGCTGCCGTTGTGTCCTTGGGCGGGACACTTCACCCTTGCCCCCGGTGCCGCTCACACCGGAGAATGAATGATGAATGAATGAGTTGTAAAAATGAATGATGGGTTCTCACTTCTCTGTGAAGCGCTTTGAGTGTCTAGAAAAGCGCTATATAAATCTAATCCATTATTATGTATAGCTATTCCTCGTCCTTCAGTGATAATATTACTTGTAAGAAACGTACTTTGTCTTGTACTTGGTATCATTACAGTGGATGTCAGGTGTAGATCCACCCATGGTATTTGTTTACATTGTGAGCTATTGTATCCTCCTACGGTGTGTAGTGAAGCATTTTTAGCTATTCCTCGTCCTCCAGTGATAATAATACTTGTAAGAAACTTACTTTATTTGTCTTGTACTTGGTATAATTACAGTGGATGTCAGGTGTAGATCCACCCATGGCATTTGTTTACATTGTGAGCTATTTTATCCTCCTACGGTGTGTAGTGACGCATGTTTAGCTATTCCTCGTCCTCCAGTGATAATAATACTTGTAAGAAACATACTTTTTCTTCTACTTGGTATTATTACAGTGGATGTCAGGTGTAGATCCACCCATGGCATTTGTTTACATTGTGACGGGGGTGAGCTATTGTATCCTCCTACGGTGTGTAGTGAAGCATGTTTAGCTATTCCTCGTCCTCCAGTGATAATAATACTTGTAAGAAACTTACTTTATTTGTCTTGTACTTGGTATCATTACAGTGGATGTCAGGTGTGGATCCACCCATGGCATTTGTTTACATTGTGAGCTATTTTATCCTCCTACGGTGTGTAGTGAAGCATGTTTAGCTATTCCTCGTCCTCCAGTGATAATACTACTTGTAAGAAACTGACTTTATTTGTCTTGTACTTGGTATCATTACAGTAGATGTCAGGTGTAGATCCACCCATGGCATTTGTTTACATTGTGACAGCGGTGAGCTATTGTATCCTCCTACGGTGTGTAGTGAAGCATGTTTAGCTATTCCTCGTCCTCCAGTGATAATAATACTTGTAAGAAACATACTTTTTCTTGTACTTGGTATCATTACAGTGGATGTCAGGTGTAGATCCACCCATGGCATTTGTTTACATTGTGAGCTATTGTATCCTCCTACGGTGTGTAGTGAAGCATGTTTAGCTATTCCTCGTCCTCCAGTGATAATGATACTTGTAAGAAGCTTACTTTATTTGTCTTGTACTTGGTATCATTACAGTGAATGTCAGGTGTAGATCCACCCATGGCATTTGTTTACATTGTGAGCTATTGTATCCTCCTACGGTGTGTAGTGAAGCATGTTTAGCTATTCCTCGTCCTCCAGTAAAAATAATACTTGTAAGAAACGTACTTTGTCTTGTACTTGGTATCATTACAGTGGATGTCAGGTGTAGATCCACCCATGGCATTTGTTTACATTGTGACGGCGGTGAGCTATTGTATCCTCCTACGGTGTGTAGTGACGCATGTTTAGCTATCCCTCGTCCTCCAGTGATAATAATACTTGTAAGAAACATACTTTTTCTTGTACTTGGTATCATTACAGTGGATGTCAGGTGTAGATCCACCCATGGCATTTGTTTACATTGTGAAAGCGGTGAGCTATTGTATCCTCCTACGGTGTGTAGTGAAGCATGTTTAGCTATTCCTCGTCCTCCAATGATAATAATACTTGTAAGAAACTTACTTTATTTGTCTTGTATTTGGTATCATTACAGTGGATGTGAGGTGTAGATCCACCCATGGCATTTGTTTACATTGTGACGGCGGTGAGCTATTGTATCCTCCTACGGTGTGTAGTGAAGCATGTTTAGCTATTCCTCCTCCTCCAGTGATAACGCTACTTGTAAGAAACTTACTTTGTCGCCATGGAGGCCAGGATTAGTGACTTAGAAGTAGCTAAAACACTGCAGACTGTGGATAGACGTCACCTTTATCTTTACTTTTTACACCAAAATGCGTCCGTTCTCCCTTTTCTGTCTACACACTGTGTCTGCTTGTAAGTACTCTGTGTGTGTGCGCTGCCAAACATGCTCCTCCGCTGGTAAAACCAGCAATTTCATGGCATGACGTCATGCCTGTAAAAAAATTAAATATGGCGAACCGGTACTTTTCAAACAGAGCATAGTACCGTTTTTGTTCATTAGTACCGCGATACTATACTAGTACCGGTATACCGTGTGCAGTATTTGGGATAAGAGTCCTCCTTAGGTCCATAGTCCAAAGGTGTGTATGGGTCCGAAGCAGAATTGCATTCTGGTCCATGAAGGACTGTGGTAGCACATATATGATCCACAATACAGCAGTGGAAGCCGTTCATACGGCCCCATTCCCTGGGTGGATCTCGCGTGAGAGGAAGAGGGCCGCAATGCAGTCTGATGGAAATGATGGAAAGCGCCACTCTACATAGCAAAGTCGAAACGGCCACAAAACACATGTTAAGATAGTCAACGCTCTGCTGCCATCTGGCGGCTCAAGTGGTAAGTGCACACCCACCGCCCTCTGAAATTCGCCACGTTTCATGTGTCAGGTAAACCGCATGAATCCCCCTCCTATTGTAGTACATGTATGAAAAAAAATCCCATTTGTGATTTTGGATTAATCGTGATTAATCGCGGGAGATTAATCGCTTGTATAATTCAAAACTAGATAAACAAAATAAAAAAATATTTGTACATGAATGCAGTTTTGTTCTCAGAATGTTTTGCTTGAAAATATTTGTAATTCCTTTGCACATAACTTTAAATGAATCTAAGTGTGTTCTTGATTAATGCGATAATTGTTTTGCAATTAATCAATGAGTGAACTCGTTATTTTTACCAGCCCTAGGGGGAAAAAAACAACATATTTTTGGGCCTTTTTCGCCGCTTTTCTTTCTACTAGCACTGTGGTTTTGAAACATTGCCCCGACAAGCAGAGAAGGGGAAACAACAAATCGTGTTGGCATCATAAAAAAATGTGGTAGACACGCCTCGGGCTGTCCTGGCTGCTCAGTACAATATTGCTAAAGCCACGACAATAAGAGCGGCGTATAGGTGTGGTTGCACGCTTCTTTTTACACTTTTAAAACATTGCCTGCGCACTTATTGAAGGTTCTATGAGAGCCAATACAGTAGCAGGGAAAAGGTGACGACAACCATAGAACAGGAAACGGAACCTATTTTGACAGATTAAAAAAAAAATGACTCAGGCTAACTTCTTTTTACGCTTGTATACAACTTAAGACCCTGGACCAACGTTCAAATCCAGGCTGCAAACACTTTTATTTCATTGTGCATATGACAAGTGACAATGTTTCATCCACACTCTTTCATTATGTTATGATTTTTACTTGAATTATGATAAATAAACATGCCTTGTCTTAAAAAAGGTTCTATTAGGGTTTGACACTGGAACAGACTTTGTTTCCATTTTTACTATTTTTCATGGGAAATATTTGCAGTGCAGCAATAACAAACAGTGAAAAGGTGATGACAACCATAGAACAGTAAAGGACATTTATTTAGGGAAAAAAAACAAAACCGCTATGTGAGTTTCTGGATGGAAAAGGAAGACAATTGAATTATTTTTTTTTTTTTTTGGTAAATAAACGCACAAATATTAAAATAAACAAAATAGTGATGACAACCATAGAACAGGAATGTCCCTTATGTGTTTTAGAACATTGCCTTTACACTTTATAAAGGATGTCAAGATGGCCACAGTTTGACCCTGGAACAGACTTTTTTTCCATTTTTACTATTTTTACTGGGAAATATTTGCAGTGCAGCAATAACAAAACAGTGAAAGGACATTCATTTAGAAAAAAACAAACAAACAAAAAAACGCTACGTGAGTTTCTGGATGCGCTGGTAGTAAACGTCTTTTTACACGAGTATGTGGATTACCAGATTGGCTGTAGTTTGACCCTGGACCAGATCATACTGTTTAGGAAAAGGAAGAAAATAAACATTTCAGCGTAGTTTTTTTGTGATTTTTTCATAAATAAATGCGCAAATATTAAAAGAAACAAAATAGTGATGACAACCATAGAACACGAAGAGACTTTTTTTTTTTTTTTTTACAAAAAACTAAACAAAAAAACGTTACGTGAGTTTCTGGTTGTCCTGGTAGTAAACGTCTTTTTACACGTGCATGTGGATTACCAGATTGGCTGTAGTTTGACCCTGGACCAGATCATACTGTCTTGGAAAAGGAAGAAAATTGACTTTTTTTTTTTTTTTTGGTAAATAAATGCGCAAATATTAAAAGAAACAAAATAGTGATGACAAACATAGAACAGCAAAATACATTTGTTTTAGACATTGTCTCCATTTTCACTATTTTTAATGGGAAATATTTGATAAACAGTGAAAAGGTGATGACAACCATAGAACAGGAACATCAATTTATTTAGAAAAAAACCCCACAACAAACAAAAAAAAAATGCTATTTGAGTTTCTGGATGTCCTGGTAGTAAACGTCTTTTTACACGTGCATGTGAATTACCAGATTGGCTGTAGTTTGACCCTGGACCA
>NC_084737.1:8910789-8925789 GCF_033978785.1 Entelurus aequoreus | reverse complement strand
GCGGGGGAGAAGTGTGGCATTGTGGGATTGAGTCCTTCCCTGGACGCCATGTTGACAGGAGAGAAGAAGAAGGGAGAAAAATAATAAATAATAATACACACATGCTGATTCATTGGGGAGACCAGAGGACTGCTGCCTGTCAAGAAGACACACACACACACACACACACACACACACACACACACACACACACACACACACACACACACACACACACACACACACACACACACACACACACACACACACACACACACACCAAGACTGTACTATATATACTAGGGTTGTACGGTATAGTGGTACTAGTATAGTATACTATAGTAGTTTCTTACAAGTAGCATTATCACTGGAGGAGGAGGAATAGCTAAACATGCTTCACTACGTCGATACTACTATGATTACATCGATATTTTTTATCGTCACTAAAGTTTTTTTCCTTTTATTATTTAGATATATGCATACTAGTTTTAGCTATTTGGCTGTAGTAGTTTTTATTTAATTTCATTTTTATTTTGTATTATCTTTTTATTTTTAATACAGAATCAGAATCAGAATCAGAATACCTTTATTGTCATTGTATGGAAACAACAAAATTGGACAGCAATCCAGCTCAGTGCTTTTAAAACCAACCTACATAAAATAGTCTTGAGACAACAACAATAATAAAACCATTTAAAATTCAAAAACATAATAAAATGTTAAAAAACATGTCGCTTTATCAGAGGTAAGAAAGTAATAAAGTGGTGAGTGTTCAGGTAAGTGCAGGGGTCACCAACGCGGTGCCCGCGGGCACCAGGTAGCCCGTAAGGACCAGATGAGTAGCCCGCTGGCCTGTTCTAAAAATAGCTCAAATAGCAGCACTTACCAGTGAGCTGCCTCTATTTTTTAAATTGTATTTATTTACTAGCAAGCTGGTCTCGCTTTGCCCGACATTTTTAATTCTGTGAGAGACAAAACTCAAATAGAATTTGAAAATCCAAGGACATATTTTAAAGACTTGGTCTTCACTTGTTTAAATAAATTCATTCATTTTTTTTACTTTGCTTCTTATAACTTTCAGAAAGACAATTTTAGAGAAAAAATAAAACCTTAAAAATGATTTTAGGATTTTTAAACACATATACCTTTTTACCTTTTTTTTAAATTCCTTCCTCTTCTTTCCTGACAATTTAAATCAATGTTCAAGTAAAAAAAATTTTTCTATTGTAAAGAATAATAAGTAAATTTTAATTTAATTCTTAATTTTAGCTTCCGTTTTTTCGACAAAGAATATTTGTGAAATATTTCTTCAAAATTATTATTTTTAAAATTCAAAAAAATTATTCTGGCTAATCTAGAAAATCTGTAGAATCAAATTTAAATCTTATTTCAAAGTCTTTTGAATTTCTTTTAAAATGTTTGTTCTGGAAAATCTAGAAGAAATAACGATTTGTCTTTGTTAGAAATATAGCTTGGTCCAATTTGTTATATATTCTAACAAAGTGCAGATTGGATTTTAACCTATTTAAAACATGTCATCAAAATTCTAAAATTAATCTTAATCAGGAAAAATTACTAATGTTCCAATAATTATTTTTTTAATTTTTTCAAAAAGATTCAAATTAGCTAGTTTTTCTCTTCTTTTTTTCGGTTGAATTTTGAATTTTAAAGAGCCGAAATTGAAGATAAACTACGTTTCAAAATGTAATTGTCATTTTTTTTCGTGTTTTCTCTTCTTTTAAACCATTCAATTAAGTGTAAATATCATTAATTATTAAAAACAACATAGAGTTAAAGGTAAATTGAGCAAATTGGCTATTTCTGGCAATTTATCTAAGTGTGCATCAAACTGTTAGCCCTTCGCATTAATCAGTACCCAAGAAGTAGCTCTTGGTTTCAAAAAAGTTGGTGACTCTGGTTTAGGGCAATAATAGACTGTTTTTCAGTCTATTTGTCCTTGCTTTGGTGGTCTTATAGCGCCTCCCTGAGGGCAAGAGTTCCAGCCAGTGGTGACCTGGGTGGGATGAGTCCCTGAGGATGCTGTAATACACTGTAGCACTTTGAGGTTGTTTACTCAATGTAAAGTGCTTTTTACAAATAAAATCTATTATTATTATTATTATTATTATTAAACACACTCGGCAACCTTGTGGACAGCCGTCCTGGACGAGTTGAAGCTGCAATAGCTGCAAAAGGCCATGTTGAACCCTGTGTGTTAGGAATGGGATGGCACTTCAAGTTCATACGTGAGTCAAGGCAGGTGGCCACATACTTTTGGCAACATAGTGTAAGTTCATATATTATTGAATGTTAAAATCGGCCCATAACTGCGATGTGGCCCTCAATGAAAAGGAGTTTGACCCCCCTGCACTACACTATAAACTGCCACTATAATGACTATATTACACTACATTGACGAGACACAAATAAGATTACCAGGAGACGACCCGTCACATGACCGCACCGAGGCCTCGCCATCCTCCCCTTGCACCGCTCCTGTCTGTCAGACACTTGGCTCTAATTAGGCATGTAAATAATGACGGCAATTAAAGCCTAAAACCGGGAGCAGTGAAACGCCGCCATTAGCCCCACAATGGATGCCAGACACGTCGTGCGCGTGCAGATAGTCTGCTATTAAATAGTCGGAAGGGAAGGGAAGTGACAGACTCCTAATTGTTGACACGCACACAACAGCGAGGAAAAAAAGGACGATACCGTGAACAAACGAAGAGTTTTTTTTTGGTTTTTTTTGCATGTGCTGAAAATACGCCGTATTTATTTGTTATTAGCTAAAGAGATGAAATAAAGCCACTTCTCAAGAGTTGGCAAACAACTTTTGGAATGACTTCCATGAATTAGTAGCATTAACTGAAAAAAACTGGACCTATTTATAAAAGCAATGCAATTAATTGTACTTGTGACCTAATAATATTTCTATTAATAAGAAAATGTTGTCATTATTTATCGATATTTGTTATTATTTTTGGAAAAATGCGGGAAGGTAAGTGACAGACTGCTAACCGTAATATTGACTATCAAGATAATACTGGTAAAATAGTATTTTATAATTATTATTACTAGTAGTTGTATTATAATATTACATTATTATTATTGTTGTTGTATTAGTTATAAATACTATTTTTAGCATATTTTGCAACAATAATAATGGGACAAAAATTGTTTATACTTATTTTGTACTATCATAACTATTAGTATAAATAGCATTGCTATAGTTTTTATTTATGATAACAACAACATTGATAATTATAATATGGGGAAAATTATTTTAATGCAAAAAAAAAAGATATATATATATATATATATATATATATATATATATATATATATATATTTATTTTATTTTATATTCTATTTTTTTTTTTTATTATATAGTATTTATTAGAATTGATGTTTCAGAAATAATGGTCGTAGTCCCATAGGTTAGAACAGAAAAAAAATAAGGTGATATTGTTTATCAAGATAATATAGGGTTAGGGTTATAGTATTTTATCATTCTTTATTATGAAAGAATAACATTATTATTTGTGCTAGTAATTGTATTATAATATTATTATTATTATTGTATCAGTTATAAATACTATTTGTAGTATATTTTGCAACAATAATGGGACAAAAATAGTTTATACTTATTTTGTACTACCATAACTATTAGTATAAGTAGCATTGTCATAGTTTTTATTTATAATAACAACAACATTGATAATTATAATATGGGGAAAATTATTTTAATACAAAATATATATATATATATATATATATATATATATATATATATATATATATATATATATATATATATATATATATATATATATATATATATATATATATATATATATATATATATATATATATATACATATATATATTCAAATATAGTATTTATAAGAATTGATGTTTAAGAAATAATGGCCGTAGTCCCATAGGTTAGAACGGAAAAAAAATAGGGTGATATTGTTTATCAAGATAACATTAGTAAAATAGTATTTTATCATGATTATTATGAAAGAATAACCTTTTTATTTGTGCTAGTAATTGTATTATAATATTATTATTATTATTGTATTAGTTATAAATACTATTTGTAGTATACTTTGCAACAGTAATGGGACAAAAATTGTTTATACTTATTTTGTACTATCATAACTATTAGTATAAATAGCATTGCTATAGTTTTTATTTATGATAACAACAACATTGATAAGTATAATATGGGGAAAATTATTTTAATAAAAAAAAAATAAATAAAAATATATATATATATATATGTATATATATATATTAATGTATATATATATATATATATATATATATATATATATATATATATATATATATATATATATATATATATGTATATGTATATATATATATGTATATGTATGTATATATATATATATATATATATATATATATATATATATATATATATATATATATATATATATATATACATATATATATATATATATATATATATATATATATATATATATATATATATATATATATATATATATATAGTATTTATAAGAATTGATGTTTAAGAAATAATGGCCGTAGTCCCATAGGTTAGAACGAAAAAAAAATAGGGTGATATTGTTTATCAAGATAACATCAGTAAAATAGTTTTTTATCATGATTATTATGAAAGAATAACCTTTTTATTTGTGCTAGTAATTGTATTATAATATTATTATTATTATTGTATTAGTTATAAATACTATTTGTAGTATATTTTGCAACAATAATGGGACAAACATTGTTTATACTTATTTTGTACTATCATAACTATTAGTATAAGTAGCATTGTTATAGTTTTTAATTATAAAAACAGCAACATTGATAATTATAATATGGGGAAAATTATTTTAATACAAAAAATATATATATATATACACACACATATATATATATATATATATATATATATATATATATATATATATATATATATATATATATATATATATATATATATATATAGTATTTATAAGAACTGATGTTTAAGAAATAATGGCCGTAGTCCCATAGGTTAGAACGGAAAAAAAATAGGGTGATATTGTTTCTCAAGATAACATTAGTAAAATAGTATTTTATCATGATTATTATGAAAGAATAACCTTTTTATTTATACTGGTAATTGTATTATAATATTATTATTATTATTATTGTATTATTATTGTATTAGTTATAAATACTATTTGTAGTATATTTTGCAACAGTAATGGGACAAACTTTGTTTATACTTATTTTGTACTATCATGACTATTAGTACAAGTAGCATTGTTATAGTTTTTATTTATAACAACAGCAACATTGATAATTATAATATGGGGAAAAATATTTTAATACAGAAAAATATATATATATATTTTAAATATTGTATTTATTAGAATTGATGTTTAAGAAATAATGGGCGTAGTCCCATATTAGAGTGAAAAAAAATAAGGTAATATTGTTTATCAAGATAATATTTGTAAAATAGTATTTTATCATTATTATTATGGAAGAATAAGATTATTATTTGTGCTAGTAATTGTATAATAATAATAATAATAATAATAATATTATTGTTGTTGTTAGTTATACATACTATTTGTAGTGTATTTTGCAACAATAATGGGCCAAAAATTGTTTATACTTATTTTGTACTATCATAACTATTAGTATAAGTAGCATTGTTATAGTTTTTAATTATAATAACAACAACATTGATAATTATAATATGGGGAAAATTATTTTAATACAAAATATATATATATATATATATATATATATATATATATATATAGTATTTATAAGAATATATATATATATATATATATATATATATATATATATATATATATATATATATATATATATATATATATATATATATATATATATATATATATATTTTTTCGAATATAGCATTTATAAGAATTGATGTTTGAGAAATAATGGCTGCAGTCCCATAGGTTAGAACGGAAAAAATATAGGGTGATATTGTTTATCAAGATAACATTAGTAAAATAGTATTTTATCATGATTATTATAAAAGAATAAAATGTTTATTTGTGCTAGTAATTGTATTATAATATTATTATTATTATTGTATTATTATTGTATTAGTTATAAATACTATTTGTAGTATATTTTGCAACAATAATAATGGGACAACAATTGTTTATACTTATTTTGTACTATCATAACTATTAGTATAAGTAGCATATTTGTAGTTTTTAATTACAACAACAGCAACATTGATAATTATAAAATGGGGAAAAAATATTTTAATACAAAAAAATATATATATATTTTTAAATATAGTATTTATTAGAATTGATGTTTAAGAAATAATGGGCGTAGTCCCATATTAGAGTGAAAAAAAATAAGGTAATATTGTTTATCAAGATAATATTTGTAAAATAGTATTCTATCATTATTATTATGGAAGAATAAGATTATTATTTGTGCTAGTAATTGTATAATAATGATAATAATAATAATAATAATATTGTTGTTGTTAGTTATACATACTCTTTGTAGTATATTTTGCAACAATAATTGGACAAAAATTGTTTATACTTATTTTGTACTATCATAACTATTAGTATAAGTAGCATTGTTATAGTTTTTAATTATAATAACAACAACATTGATAATTATAATATGGGGGAAAATTATTCTAATACAAAAAAAAAATTATATATATTTTTAAATATAGTATTTATTAGAATTGATGTTTAAGAAATAATGGGCGTAGTCCCATAGGTTGGAGTGAAACAAATAAGGTAATGTTGTTTATCAAGATAATATTTGTAAAATAATATTTTATAATTATTATTATGGAAGAATAACATTATTATTTGTGCTAGTAATTGTATTATAATATTATTATTATTATTGTTATATTAGTTATAAATACTATTTGTAGTGTATTTTGCAACAATAATGGGACAAAAATTGTTTATACTTATTTTGTACTATCATAACTATTAGTATAAGTAGCACTGTTATAATTTTTAATTATAACAACAACATTGATAAATATAATATGGGGGAAAATAATTTTAATACAAAAAAAAATCACAATATATTTAAATATAGTATTATTATTGTGATCACTAGAATTGATGTTATTAGAAATAATGGCCGTAGTCCCATAGGTTAGAGTGAAAAAAATAAGATACTATGGTTTATCAAGATAATGTTAGTAAAATATTATTTTATCATTATTATTATGGAAGAATAACATTATTATTTGTGCGAGTAATATTATATTATTATTGTTGTATTAGTTATAAATACTATTTGTAGTATATTTTGCAACAATAATGGGACCAAACATTGTTTATACTTATTTTGTACTATCATAACTATAAATAATAATTATAATATGGGGAACAATTATTTGAATACAAAAAGAAAAAATCACAATATTTTTAAATCTAGTATTTATTAGAATTGATGTTTCAGAAATAATGGCCGTAGTCCCATAGGTTAGAGTGAAAACATAAGGTCGTACCTGACGATACGTAACTGAATAACAAATAATAGTTAGTAGCCAGGGTCAAAGGTCAAGCTGGTTCAACCAATGACATCACAAGGGATGACCCACTATTGTCAGACAGTCTCTCAGTAGCTTAAAAAAAAAAAAAAAAAAAATCAATACTAAATTGTAATTGCATTGTCGCCTTACAACGGACTATTGTGTAACCAGGCAACACAATCTGTGTGTGTGTGTGTCACGAGCACACACACACACACACACACACAGACAGACACACACACACGGAGGAGACGCGGGTGTCAGAGCGTCTGAGCGTCAGGTATCCTTTCCCTCATTAACTCTAATTATGTCACACGGTGCAAGACAGTGTGTGTGTGTATGTGTGTGTGTGTGTGTGTGTGTGTGTGTGTGTGGGGGGGGGGGGGGGGTGATGGTGTAGTGTGTGCGTGACGGGGTGGGGTGAGGGGGGCTGGGGGGGGGGAGTGGGGGGGTTCAGACATACCGCCTGGGGGTCAGCGCTGGTAGTCAAATAACTACACACCTCATCATCCGCCCAGACACACACTACATGACAACACACTGCTATACAACTACGTTGCACACTACATGACAACACACTGCTATACAACTACGTTGCACACTACATGACAACACCACTGCTATACAACTACGTTGCACACTACATGACAACACACTGCTATACAACTACGTTGCACACTACATGACAACACACTGCTATACAACTACGTTGCACACCACATGACAACACACTGCTATACAACTACGTCGCACACTACATGACAACACACTGCTATACGACTACGTTGCACACCACATGACAACACACTGCTATACAACTACGTCGCACACTACATGACAACACACTGCTATACAACTACGTTGCACACTACATGACAACGACAACACACTGCTATACAACTATGTTGCACACTACATGACAACAACAACACACTGCTATACAACTACGTTGCACACTACATGACAACACACTGCTATACAACTACGTTGCACACTACATGACAACACACTGCTATACAACTACGTTGCACACTACATGACAACACACTGCTATACAACTACGTTGCACACTACATGACAACAACAACACACTGCTATACAACTACGTTGCACACTACATGACAACAACAACACACTGCTATACAACTACGGTGCACACTACATGACAACAACAACACACTGCTATACAACTACGTTGCACACTACATGACAACACACTGCTATACAACTACGTTGCACACTACATGACAACACACTGCTATACAACTACGTTGCACACTACATGACAACAACAACACACTGCTATACAACTACGTTGCACACTACATGACAACGACAACACACTGCTATACAACTACGTTGCACACTACATGACAACAACAACACACTGCTATACAACTACGTTGCACACTACATGACAACACACTGCTATACAACTACGTTGCACACTACATGACAACACACTGCTATACAACTACGTTGCACACTACATGACAACAACAACACACTGCTATACAACTACGTTGCACACTACATGACAACGACAACACACTGCTATACAACTATGTTGCACACTACATGACAACTACAACACACGTTGCAATACAACGTGATTATTACATTTGAACAGATATTAACAGTAAATGAACAAAAGTAGATTAATAATCCATTTTCTACAGTTTGTCCCTCCTAATGTGTACAAAATAATAGGTGTATAAATGACACAATATGTTACTGCATAGACTAATTAGGAGTCTTTGTTTGTTTACTTACTACTAAAAGACAAGTTGTCTAGTATGTTCACTATTTTATTGAAGGACTAAATTACAATAATAAACATATAATAAAGTACCAATGTATCGAAAAGCATCGAAAGTATCGAAATACATTTTGGTACCCGTACTGGTACCAAACTATTGGTATCGGGACAACCCTAGACACAATTCAAACAACCTTCCCTAGTCATGGTACAAATTTTTTTTTGCAAAATGCAAAATTGTGGATACATGTTGAACGTTGTGGATATTATGAAACATTTTTACAGTTTGTCCTTTATAATGTGTACAAAATAATAGGTGTATAAATGACACAATATGTTACTGCATAGACTAATTAGGAGTCTTTGTTTGTTTACTTACTACTAAAAGACAAGTTGTCTAGTATGTTCACTATTTTATTGAAGGACTAAATTACAATAATAAACATATAATAAAGTACCAATGTATCGAAAAGCATCGAAAGTATCGAAATACATTTTGGTACCCGTACTGGTACCAAACTATTGGTATCGGGACAACCCTAGACACAATTCAAACAACCTTCCCTAGTCATGGTACAAATTTTTTTTTGCAAAATGCAAAATTGTGGATACATGTTGAACGTTGTGGATATTATGAAACATTTTTACAGTTTGTCCTTTATAATGTGTACAAAATAATAGGTGTATAAATGACACAATATGTTACTGCATAGACTAATTAGGAGTCTTTGTTTGTTTACTTACTACTAAAAGACAAGTTGTCTAGTATGTTCACTATTTTATTTAAGGACTAAATGACAATAATAAACATATGTTTCATGTACACTAACATTTGTTGGTAAAATAAAGACAATAATGACATTTTTTGTGGTCCCCTTTATTTAGAAAAGTACTTAAGTACAACCCTACTCAGGAGATAACACCACTGTACATGTTTATTACCTACACAGTGATTATTTGACTTTATTTAGGTTTTATTTTGCTGTTATCTTCCTCCCAGCTTGAGAATGTCACATAAAGCTCAGCATGCCATCAAAGCAACGGGTGAATAATTCTTCTTTATTTTAGTTTTATTGAGTGTTTTTATTTACAATGTTTAACTTTGACTCTCCGTTGGTAAAGACGTCTAAAGTTCACGTAGTTTGTTCGTTTTATTTAGTCGGGTTTTTGTTGTTGTTGCAGTGGTTCACTTTTGGCGACTTTGAATAAGATTTTATTAAAAGGATGTCAAAAACAAAAAACCGAGATTAATCATGGATTCGTGTTTGCTAACCACCACAAAGCAAATTGCTGGAGTAAAAAGAAGGTTTGTCTCCCATGCAGAGTCAAAAAGACACGGTCAATAACGATGGACGAGCGTATCGACGGGGGGATTTGTCCTAATTTGTCCAGGTGTCAATAGCCAGTGACACCCCCCCTCTTGATCTGCAGGCACCTGGGCAAGGAAACGACTGCGCCATCGATTCTCTGGTCCTTGTCAACCAATCGCCGCCAAGCTCGCCCCCCCCCCCGACCCCGTGCTAACTCTTCAGATAAAAGCCGACAGACGATCGATCAAAACCGGTCCTTGCTGTCCCGCAGAAGTGTGTGCTGTCCTCATGTTGGTCCTCAACGAGGATGCAGATGGCTTTGGATTTTGTTAAATAAACATTTATGGCTACAACAATATGCTTGAAATATTGTTGCTGTCATTTAAAAACCTAACTGAATGTTTATGTTTCTATAGCAAGAAAATCACACCGACATCCTCGACAATTTGTACGCACGCACAGCACTTAAAACCTTTAGTGTATTAGTATGTGGAATGAAATGATACAAGTGTGAGTAATTTTACTTTATTTTAGTATTATTTAGTTGTCATTTAAAAACCAAATTGTTTATTTAAAAGCAAGAAAATCACGCCGACATCCTCAGCAATTTGTACGCACGCACAGCACCTTTAGCGGATAAATATGTGGAATGAAATGATACAAGTGTGAGCAATTTTACTTTATTTTAGTATTATTTAGTTGTCATTAAAAAAACAAATTGTTTATTTATTTAAAAGCAAGAAAATCACGCCGACATCCTCAACAATTTGTACGCACGCACAGCACTTAAAACCTTTAGCGTATTAGTATGTGGAATGAAATGATACGAGTGTGAGCAATTTTACTTTATTTTAGTATTATTTTGTTGTCATTTAAAAACCAAATTATTTATTTAAAAGCAAGAAAATCACGCCGACATCCTCAACAATTTGTACGCACGCACAGCACTTAAAACCTTTAGCGTATTAGTATGTGGAATGAAATGATACAAGTTTGAGCAATTTTACTTTATTTTAGTATTATTTAGTTGTCATTTAAAAACCTAACTGTTTATTTATTTAAAAGCAAGAAAATCACGCCGACATCCTCAACAATTTGTACGCACGCACAGCACTTAAAACCTTTAGTGTATTAGTATGTGGAATGAAATGATACAAGTGTGAGCAATTTTACTTTATTTTAATATTATTTAGTTGTCATTTAAAAACCTAACTGTTTATGTATTTAAAAGCAAGAAAATCACGCCGACATCCTCGACAATTTGTACGCACGCACAGCACTTAAAACCTTTAGTGCATTAGTATGTGGAATGAAATGATACAAGTGTGAGCAATTTTACTTTATTTTAGTATTATTTAGTTGTCATTTAAAAACCAAATTGTTTATTTATTTAAAAGCAAGAAAATCACGCCGACATCCTCGACAATTTGTACGCACGCACAGCACTTAAAACCTTTAGCGTATTAGTATGTGGAATGAAATGATACAAGTGTGAGTAATTTTACTTTATTTTATTATTATTTAGTTGTCATTTAAAAACCTGTTTGTTTATTTATTTAAAAGCAAGAAAATCACGCCGACATCCTCGACAATTTGTACGCACGCACAGCACTTAAAACCTTTAGCGTACTAGTATGTGGAATGAAATGATACAAGTGTGAGTAATTTTACTTTATTTTAGTATTATTTAGTTGTCATTTAAAAACCAAATTGTTTATTTAAAAGCAAGAAAAACACGCCGACATCCTCGACAATTTGTACGCACGCACAGCACTTAAAACCTTTAGCGGATAAATATGTGGAATGAAATGATACAAGTGTGAGCAATTTTACTTTATTTTAGTATTATTTAGTTGTCATTTAAAAAACAAATTGTTTATTTATTTAAAAGCAAGAAAATCACGCCGACATCCTCGACAATTTGTACGCACGCACAGCACTTAAAACCTTTAGTGTATTAGTATGTGGAATAAAAAGATACAAGTTTGAGCAATTTTACTTTATTTTAGTATTATTTAGTTGTCATTTAAAAACCAAATTGTTTATATAAAAGCAAAAAAATCACGCCGACATCCTCGACAATTTGTACGCACGCACAGCACTTAAAACCTTTAGAGTATTAGTATGTGGAATGAAATGATACAAGTGTGAGCAATTTTACTTTATTTTAGTATCATTTAGTTGTCATTTAAAAACCAAATTGTTTATTTATTTAAAAGCAAGAAAATCACGCCGACATCCTCAGCAATTTGTACGCACGCACAGCACTTAAAACCTTTAGTGTATTAGTATGTGGAATGAAATGATACAAGTGTAAGGAATTTTACTTTGTTTTAGTATCATTTAGTTGTCATTTAAAAACCAAATTATTTATTTAAAAGCAAGAAAATCACGCCGACATCCTCGACAATTTGTACGCACGCACAGCACTTAAAACCTTTAGAGTATTAGTATGTGGAATGAAATGATACAAGTGTGAGGAATTTTACTTTATTTTAGTATTAATTAGTTGTCATTTAAAAACCCAACTGTTTATGTATTTAAAAGCAAGAAAATCACGCCGACATCCTCGACAATGTGTACGCACGCACAGCACTTAAAACCTTTAGCATATTAGTATGTGGAATAAAAAGATACAAGTGTGAGCAATTTTACTTTATTTTAATATTATTTAGTTGTCATTTAAAAACCTAACTGTTTATGTATTTAAAAGCAAGAAAATCACGCCGACATCCTCGACAATTTGTACGCACGCACAGCACTTAAAACCTTTAGCATATTAGTATGTGGAATAAAAAGATACAAGTGTGAGCAATTTTACTTTATTTTAATATTATTTAGTTGTCATTTAAAAACCTAGCTGTTTATGTATTTAAAAGCAAAAAAATCACGCCGACATCCTCGACAATTTGTACGCATGCACAGCACTTAAAACCTTTAGTGTATTAGTATGTGGAATGAAATGATACAAGTTTGAGCAATTTTACTTTATTTTAGTATTATTTAGTTGTCATTTAAAAACCAAATTATTTATTTAAAAGCAAGAAAATCACGCCGACATCCTCAACAATTTGTACGCACACACAGCACTTAAAACCTTTAGTGTATTAGTATGTGGAATGAAATGATACAAATGTGAGTAATTTTGCTTTATTTTATTATTATTTAGTTGTCGTTTAAAAACCTAACTGTTTTTTTATGTTTCAATAGCAAGAAAATCACGCCGACATCCTCGACAATTTGTACGCATGCACAGCACTTAAAACCTTTAGTGTATTAGTATGTGGAATGAAATGATACAAGTTTGAGCAATTTTACTTTATTTTAGTATTATTTAGTTGTCATTTAAAAACCAAATTATTTATTTAAAAGCAAGAAAATCACGCCGACATCCTCAACAATTTGTACGCACACACAGCACTTAAAACCTTTAGTGTATTAGTATGTGGAATGAAATGATACAAGTTTGAGCAATTTTACTTTATTTTAGTATTACTTAGTTGTCATTTAAAAACCAAATTATTTATTTAAAAGCAAGAAAATCACGCCGACATCCTCAACAATTTGTACGCACGCACAGCACTTAAAACCTTTAGTGTATTAGTATGTGGAATGAAATGATACAAGTGTGAGTAATTTTGCTTTATTTTATTATTATTTAGTTGTTGTTTAAAAACCTAACTGTTTTTTTATGTTTCAATAGCAAGAAAATCACGCCGACATCCTCGACAATTTGTACGCACGCACAGCACTTAAAACCTTTAGTGTATTAGTATGTGGAATGAAATGATACAAGTGTGAGTAATTTTACTTTATTTTAGTATCATTTAGTTTTCATTTGAAAACTAAATTGTTTATTTAAAAGCAAGAAAATCACGCCGACATCCTCGACAATTTGTACGCACGCACAGCACTTAAAACCTTTAGTGTATTAGTATGTGGAATGAAATGATACAAGTGTGAGTAATTTTACTTTATTTTAGTATCATTTAGTTTTATTTGAAAACTAAATTGTTTATTTAAAAGCAAGAAAATCACGCCGACATCCTCGACAATTTGTACGCACGCACAGCACTTAAAACCTTTAGCGTATTAGTATGTGGAATGAAATGATACAAGTGTGAGTAATTTTACTTTATTTTAGTATTATTTAGTTGTCATTTAAAAACCAAATTGTTTATTTCAAAGCAAGAAAAACACGCCGACATCCTCAACAATTTGTACGCACGCACAGCACTTAAAACCTTTAGCGTATTAGTATGTGGAATGAAATGATACGAGTGTGAGCAATTTTACTTTATTTTAGTATTATTTAGTTGTCATTAAAAAAACAAATTGTTTATTTATTTAAAAGCAAGAAAATCACGCCGACATCCTCAGCAATTTGTACGCAC
>NC_084737.1:8845789-8905789 GCF_033978785.1 Entelurus aequoreus | reverse complement strand
AATAAGCAGATATTAACAGTAAATGAACAAGTGGATTAATAATACATTTTTTACAGTTTGTCCCTCATAATGTGTACAAAATGAACCAATCAGAAGTTCAATAAGTAATATTGACATGTGTATTTTCTTGTTCCTTGCAGTCTTACAAATAAAAACAAAACCGTGGTGTTCCATCCAGCGTCTCTGCATGTAATCTCCCCATGAATAATAGATCACAGTCTTGGCTTGGCCTGCTGGACGACGCTGATTATTCCGCGCCGTGCGCGCTGGCCGGCGGCCATGACAGCGCGAGGCAGGCGCGGCGGAAAAAGTTGGCGGTCCAAAAGTCCGAGTCGGTGCCACGTGGTGGCTGGGGGTTTGTACTGCGGTGTGCATGCCAGGCCACTAGTTGGCAGTCTGAGTACATTAAACAACCACAACTTCTTCATGTTTTACAAAAAAATAAAAAATTGTTGCTAGCTAGAAAATGAAATATGTTGACCTTAAGTATATTAGTGTGAGACTGTAGTGACACCACAAGCCCACTGGTAGGCGACAAAACACATGTATTTATATATATATATATATATATATATATATATATATATATATATATATATATATATATATATATATATATATATATATATATATATATATATATATATATATATATATATATATATATATATATATATATATATATACATATATATATATATAGATACATACATACATACATACATACATATATATATATATAGATACATACATACATACATATATATATATATATATATATACATATAAATATATATATATGTATGTATATATATATATGTATATATATATATATATATATATATATATATATATATATATATACATACATATATATATATATATATACACATAAATATATATATATATATATATATATATATATATATATATATATATATATATATATATATATATATATATATATATATATATATATATATATATATATATATATATATATATATATATATATATACATAAATATATATGTAACTTTGGCAACTTTGGCAACTTTTTACGGTAGAAAAACTGGCGGCTAAATTGCCAGAATAAAAAAAGAACTGTTTTTCCATGAACAATATGATATAATAATGTAAAAAACAATGTCCATTAAATAGTAAAATTCTGGCAAATAAGCTGCGAGCTTTTTCCGTAAACACCCCCCCCCCCGAAAAAGAAAACAAAAAAAACGTTGGTACTCTTTTTATATTTACCATAAAATGTTGTAAAATACAACAAAAAAACACTATATTTTACAGTAAAATTTTGTAAATGTCAAGTTTTTACTGTAAAATGGACTGTCTACCTAAAACAATTTATATAATTGATATATATATATATATATATACCGACTTAGAAATCGGTATACATCTTTATTTTTACATTTTGTTACAGGGAGGTTTATTTAAGTTTTTAAGTGATGTACATTTATATGTACACGTAGATGATGTATGGGGACAGATCTGATAAGAGTTTGAGCAGAAATATGTCTTATAGGAATTAACTATACACAATAAAACATGAACAAAATGTTGTGTCACATGAATGGTTTTTGAAGTAACACCTTTGTGACATGAAAAAAACACAAGCAATGTAAAAAAAAGCAGTTTGGCTAATGAAGATGAGGTCTAATAAACAAGCTTTGTTCTCCTCTTGGTTCAGTACAATAGTTTGGCCAACAAAAATAAAGCGCAGTGACACCTCTCACATCGAATACACAATCTTCACAGCCTGCGTTCAATTGGATGAGATGACAAAACATTTGAGCCAGTACTGATGTTATTTGAACACTGATACAGTTTGCAGTTAAATAAAGGAGGAGTGAACATCCCAGTAAACAAAGTAAAGACTTTGTAAACAAGTTCTGACAACGTTCGCGACACATCGCCTGCTGCATGTTTCCTCACATCATTAACTCGCAGTCACAGCAGCTGATGGACGCTGTATTAAGAAAATAAAAGCCACATCAAATAGTTTTCTGTGTACTTTTAGTGTGGGACTTGTGTCTCCAATATTGTCCACACCTGTCTCCATCTAAACACAGCAGTGCACTCTTGAACACACGGCGGAAAACGAGGGAAAATGAGGTTAAACCAAGCACTTGGCTCCGGAGCAAAGTCCGTGTAGTTAGTCCGCCACGATTATCAAGCCAAATGACGCTAGTGCGCATGCGCCTGACTTCCTGTTGCCTAAAATGTATTAATAAATGATGTTTTTTTCTGTATTAAAAAAATTAGACGGTATTGTAACCATCGGGAATTTTATCGGAAACTATCATTATACCGTTTATTGTTACATCCCTCGTCCATTGACAATTAAAAAGTCAGTCTAGTCGCAGATGTTGGTCGATGACGAGGGCGGTCACGGCTTTTGCCGCGGTTAAATTCGAGCCCTGCATTTGACTCCCGGCAGAATTTTATCAGAAGCGCGGGTTTTGAATGATTATGACTACATGGGGGGAAAAAACATTGTTCAATAATACATTTTTTGTGCAACATAACTGAATAATAGAATAAAATGAATATTTTCGTCCGACTTAGAAATCTTTCCTTCTTAACGGAACACAAAATAAACACATGTCTTGGACAGAAGTCTGTCCTACTTAACTCAAAAGAGAATACATTCAGTGTGCAGCTTTTATGATGGAGTAGTTTTTTTTATTAATGTGATTGGCAACATTTGAATGGTATTTTCTGTATGACGGAGATCTTCACTCAAACAGTGTGGTTATTGTCTCCATGCTATATTGTGCTCATTTGTCATTAAATAGAATTAGACTTGAGTTAGCGTGTACTGTAAATTACCGCTACTTTTTTCCTACACTTTGAACCCTGCGGCTAATATATGGAATTTTCTTCTCTGACGGTCATAATGCACAAAGTTAAAAAAACAACAACAACAACAACAACAACTAAACACACTGAACGGCACCATCTTTTGGACAAGTTCATCGGAATTATAATTGCCATTCCATTTTCTAGCCGTCCTTAGCGTTTCTACTCGTATTGGAGTCTCTCCGAGCAACGTTTGTAAGCTTTACAATATAACTACAACAATTCATACTTACCAAACCGTCCCATGTGAGATGTCTGTAGGAGTGTCTTCATGAATGCATGGTTAGCATTAGTAAATATTTGTTGTTTTAATTGGTTTTACCCTTTAAAATCGTTTTTAATCATATTTAATTTTATATTGTGTTTATATTGGTTTTATATTTATTAATTTTTTTGTTTTTATTTAGTCTTTGGTGGAGCTAAGGATAATATTTGAATATTGTTTTTAATATCGTTGTGCAGCACTTTGGAAACGTTTGTTGTTTAAATGTGCTATACAAATATTAAATATCAAATATTAAATATTATACAAATAAAGTGGATTGGATTGGATTTAATATATATTTAATATGCTAACACGTTTATGAGTGTCAGTGTTAGAATTATTACCTTTTTTTTTTTTTTTTACAGTTTCGTTAGTTCACCAGTAAATTCACCAAAATGTCACCGTGGAGTTATCGAGTCTGTTCAGCTGATTGGAGAGCTAGCTTCCACTGTTAGCGGGTCCATGAAGATGACTTCTGTTTTGTTTGATCCGCCATTTTACTGCCGCGTTCCAAGCACCGTTTGGAAACAATACAGACTCTTTTCGTGTAAATAATTCATTTCACAAGGTAAATATATCTGCGATTTATGTCGATAATATCGAGATAATAATAATAATAATAGATTTTATTTGTAAAAAGCACTTTCCATTGAGTTAACAACCTCAAAGTGCTACAGTGTATTAAAAAAAAGAAAAAGAAAAAGATGATACAAATAAAAATAACAACTAGAACAGCCTAATAGCTAGAACTAGTATGCATATATCTAAAAAAAAAAAAAAGGCTTTTTTAAAAAGAAGGGTTTTTAAGCCTTTTTTTAAAAGCATCCACAGTATGTGGTGCCCTCAGGTGGTCAGGGAGCGGCGGAGCAGAAAGATAAATGATTGTTAAATGTACCCTAAGATTTTTTTGTTCAAATAAAGACAATCATGCCATTTTTTTGTGGTCCCCTTTATTTAGAACAGTATTGAAAAACCCAAAATATTGGTATGGAGACAACCCTACTAGCTATTTGCCAAAAAGTCAACCACAAGGCCAGCAGCCTTATATAAAACTCTGGCAGGAACTGCTCTAGTCCTATTCTAGCACCTAGCAAGGTGGTAGTATCACTATCTTGGCATGATATCAAACTTCTTCAGCTGGATATGGCAGTATCCAGCAAGAGGAGGTGGAAGCTGAAGGCAACACTGCTCAGCCACGAGGAAATGAGAGTTCATGAGAGTTGTGGTCAACTAAAAAAAAGCATCCAAGCGTTCACGTGAACAAAACCTCTCAAAGTTCTGGTCGGGTGAAGCGGCAGAGTCCTCACACCAATGTAGCAACTTTTCCATTGCTACTGTGACACTGTGTGGCTCCTTATTGAGGGAACAATATCTCATTAACTCATGAAATAAAACCCTGCTTCACGCTCAGTAAATACTTTGATTATCAAATAACATTTATAATAACATCCATCATGTTCTACCGCGTGTAAAATAAAATGAAAAAATAAAAAGGGGCATTTTATGTACTTTTTTTGAGTGAATAAATTAGAATAAAGTATTACAATTATTCAAAAACATTTTTTTTAATGGAATTATCAAATAATCATGAGTCCCAGAAACCATGTAATTATTTCATTAAATATACATTAAAAACACATTGCAAATAGCTCTCATGATGTAAAATAATGAATAATTGACGGGGAAAAAAACTGTAATAAAACAATAAATGTATTATGTTTTAAATAGATTCAACAATACTGGAATATATTACATATAGCATGATTTTATTTTAAATGTATCGGTTAATTGAAAAAATTCAATAAGAATATATACATATATACATATACATATATACAGTACATGTGTGTATATATATATATATATATATATATATATATATATATATATATATATATATATACAGTACATGTGTGTATATATATATATATATATATATATATATATATATATATATATATATATATATATATATATATATATATATATATATATATATATATATATATATATATATATATATATATATATATACTGTATATTAGGGCTGCAACTAACGATTAATTTGATAATCGATTAATCTGTCGATTATTACTTCGATTAATCGATCAAATAATCGGATAAAAAAAACAAACTACAATTCTATCCTATCCAGTACTTTATTTTAAAAAAAACAGCATACTGGCACCATACTTATTTTGATTATTGTTTTTTAGCTGTTTGTAAATGTTGCAGTTTATAAATAAAGGTTTATTAAAAAAAAAAAAAAAAAAAAAAAAAGTATTAAAAAAACAAAGAAAAAAACTATTGTGCATGGGCATAGCATAGATCTAACGAATCGATGACTAAATTAATCAGCAACTATTTTAATAATCGATTTTAATCGATTTAATCGATTAGTTGTAGCAGCCCTAATATATATATATATATATATATATATATATATATATATATATATATATATATATATATATATATATATATATATATATATATATATATATATATATATATATATATATATATATCCACCTGCTGCCTTGATGTTTTACCTACCAACTTCTTTAAGAATGTTTTTGACTGCCTATCAACAGACATCTTGCAAATAGTTAATAATTCTATTAAATCGGGCAATTTCCCGAAGGCTTTCAAAACTGCAGTCATTAAACCTCTTCTAAAAAAGCAGAGCCTAGATGCCTCTGTTATCAACAACTACAGACCAATTTCAAATCTACCATTCATAAGTAAAATAATTGAGAAAGTTGTCCTCCAACAACTAAATCACTTCTTGGCTTCTACTGGCTGCCACAACAACTTCCAGTCAGGATTTCGACCTCTTCATAGCACAGAGACGGCCCTTCTTAAAGTTATAAATGACATCCGTCTAAACACAGACTCTGGCAAAACTTCAGTATTAATGCTTTTGGACCTCAGTGCTGCATTTGACACTGTCGACCACTCAATACTTTTGGACAGGTTGGAAAACTGGGTGGGGATCTCAGGCACAGTTTTAAGCTGGTTCAAGTCATATCTACAAGATAGGAACTATTTTGTTTCCATTGGTGACTTTGTATCAGAACCAACCAACGTAACGTGTGGAGTCCCCCAAGGTTCAATCTTGGGGCCGACTTTATTTAACATCTATATGCTCCCACTAGGACAAATCATGCAAAATAATAACATTGACCATCATTGCTATGCCGATGACACCCAAATCTATGTAGCGCTATCACCAAATGACTATCGCCCCATAGATCTTCTGTGCCAGTGCATTGAGCAAGTCAAACACTGGATGTGCCAAAATTTCCTACAACTAAATGAAGATAAAACTGAGATAATTGTTTTTGGTGCTAAAAAAGAAAGGTTTAAAGTCATCCAACACCTTCAATCACTGTCCCTGAAAACCTCAAATAAAGCCAGAAATCTTGGGGTTATTTTAGATTCTGATTTACATTTCGACAGTCACATCAAATCAGTAACAAAATCGGCCTACTATCACCTCAAAAATGTAAAAAGACTTAGAGGGCTCATGTCAGCTCAAGACTTAGAAAAACTTGTACATGCCTTTATTACCAGTAGGCTAGACTATTGTAATGGTCTCCTTGCAGGTCTTCCCAAAAAAACTGTCAGGCAGCTACAGCTTGTTCAGAACGCTGCTGCTAGAGTTCTAACAAAGACCAAAAAATGTGAGCACATTACACCAATTCTTAAATCCTTACATTGGCTCCCTGTACATCAGAGAATAGATTTCAAAATCCTCCTGCTCACATATAAATCACTACATGGTCTAGGGCCCAAGTATATCACTGATATGCTCCCACTATATACGCCCTCTAGATCACTAAGATCTTCTGACACCAATCTGTTAGCGGTTCCAAGAGTAAACTCAAATCAAGGGAGATCATCATTCAGTCACTATGCAACACATAGCTGGAATAAACTTCCTGAAGATGTCAGACTCTCCCCAACTCTCACTACTTTTAAAACTAGACTGAAGACTTTTATGTTCACCTTAGCTTTCAGCTAAATCTTTTAATCTTTTAACTTTTAACGTCTGCACTGTTCTTATTTTTATTGTCTGCATTTTAATTTTGCTTTTATTTTCTTTCATTTCACTTTGTTGTCTGTGAAGCACTTTGAGTCTGCCTTGTGTATGAAAAGCGCTATACAAATAAAGTTGCCTTGCCTTGCCTTGCCTATATATATATATATATATATATATATATATATATATATGAGCCATACATTTGACACCCATGGTATATATACATATATACATATACATATATATTATTATATATTATATTTATTGTATTCCGAAAACTAGGATGATTCTATTTAATTTTAAATATATTTAAAATGTGTAGTACAAGTTTTTATCAAAATATATTTACGAATACAATTATTTTAGATATTGTTAATAGATTACAGTTTATAGTAGCTAATACAATTATATGTAATATTAGGAAGGTACATTTTTTTTTAACATCATTTAATTACCTTCTTAATAGATTAAATACAGTTAAAAAGGAATTAATCAAAGTACTTAATAATAATTGCATTTATTTAGAAATACAAATGCAATTTATTGTATTATCCATACAAAAAAAGAACCTAAATATATGGAAAACGTATAAATATTTCAATAATTAAATAATACTGAATAAACCTCATTTAGTGTGTGAATGTGTGTGTGTGTGAATGTGGAACTAGTGTCAAAGCGCTTTGAGTTCCTTAAAAAAGGTAGAAAAGCGCTATACAAGTATAACCATTTACCATTTAAATGTTTTTTTTTAAATAATGTATTCATAATGTGTTTCAGGAACCAGAATCTATATAATTTGAAATACATTTTGAATACTGAAATAAATGTCCATGACCTTCCCTTCAATAATGACAGCCATTAAATGGGAGCCATTACCTCCCTGCTTGGTACTCAGCATCAAGGCTTGGAATTGGGGGTTAAATCACCAAAAATGATTCCCGGGCGCGGCCAACGCTGCTGCTCACTGCTCCCCTCACCTCCCAGGGGGTGATCACGGGTGATGGGTCAAATGCAGAGGATAATTTCGCCACACCTAGTGTGTGTGTGTGTGTGACAATCATTGCTACTTTAACTTGAACTTAAAAGCCAGAGGACGTCTTGAAGGTCGTTGAAGGTGACATGGCGCCGCCACTCTGAAGTGCTGCTGCCTAATCACCCGCTCTTGTCTTCCCATTTATATCCTCACATCAAACCAGCGTTTGATAACAAGCCGCAAAGCCACGCCACATCAGCAGTCCACGCCACACTTGCAAGCCGGCGCTCCAGGACGCCGCTCGCACGCCGGCGCCAAGTTGTCGCACCCGAGTGAGCGGAATGGTGAGGTGGCTATCCGTGCGCCACGGAGGCCAAGCGGGGATGATATCAAACACAAAGCAGGGATGATATCAAACACAAAGCAGGGATGATATCAAACACAAAGCAGGGATGATATCAAACACAAAGCAGGACACGCTCGCCTTTCCTACTCGCAATAACAAAGAGGAGCTCAGTGGAGGAATATTTATTTATTATTTATTTATTTATTTATTAACAATATTTACTGTTTACATTTCTCTTTTTGCACACTACAACTAAACACACGTTTACACCTTGCATACATGCTTGTTGACACATAAACACGTGTAAGTCCACTCACACACTCCCACTCACAGCAGGAGAAACACACCATTCAACATAAACACGTGTAAGTCCACTCGCATACTCTCACTCACAGCACGAGAAACACACCATTCAACATAAACATGTGTAAGTCCACTCACATACTCCCACTCACAGCATGAGAAACACACCATTCAACATAAACATGTGTATGTCCACTCACATACTCCCACTCACAACAGGAGAAACACACCATTCAACATAAACACATGTAAGTCCACTCACACACTCCCACTCACAGCAGGAGAAACACACCATTCCACATAAACACGTGTATGTCCACTCACATACTCCCACTCACAGCAGGAGAAACACACCATTCAACATAAACACGTGTAAGTCCACTCACATACTCCCACTCACAGCATGAGAAACACACCATTCAACATGAACACGTGTAAGTCCACTCACATACTCCCACTCACAGCAGGAGAAACACACCATTCAACATAAACACGTGTATGTCCACTCACATACTCTCACTCACAGCAGGAGAGACACACTATTCAACATAAACACGTGTAAGTCCACTCACATACTCCCCCTCACAGCAGGAGAAACACACCATTCAACATAAACACGTGTAAGTCCACTCACATACTCCCACGCACAGCATGAGAAACACACCATTCAACATAAACACGTGTAAGTCCACTCACATACTCCCACGCACAGCATGACAAACCCACCATTTAACATAAACACGTGTAAGTCCACTCACATACTCCCACGCGCAGCATGAGAAACACACCATTCAACATAAACACGTGTAAGTCCACTCACACACTCCCACTCACAGCAGGAGAAACACACCATTAAACACAAACACGTGTAAGTCCACTCACATACTCCCACTCACAGCATGAGAAACCCGCCATTCAACATAAACACGTGTAAGTCCACTCGCATACTCCCACGCACAGCAGGAGAAACACACCATTCAACATAAACACGTGTAAGTCCACTCACAGCAGGAGAAACACACCATTCAACATAAACACGTGTAAGTCCACTCACATACTCCCACTCACAGCATGAGAAACACACCATTCAACATAAACATGTGTATGTCCACTCACATACTCCCACTCACAACAGGAGAAACACACCATTCCACATAAACACGTGTAAGTCCACTCACATACTCCCACTCACAGCAGGAGAAACACACCATTCCACATAAACACGTGTAAGTCCACTCGCATACTCTCACTCACAGCAGGAGAAACACACCATTCAACATAAACATGTGTAAGTCCACTCACAGCATGAGAAACACACCATTCAACATAAACATGTGTAAGTCCACTCGCATACTCTCTCACAGCACGAGAAACACACCATTCAACATAAACATGTGTATGTCCACTCACATACTCCCACTCACAGCAGGAGAGACACACCATTCAACATAAACACGTGTAAGTCCACTCACATACTCCCACTCACAGCAGGAGAAACACACCATTCAACATAAACACGTGTAAGTCCACTCACATACTCCCACTCACAGCAGGAGAAACACACCATTCAACATAAACACGTGTATGTCCACTCACATACTCCCACTCACAGCAGGAGAAACACACCATTCAACATAAACACGTGTAAGTCCACTCACATACTCCCACTCACAGCAGGAGAGACACACCATTCAACATAAACACGTGTAAGTCCACTCACATACTCCCACTCACAGCAGGAGAAACACACCATTCAACATAAACACGTGTATGTCCACTCACATACTCCCACTCACAGCAGGAGAAACACACCATTCAACATAAACATGTGTAAGTCCACTCACATACTCCCACTCACAGCAGGAGAAACACACCATTCAACATAAACATGTGTATGTCCACTCACATACTCCCATTCACAGCATGAGAAACACACCATTCAACATAAACATGTGTATGTCCACTCACATACTCCCACTCACAACAGGAGAAACACACCATTCCATATAAACACGTGTAAGTCCACTCACATACTCCCACTCACAGCAGGAGAAACACACCATTCCACATAAACACGTGTAAGTCCACTCACATACTCCCACTCACAGCAGGAGAAACACACCATTCAACATAAACACGTGTAAGTCCACTCACCTACTCCCACTCACAGCAGGAGAAACACACCATTCAACATAAACACGTGTATGTCCACTCACATACGCTCACTCACAGCAGGAGAAACACACCATTCAACATAAACACGTGTAAGTCCACTCACATACTCCCACTCACAACAGGAGAAACACACCATTCAACATAAACACGTGTAAGTCCACTCACATACTCCCACTCACAGCAGGAGAAACACACCATGCAACACAAACACGTGTAAGTCCACTCACATACTCCCACTCACAGCAGGAGAAACACACCATTCAACATAAACACGTGTAAGTCCACTCACATACTCCCACTCACAACAGGAGAAACACGCCATTCAACATAAACACGTGTAAGTCCACTCACTTACTCCCACTCACAGCAGGAGAAACACACCATTCAACATAAACACGTGTAAGTCCACTCACATACTCCCACTCACAGCAGGAGAAACACACCATTCAACATAAACACGTGTAAGTCCACTCACATACTCCCACTCACAACAGGAGAAACACGCCATTCAACATAAACACGTGTAAGTCCACTCACTTACTCCCACTCACAGCAGGAGAAACACACCATTCAACATAAACACGTGTAAGTCCACTCACACTCTCCCACTCACAGCAGGAGAAACACAACATTCAACATAAACACGTGTATGTCCACTCACATACTCCCACTCACAACAGGAGAAACACGCCATTCAACATAAACACGTGTAAGTCCACTCACTTACTCCCACTCACAGCAGGAGAAACACACCATTCAACATAAACACGTGTAAGTCCACTCACATACTCCCACTCACAGCAGGGGAGACACACCATTCAACATAAACACGTGTAAGTCCACTCACATACTCCCACTCACAGCATGAGAAACACACCATTCAACATAAACACGTGTAAGTCCACTTGCATACTCTCACTCACAGCAGGAGAAACACACCATTCAACATAAACATGTGTAAGTCCACTCACAGCATGAGAAACACACCATTCAACATAAACACGTGTAAGTCCACTCACATACTCCCATTCACAGCAGGAGAAACACACCATTCAACATAAACATGTGTATGTCCACTCACATACTCCCACTCACAGCAGGAGAAACACACCATTCAACATAAACACGTGTAAGTCCACTCACATACTCCCACTCACAGCATGAGAAACACACCATTCAACATAAACACGTGTAAGTCCACTCGCATACTCTCACTCACAGCACGAGAAACACACCATTCAACATAAACATGTGTAAGTCCACTCACATACTCCCACTCACAGCATGAGAAACACACCATTCAACATAAACATGTGTATGTCCACTCACATACTCCCACTCACAACAGGAGAAACACACCATTCAACATAAACACGTGTAAGTCCACTCACACACTCCCACTCACAGCAGGAGAAACACACCATTCCACATAAACACGTGTATGTCCACTCACATACTCCCACTCACAGCAGGAGAAACACACCATTCAACATAAACACGTGTAAGTCCACTCACATACTCCCACTCACAGCATGAGAAACACACCATTCAACATGAACACGTGTAAGTCCACTCACATACTCCCACTCACAGCAGGAGAAACACACCATTCAACATAAACACGTGTATGTCCACTCACATACTCTCACTCACAGCAGGAGAGACACACTATTCAACATAAACACGTGTAAGTCCACTCACATACTCCCCCTCACAGCAGGAGAAACACACCATTCAACATAAACACGTGTAAGTCCACTCACATACTCCCACGCACAGCATGAGAAACACACCATTCAACATAAACACGTGTAAGTCCACTCACATACTCCCACGCACAGCATGACAAACCCACCATTTAACATAAACACGTGTAAGTCCACTCACATACTCCCACGCGCAGCATGAGAAACACACCATTCAACATAAACACGTGTAAGTCCACTCACACACTCCCACTCACAGCAGGAGAAACACACCATTAAACACAAACACGTGTAAGTCCACTCACATACTCCCACTCACAGCATGAGAAACCCGCCATTCAACATAAACACGTGTAAGTCCACTCGCATACTCCCACGCACAGCAGGAGAAACACACCATTCAACATAAACACGTGTAAGTCCACTCACATACTCCCACTCACAGCAGGAGAAACACACCATTCAACATAAACACGTGTAAGTCCACTCACATACTCCCACTCACAGCATGAGAAACACACCATTCAACATAAACATTTGTATGTCCACTCACATACTCCCACTCACAACAGGAGAAACACACCATTCCACATAAACACGTGTAAGTCCACTCACATACTCCCACTCACAGCAGGAGAAACACACCATTCCACATAAACACGTGTAAGTCCACTCGCATACTCTCACTCACAGCAGGAGAAACACACCATTCAACATAAACATGTGTAAGTCCACTCACAGCATGAGAAACACACCATTCAACATAAACATGTGTAAGTCCACTCGCATACTCTCTCACAGCACGAGAAACACACCATTCAACATAAACATGTGTATGTCCACTCACATACTCCCACTCACAGCAGGAGAGACACACCATTCAACATAAACACGTGTAAGTCCACTCACATACTCCCACTCACAGCAGGAGAAACACACCATTCAACATAAACACGTGTAAGTCCACTCACATACTCCCACTCACAGCAGGAGAAACACACCATTCAACATAAACACGTGTATGTCCACTCACATACTCCCACTCACAGCAGGAGAAACACACCATTCAACATAAACACGTGTAAGTCCACTCACATACTCCCACTCACAGCAGGAGAGACACACCATTCAACATAAACACGTGTAAGTCCACTCACATACTCCCACTCACAGCAGGAGAAACACACCATTCAACATAAACACGTGTATGTCCACTCACATACTCCCACTCACAGCAGGAGAAACACACCATTCAACATAAACATGTGTAAGTCCACTCACATACTCCCACTCACAGCAGGAGAAACACACCATTCAACATAAACATGTGTATGTCCACTCACATACTCCCATTCACAGCATGAGAAACACACCATTCAACATAAACATGTGTATGTCCACTCACATACTCCCACTCACAACAGGAGAAACACACCATTCCATATAAACACGTGTAAGTCCACTCACATACTCCCACTCACAGCAGGAGAAACACACCATTCCACATAAACACGTGTAAGTCCACTCACATACTCCCACTCACAGCAGGAGAAACACACCATTCAACATAAACACGTGTAAGTCCACTCACCTACTCCCACTCACAGCAGGAGAAACACACCATTCAACATAAACACGTGTATGTCCACTCACATACGCTCACTCACAGCAGGAGAAACACACCATTCAACATAAACACGTGTAAGTCCACTCACATACTCCCACTCACAACAGGAGAAACACACCATTCAACATAAACACGTGTAAGTCCACTCACATACTCCCACTCACAGCAGGAGAAACACACCATGCAACACAAACACGTGTAAGTCCACTCACATACTCCCACTCACAGCAGGAGAAACACACCATTCAACATAAACACGTGTAAGTCCACTCACATACTCCCACTCACAACAGGAGAAACACGCCATTCAACATAAACACGTGTAAGTCCACTCACTTACTCCCACTCACAGCAGGAGAAACACACCATTCAACATAAACACGTGTAAGTCCACTCACATACTCCCACTCACAGCAGGAGAAACACACCATTCAACATAAACACGTGTAAGTCCACTCACATACTCCCACTCACAACAGGAGAAACACGCCATTCAACATAAACACGTGTAAGTCCACTCACTTACTCCCACTCACAGCAGGAGAAACACACCATTCAACATAAACACGTGTAAGTCCACTCACATACTCCCACTCACAGCAGGAGAAACACAACATTCAACATAAACACGTGTATGTCCACTCACATACTCCCACTCACAACAGGAGAAACACGCCATTCAACATAAACACGTGTAAGTCCACTCACTTACTCCCACTCACAGCAGGAGAAACACACCATTCAACATAAACACGTGTAAGTCCACTCACATACTCCCACTCACAGCAGGGGAGACACACCATTCAACATAAACACGTGTAAGTCCACTCACATACTCCCACTCACAGCATGAGAAACACACCATTCAACATAAACACGTGTAAGTCCACTTGCATACTCTCACTCACAGCAGGAGAAACACACCATTCAACATAAACATGTGTAAGTCCACTCACAGCATGAGAAACACACCATTCAACATAAACACGTGTAAGTCCACTCACATACTCCCACTCACAGCAGGAGAAACACACCATTCAACATAAACATGTGTATGTCCACTCACATACTCCCACTCACAGCAGGAGAAACATACCATTCAACATAAACACGTGTAAGTCCACTCACATACTCCCACTCACAGCATGAGAAACACACCATTCAACATAAACACGTGTAAGTCCACTCACATACTCCCACTCACAGCAGGAGAGACACACCATTCAACATAAACACGTGTAAGTCCACTCACATACTCCCACTCACAGCAGGAGAAACACACCATTCAACATAAACATGTGTATGTCCACTCACATACTCCCACTCACAGCAGGAGAAACACACCATTCAACATAAACACGTGTAAGTCCACTCACATACTCCCACTCACAGCATGAGAAACACACCATTCAACATAAACACGTGTAAGTCCACTCACATACTCCCACTCACAGCAGGAGAGACACACCATTCAACATAAACACGTGTAAGTCCACTCACATACTCCCACTCACAGCAGGAGAAACACACCATTCAACATAAACACGTGTAAGTCCACTCACATACTCCCACTCACAGCATGAGAAACACACCATTCAACATAAACACGTGTAAGTCCACTCACATACTCCCACTCACAGCAGGAGAGACACACCATTCAACATAAACACGTGTAAGTCCACTCACATACTCCCACTCACAGCAGGAGAAACACACCATTCAACATAAACACGTGTAAGTCCACTCGCATACTCTCACTCACAGCAGGAGAAACACACCATTCAACACAAACATCGACTAGATACGCTCTTGTACTTGGTATCATTACAGTGGATGTCAGGTGTAGATCAATAATCTCTTACATCTGTCTATCCATTCACATTCACCCATTATGTAAATACGTAATAATTTAGTTTCAACCATAAAAACATTCATATAAGCACACATAATATCTAATCAATTAACATTTAAGAATCATTTTGTCTGTGTGTGTGTGTATATATACAAACATCTGTTTGTCTATTCACACAATGGTTGTTATAAACACCTGTCTGTTCATTTGCCTGCATCTACAATTTACTTGTCTGTCCATTCGCTCACAAGCAAAATGTAAAAAAAAAACATCCTTCTATTTACTTCACCGTTGAAAATTTATTTTCAAGGTAAAAACTGATTTTCCTGGAAAAACACATTTTCAAAGTAAAAACAAATTTTCAAGGCAAAAGCTGATTTTCAAGTTAAAAGCTGATTTTCGAGGTAAAAACTGATTTTCAATGTAAAAGCTGATTTTCAAGGTAAAAACTGATTTTCAAATTAAAAATTAATTTTCAAGGCAAAAGTTAATTTTCAAGGTAAAAACTGATTTTCCTGGAAAAACTGATTTTCAAAGTAAAAACAAATTTTCAAAGTAAAAACTAATTTTCAAGGTAAAAGCTGATTTTCAAGGTAAAAACACATTTTCAAAGTAAAAACTAATTTTCAAGACAAAAGTTGATTTTCAAGGTAAAAGTTGATTTTCAAAGTAAAAATTAATTTTCAAGGCAAAAACTGCTTTTTCAAGGTAAAAGTTGATTTTCAAGGTAAAAACTGATTTTCCTGGAAAAACTGATTTTCAAAGTAAAAACAAATTTTCAAAGTAAAAACAAATTTTCAAAGTAAAAACTAATTTTCAAGGCAAAGTTGATTTTCAAGGCAAAAACTGATTTTCAAAGTAAAAGCTGATTTTTAAGGTAAAAGCTGATTTTCAAGGTAAAAACTGATTTTCAAGGTAAAAGTTGATTTTCAAGGTAAAAACTGATTTTCCTGGAAAAACTGATTTTCAAAGTAAAAACAAATTTTCAAAGTAAAAACTAATTTTCAAGGCAAAGTTGATTTTCAAGGCAAAAACTGATTTTCAAAGTAAAAGCTGATTTTTAAGGTAAAAGCTGATTTTCAAGGTAAAAACTGATTTTCAAGGTAAAAGTTGATTTTCAAGGTAAAAACTGATTTTCCTGGAAAAACTGATTTTCAAAGTAAAAACAAATTTTCAAAGTAAAAACTAATTTTCAAGGTAAAAGCTGATTTTGTAAACAATCATTCCCATAAACTCAAATGTTGAATACCCGTCTATCCTAGCAACATTTGTCTTCCTGTTCAAATGTATCTATAAAACGCGTATGTCCATTCGCATACCGTACAACAATTATACGTGCCATGCCTGCCATGCATAAATGTGTTTCTCCATTCACATACTAACGAATAACGTGTCACTGCTCTTGTGTGTCCAGAACAACAAACATTATGGCGACACATGAAAAGCAAGTGTGAGGGAACAAAGTGTTTGTTGTTGTTTTGTGATGATGAGATCCAACATGATATTTGTACTCTCCCAGCAGGCGAACTGACTGACGCTTGTTTTGTCAAATCAAACTAACCACCCAGAAGAAGCTCGCAGATGTTTGTGCCAGTTCTGCTTCCCTGGGGGAGGACGAGGTGCGGTCCATTCACGTAACCCAACAATATAAGTATTTATCTGTCCATTCACATGCTATACATATCAAATGTAGACAAATGTCTGTCCTTTCACATACATTCAAAATGCCGGTCTAATTATGGTCCTACACGTCCACTCATAATGTTAAAATCAGTATGTCCATTCACGTAACCTTACAATACAAGTATTTATCTGTCCATTCAAATGTTATACATATCAAATGTAGACAAATGTCTGTCCTTTCACATACACTCAAAATGCAGGTATAATTATGGTCCTGCACGTCCACCCATAATGTTGACATCTGTTTTTCCATTCACATAAAGCTACAATATACTGTACGTTTTTATCGGTCCATTCCACATGCTATACATATCATTTGTAGACAAATGTCTGTCCTTTCACATACACTCAAAATGTAGGTATAATTATGGTCCTGCACGTCCACCCATAATGTTGGCATCTGTTTTTCTATTCACATAAAGCTACAATATACTGTACGTTTTTATCGGTCCATTCCACATGCTATACATATCATTTGTAGACAAATGTCTGTCCTTTCACATACACTCAAAATGCCCATATGATTATGGTCCTACACGTTCACCAATAATGTTGACATCTGTTTGTCCATTCACATAACCCTACATTATAAGTATTTGTAGGTCCATTCACATGCTATGCATATGAAATGTAGACACATGTCTGTCCTTTCACATACACCCAACATTTGTATACAATCATGGTCCTACAGGTCCACCATCATGTTAAAATCTGTATGTCCATTCACATAACCCTACAATATAAGTATTTATCTGTCCATTCACAGGCTAAACATATCAAATGTAGACAGATGTCTGTCCTTTCACATACAATCAAAATGTAGGTATAATTTTGGTCCTACACGTCCACTCATAATGTTAAAATCAGTTTGTCCATTCACATAACCCTACAATATAAGTATTTATCTGTCCATTCACATGTTATATAACTAAAATTTAGGGGGAAAAATGTCTGTCCTTTCACATACACTCAAAATGGAGGTATAATTATGGTCCTACACGTCCAATCATAATGTTAAAATCAGTTTGTCTATTCACATACACCTACAAAATAAGCACTTATGCCATTCACATGCTATGCATATCACATCTAGAGAAATGTCTGTCCTTTCACATACAGCCATTATATAGATTTAAAGTCTGGTCCTGCGTGTAAAACCATAATGTTAACATCCGTTTGTCCATTCACACAAATCTACAATATATTGTACATTTTTTTTATCAGTCCACTCTACATGCTATACACACCAAATGTAGACAAATGTCTGTCCTTTCACATACACTCAAAATGTAGGTAAAATTATGGTCCTACACGTCCACCATCATGTTAAAATCTGTATGTCCATTCACATAACCCTACAATATAAGTATTTATCTGTCCATTCGCAGGCTATACATATCAAATGTAGACAGATGTCTGTCCTTTCACATACACTCAAAGTGTAGGTATAATTTTGGTCCTACACGTCCACTCATAATGTTAAAATCAGTTTGTCCATTCACATAATCCTACAATATAAGTATTTATCTGTCCATTCACATGTTATACAACTAAATTTAGGAAAAAAAATGTCTGTCCTTTCACATACACTCAAAATGGAGGTATAATTATGGCCCTACACGTCCATCCATAATGTTAAAATCAGTTTGTCTATTCACATACACCTACAAAATAAGCACTTATGCCATTCACATGCTATACATATCACATCTAGAGAAATGTCTGTCCTTTCACATACAGCCATAATATATATTTTAAGTATGGTTCTGCACGTACAACCGTAATGTTAACATCTGCTTGTCCATTCACATAAATCTACAATATACTGTAAATTTTTATCAGTCCATTCCACATGCTATACATATCAGATGTAGACACATGTCTCTCCTTTCACATACACCCACAATTTAGATACAATCATGGTCCTACACGTCCACCATCATGTTAAAATTTGTATTGTCCATTCACATAACCCTACAATATAAGTATTTATCTGTCCATTCACAGGCTATACATATCAAATGTAGACAGATGTCTGTCCTTTCACATACACTCAAAGTGTAGGTATAATTTTGGTCCTACACGTCCACTCATAATGTTAAAATCAGTTTGTCCATTCACATAACCCTACAATATAAGTATTTATCTGTCCATTCACATGTTATTTAACAAAAATGTAGGGGAAAAAATGTCTGTCCTTTCACATACACTCAAAATGGAGGTATAATTATGGTCCTACACGTCCAATCATAATGTTAAAATCAGTTTGTCTATTCACATACACCTACAAAATAAGCACTTATGCCATTCACATGCTATACATATCACATCTAGAGAAATGTCTGTCCTTTCACATACAGCCATTATATAGATTTAAAGTCTGGTCCTGCGTGTAAAACCATAATGTTAACATCCGTTTGTCCATTCACACAAATCTACAATATATTGTACATTTTTTTTTATCAGTCCACTCTACATGCTATACACACCAAATGTAGACAAATGTCTGTCCTTTCACATACACTCAAAATGTAGGTATAATTATGGTCCTACACGTCCACCATCATGTTAAAATCTGTATGTCCATTCACATAACCCTACAATATAAGTATTTATCTGTCCATTCGCAGGCTATACATATCAAATGTAGACAGATGTCTGTCTTTTCACATACACTCAAAGTGTAGGTATAATTTTGGTCCTACACGTCCACTCATAATGTTAAAATCAGTTTGTCCATTCACATAATCCTACAATATAAGTATTTATCTGTCCATTCACATGTTATACAACTAAAATTTAGGAAAAAAAATGTCTGTCCTTTCACATACACTCAAAATGGAGGTATAATTATGGCCCTACACGTCCAATCATAATGTTAAAATCAGTTTGTCTATTCACATACACCTACAAAATAAGCACTTATGCCATTCACATGCTATACATATCACATCTAGAGAAATGTCTGTCCTTTCACATACAGCCATAATATATATTTTAAGTATGGTCCTGCACGTACAACCGTAATGTTAACATCTGCTTGTCCATTCACATAAATCTACAATATACTGTAAATTTTTATCAGTCCATTCCACATGCTATACATATCAGATGTAGACACATGTCTCTCCTTTCACATACACCCACAATTTAGATACAATCATGGTCCTACACGTCCACCATCATGTTAAAATCTGTATTGTCCATTCACATAACCCTACAATATAAGTATTTATCTGTCCATTCACAGGCTATACATATCAAATGTAGACAAATGTCTGTCCTTTCACATACACTCAAAGTGTAGGTATAATTTTGGTCCTACACGTCCACTCATAATGTTAAAATCAGTTTGTCCATTCACATAACCCTACAATATAAGTATTTATCTGTCCATTCACATGTTATTTAACTAAAATTTAGGGAAACAAATGTCTGTCCTTTCACATACACTCAAAATGGAGGTATAATTTTGGTCCTACACGTCCACTCATAATGTTAAAATCAGTTTGTCCATTCACATAACCCTACAATATAAGTATTTATCTGTCCATTCACATGTTATTTAACTAAAATTTAGGGAAACAAATGTCTGTCCTTTCACATACACTCAAAGTGGAGGTATAATTTTGGTCCTACACATCCACTCATAATGTTAAAATCAGTTTGTCCATTCACATAACCCTACAATATAAGTATTTATCTGTCCATTCACATGTTATTTAACTAAAATTTAGGGAAACAAATGTCTGTCCTTTCACATACACTCAAAATGGAGGTATAATTATGGTCCTACACATCCAATCATAATGTTAAAATCAGTTTGTCTATTCACATACAGCTACAAAATAAGCACTTATGCCATTCACATGCTATACATATCACATCTAGAGAAATGTCTGTCATTTCACATACAGCCATTATGTAGATTTAAAGTCTGGTCCTGCGTGTAAAACCATAATGTTAACATCCGTTTGTCCATTCACACAAATCTACAATATATTGTACATTTTTTTTATCAGTCCACTCTACATGCTATACACACCAAATGTAGACAAATGTCTGTCCTTTCACATACACTCAAAATGTAGGTATAATTATGGTCCTACACGTCCACCATCATGTTAAAATCTGTATGTCCATTCACGTAAACCCACATCACGTTAACGCCCGTCCGTCCTTTCACGGACACGCACACGTCGTCATTGACAGGCCGCCCGTCCCCGCATGGGACCGCGTGCCAACGGGGGACGGACAGACGTGACTTCGCGGAATAAGAGAAGGGACAAACGGAGGTTGTCCCTTCCACCTTCCTCCTCAGCCAAGTGCACTTCGTCTTCATTCCGCTCCTCTCTACTTCCTTCGTCACGCCCGCCCTCATTGTTCACTTTCATTATCAAACGCCGCCACACGGATTATTTATAGCCCCGCGCGGGGGGTGCAGTGTTGAGGGGGCGGGGCCATGGCGCTTTTCAACATTTTTTTTCGGAAAACGTCTGCAAAGTGACCTACCTGTCGCTCCGACATGACGTAGAGGTGAGCGCGGTCCAGCGAGAAGGCCATGTCTCGGAGGATGGGGCCGCCGTCCTTCATCACCGTCACCGTCTCGTACTGCACGCCGCCGTGAGGGGGGCCGTCCACGCGGATCTGGGGAACAAGCGGTTTTTGTCACATGGCAGTCAAGATCAATAGGAGTCCTGCGAAGATGTCGAATAGTCCCGGGAGACCGGTTCTTAAAGCCCTACTTGTACCATCAATAATGTGCACATTTGTGTCAAACACCCGTCAAAATCAATAGGATTCTCGTGCGGAACCAACAAAAGTTGTCACCTTAAATAAAAAGAGAATAATTTGCTAATCCTTTTCAACTTATATTCAATTGAATAGACTGCAAAGACAAGATATTTCATGTTCACACTCAGAAACTTTGTTTTTTTTTCAAATATTGCCTGCAAAATGTTTCAAAGAAGCTGGCACAAGTGGCAAAAAAGACTGAGAAAAGTTGAGGAATTGCTCGTCAAGGACTTATTTGGAACATCCCACAGGTGAACGGGCTAATTGGGAACAGGTGGGTGCCATGATTGGGTATAAAAGCAGCTTCAGTCGTTCACAAACAAGGACGGGGGCGAGGGTCACCACTTTGTCAACAAATGCCTGAGCAAGTTGTTGAAGAACAACATTTCTCAAAAAGGAATTTAGGGATTTCACCGTCTACGCTCCGTAATATCATCAAAAGGTTCAGAGAATCTGGAGAAATCACTGCACGGGAAAAAAAAAACGACATCAGTGTGTAAAGGATATCACCACATGGGCTCAGGAACACTTCAGAAAACCACTTTCAGTAACTACAGTTGGTCGCTACATCTGTAAGTGCAAGTTGAAACTCTACCATGCAAAGCTAAAGCCATTTATCAACAACACCCGGACACTCCGCCGGCGTCGCTGGGCCCGAGCTCATCTAAGATGGACCTCATGCAAAGTGGAAAAGTGTTCTGTGGTCTGACGAGTCCACGTTTCAAATTGTTTTTTGGAAACTGCGGACGTCGTGTCCTCCGGATCAAAGAGGAAAAGAACCATCCGGATTGTTCTAGGTGCAAAGTTGATGGGGGTTTGGGGGTGTGTTAGAGGCCAAGACATGGGTAACTTACACATCTGTGAAGGCACCATTAATGCTGAAAGGTACATACAGCTTTTGGAGCAATCCAAGCAACGTCATCATGGACGCCCCTGCTTATTTCAGCAAGACAATGCCAGTTACAACAGCATGGCAAAGCCAAAGCCATTTATCAACAACACCCGGACACTCCGCCGGCGTCGCTGGGCCCGAGCTCATCTAAGATGGACCTCATGCAAAGTGGAAAAGTGTTATGTGGTCTGACGAGTCCACGTTTCAAATTGTTTTTTGGAAACTGCGGACGTCGTGTCCTCCGGACCAAAGAGGAAAAGAACCATCCGGATTGTTCTAGGTGCAAAGTTGATGGGGGTTTGGGGGTGTGTTAGAGGCCAAGACGTGGGTAACTTACACATCTGTGAAGGCACCATTAATGCTGAAAGGTACATACAGCTTTTGGAGCAATCCAAGCAACGTCATCATGGACGCCCCTGCTTATTTCAGCAAGACAATGCCAGTTACAACAGCATGGCAAAGCCAAAGCCATTTATCAACAACACCCGGACACTGCGCCGGCGTCGCTGGGCCCGAGCTCATCTAAGATGGACCTCATGCAAAGTGGAAAAGTGTTATGTGGTCTGACGAGTCCACGTTTCAAATTGTTTTTTGGAAACTGCGGACGTCGTGTCCTCCGGACCAAAGAGGAAAAGAACCATCCGGATTGTTCTAGGTGCAAAGTCGATGGGGGTTTGGGGGTGTGTTAGTGGCCAAGACGTGGGTAACTTACACATCTGTGAAGGCACCATTAATGCTGAAAGGTACATACAGCTTTTGGAGCAATCCAAGCAACGTCATCATGGACGCCCCTGCTTATTTCAGCAAGACGATGCCAGTTACAACAGCATGGCAAAGCCAAAGCCATTTATCAACAACACCCGGAAACTCCGCCGGCGTCGCTGGGCCCGAGCTCATCTAAGATGGACCTCATGCAAAGTGGAAAAGTGTTATGTGGTCTGACGAGTCCACGTTTCAAATTGTTTTTTGGAAACTGCGGACGTCGTGTCCTCCGGACCAAAGAGGAAAAGAACCATCCGGATTGTTCTAGGTGCAAAGTTGATGGGGGTTTGGGGGTGTGTTAGTGGCCAAGACGTGGGTAACTTACACATCTGTGAAGGCACCATTAATGCTGAAAGGTACATACAGCTTTTGGAGCAATCCAAGCAACGTCATCATGGACGCCCCTGCTTATTTCAGCAAGACAATGCCAGTTACAACAGCGTGGCTTCATAGTAAAAGAGTGCGGGTACTAGACTGGCCTGCCTGTAGTCCATTGACAATGTGTGGTGCAATATGGAGATGAGTGTTTATAAGGTTATGTGTCCACCAAGTGCCAGCAGAAAAGGCAGACCTTCGACCTTTGACCGCCGCCATGTTGTTTAAAATCAATAGGATTCCCGCGCAGACAGAACAACAGTCCACGGACGTTTGAAGATCCGTCGTTGAAGTGCCACGACTCATACTCACAAATGTGACTTTTCAACCCAGTTACTTTTGGCCATTTTGTGTCGAGCACTGGCCAAAAATCAATAGGATTCTTGGGCAGACAGAACAACAGTCGGCGCACGTTCAAAGACCCGTCGTTCAAGTACCGGACTTGTACATATATGTACGCATTTTACTTTCCAACCCAGACTACCTTCACCACCTTGCAGGAGGCATCGGTCAAAATCAATAGGGTTCTTTCGTTGACGCAGAAATAAAGCCGGTTGTTTTAAAGCCAGCTGGCAAGTTTTTTTTTTCCCATTGGTGGCAACTCAAATGTATAAATGTCATCTTTGACCACAGTGGTTAGATATCAGTCAAAATCAACAGGATTCTTGTTTTGACGTCAGACGACAGCCCCCCCCCCCAAGTACCTGAAGTGTAGCATAGACCTGTTTGTTGGCAACACAAATGTGCAGAGTTGACTTTTGACCTCAGCTACTTCGGCCATTTTGTGTCAAACGCCAGTCAAAATCAATAGGATGCAAGCATTGACGTGAAACAACAACTAATACGTTTCATGAGCAGTTTTGACATTTGACCTTCGCTCCTTTGGCCGTCTTGTTCCAGACATGGGTCAAAATCAATAGATTGTGTGTGTGTGTGAGATACTGAAAGGCTTGGAGGGGGAGGGGCGGGGCAAAGGTCATCCCATCGGACATACTTTATGGGCGAGACCACGCCCCCTTGACCCTATGACTTCCTGGTTCATAGAGGATAATGACGAACAGATGGGCGGGGCCTTCAGGACGCCACATTCTCAGCAGGCTTCTTCCTAGGCTACAAGATTTGATGTTTTGTTTTTGTTGGTTTTTTATAGCAAAAACTAGTTCGTTTCTAAGTCCCGCCCCCTTTTGCTTGATGGCGGCCATGTTTTTTAACCAATTTCGCTCAATTTTCACACACATGTGCTTGTCAGTCCCCAGAACGTGTCCACCGAATTTGCTGGTGATTGGTCTAAACACCCTAAAGTTGCAGTGGGTGTTCTTTACAGCTGTGGGAGAAATTTCAAGTCAATTCAGCTTACTTGGGTCAAAAATCGGAGTTTAAAAAAATAATTTGTGCGTAAAATAATAGCACAAGCCACACAGTCGAAGCGCATGTTTTGACAAACTTTCAGCGTTTTTTTAGCAAAACTGCTTCATTTTTAAATGACAATTCGTTTCTAAGTCCCGCCCCCTTTTGCTTGCCATGTTTTTTTAACCAATTTCGCTCAATTTTCACACACATGTGCTTGTCAGTCCCCAGAACGTGTCCACCGAATTTGCTGGTGATTGGTGTAAACACCCTAAAGTTGCAGTGGGTGTTCTTTACAGCTGTGGGAGAAATTTCAAGTCAATTCAACTTACTGGGGTCAAAAATCGGAGTTTAAAAAAATAATTTGTGCGTAAAATAATAGCACAAGCCACACAGTCGAAGCGCACGTTTTGACAAACTTTCAGCGTTTTTTTTAGCAAAAACTGCTTCATTTTTGAATGACGATTGGTTTATAAGTCCCGCCCACTTTTGCTTGCCATGTTTTTTAACTAATTTTGCAAAATTTCTACACACATGTGCTTGTCAGTCCCCAGAACGTGTCCACCGAATTTGCTGGTGATTGGTATAAACACACTAAAGTTGCAGTGGGTGTTCTTTAGAGCTGTGGGAGAAATTTCAAGTCAATTCAGCTTACTTGGGTCAAAAATCGGAGTTAAAAAAACGTATTTGTGAATAAAATAATAGCACAAGCCACACTGTCGAAGCGGATTTTGTGACAATTTTTCAGCATTTATTTAGCAAAAACTGCTTTATTTTTGAATGACAATTAGTTTCTAAGTCCCGCCCACTTTTGCTTGCCATGTTTTTTAACCAATCTTGCTCAATTTCCACACACACGTGCTTGTCAGTCCCCAGAACGGCTTCAGATAGATAGACAGGTCTTTATTGTCATTGCACAAGTGCAACAAAACGTTTTTTTCAGCACAAACCCGTTCAAGATGAGACAAACAAACAGTGTACAGGGTTAGAGAAAAGATGGGAAAAAGGTAAAACGCTGGGGAAAAAGATGAGAAAAAAAATACAATCTAGACTGAGCCCCTAAGGGGAAAAACTTATTGTCAAGGTAAAAACTGATTTTCAAGGTAAATGTTGATTTTCAAGGTAAAAATTGATTTTCAAGTTAAAAATTGGTTTTCAAGGTAAAAATTGATTTTCAAGGTAAAAGTCGATTTTCAAGGTAAAAGTAGATTTTCAAGGTAAAAGTTGATTATCAAGGTAAAAACTGATTTTCAAGGTAAAAGTTTATTTTCCAGGAAAAACTTATTGTCAAGATAAAAGTAGATTTTCAAGGTAGAAGTTTATTTTCCAGGAAAAACTGATTGTCAAGGTAAAAGTTGATTTTCAAGGTAAAAACTGATTTTCAAGGTAAAAGTTGATTTTCAAGGTAAAAATAGATTTTCAAGGTAAAAACTGATTTTCAAGGTAAAAGTTGATTTTCAAGGTAAAAACTGATTTTCAAGGTAAAAGTTTATTTTCCAGGAAAAACTTATTGTCAAGGTAAAAACTGATTTTCAAGGTAGAAGTTTATTTTCCAAGAAAAACTGATTGTCAAGGTAAAAGTTGATTTTCAAGGTAAAAGTTGATTTTCAAGGTAAAAACTGATTTTCAAGGTAAAAGTTGATTTTCAAGGTAAAAATTGATTTTCAAGGTATAAACTGATTTACAAGGTAAAAGTTGATTTTAAGGCCGATCTGCAAAAGTTCGACTCCAGGTGTCGTTGAGGAGGGAGGAAGGTCAAAAGCGTCCATCATTGAGGTGTCCTCGGGGGTGTTTTTCAGAACAGCCTGGTCCTGTTTTCACAGCGTCAAGGCCATTCGAGGGAGTCAAATCGTAGATTAGGATATTTGTTTTCCGCGAACAGACAAAACAATGACTTGTCTGTTCTATTCGACCAGAACGTGTTGATGATTGGTCTAAAAACCCTAAAGTTCCAGTGGGTGTTCTTTAGAATCGGAGTTTAAAAAACAATTTGGCGTTTTTGTTTTTTTCTGGTCCGTTATGCGTGTCATATGGCGGCGCTGCGAGAAGACAGACGCCATCAGGCGCTTTTTTACGCCGACACAGCAGCCGCCGCCACAGCGCCTCTTGACAGACTTACTGCCTCCACGTTCCCGTCCGCGGCGCTTTAAAGGTGATTTTCAAGGTAAAAATAGATTTTCAAGGTAAAAGTTGATTTTCAAGGTAAAAACTGATTTTCAAGGTAAAAGTTGATTTTCAAGGCAAAAACTGATTTTCAAGGTAAAAACTGATTTTCAAGGTAAAAGTCGATTTTCAAGGTAAAAACTGATTTTCAAGGTAAAAGTTGATTTTCAAGGTAAAAACTGATTTTCAAGGTAAAAGTCGATTTTCAAGGTAAAAACTGATTTTCAAGGTAAAAACTGATTTTCAAGGTAAAAACTGATTTTCAAGGTAAAAGTTGATTTTCAAGGCGAAAAACTGATTGTCAAGGTAAAAGTTGATTTTCAAGGTAAAAACTGATTTTCAAGGTAAATGTTGATTTTCAAGGTAAAAATTAATTTTCCAGGAAAAACTTATTGTCAAGGTAAAAACTGATTTTCAAGGTAGAAGTTTATTTTCCAGGAAAAACTGATTGTCAAGGTAAAAGTTGATTTTCAAGGTAAGAACTGATTTTCAAGGTAAAAGTTGATTTTCAAGGTAAAAACTGATTTTCAAGGTAAAAGTTGATTTTCAAGGTAAAAACTGATTTTCAAGGTAAAAGTCGATTTTCAAGGTAAAAACTGATTTTCAAGGTAAAAACTGATTTTCAAGGTAAAAACTGATTTTCAAGGTAACAACTGATTTTCAAGGTAAAAGTTGATTTTCAAGGCGAAAAACTGATTGTCAAGGTAAAAGTTGATTTTCAAGGTAAAAACTGATTTTCAAGGTAAATGTTGATTTTCAAGGTAAAAGTTAATTTTCCAGGAAAAACTTATTGTCAAGGTAAAAACTGATTTTCAAGGTAGAAGTTTATTTTCCAGGAAAAACTGATTGTCAAGGTAAAAGTTGATTTTCAAGGTAAGAACTGATTTTCAAGGTAAAAGTTGATTTTCAAGGTAAAAACTGATTTTCAAGGTAAAAGTTGATTTTCAAGGTAACAATTGATTTTCAAGGTAAAAACTGATTTTCAAGGTAAAAGTTGATTTCCAAGGTAAAAACTGATTTTCAAGGTAAAAACTGATTTACAAGGTCAAAGTTGATTTTCAGGCCGATCTGCAAAAGTTAGACTCCAGGTGTCGTTGAGGAGGGAGGAAGGTCAAAAGCGTCCATCATTGAGGTGTCCTTGGGGGTGTTTTTCAGAACAGCCTGGTCCTGTTTTCACAGCGTCAAGGCCATTCGAGGGAGTCAAATCGTAGATTAGGATATTTGTTTTCCGCGAACAGACAAAACAATGACTTGTCTGTTCTATTCGACCAGAACGTGTTGATGATTGGTCTAAAAACCCTCACGTTCCAGTGGGTGTTCTTTAGAATCGGAGTTTAAAAAACAATTTGTCGTTTTTGTTTTTTTCTGGACCGTTATGCGTGTCATATGGCGGCGCTGCGAGAAGACAGACGCCATCAGGCGCTTTTTTACGCCGCCACAGCAGCCGCCGCCACAGCGCCTCTTGACAGACTTACTGCCTCCACGTTCCCGTCCGCGGCGCTTTATTGGTGATTTTCAAGGTAAAAATAGATTTTCAAGGTAAAAGTTGATTTTCAAGGTAAAAACTGATTTTCAAGGTAAAAGTTGATTTTCAAGGCAAAAACTGATTTTCAAGGTAAAAACTGATTTTCAAGGTAAAAGTCGATTTTCAAGGTAAAAACTGATTTTCAAGGTAAAAGTTGATTTTCAAGGTAAAAACTGATTTTCAAGGTAAAAGTCGATTTTCAAGGTAAAAACTGATTTTCAAGGTAAAAACTGATTTTCAAGGTAAAAACTGATTTTCAAGGTAACAACTGATTTTCAAGGTAAAAGTTGATTTTCAAGGCGAAAAACTGATTGTCAAGGTAAAAGTTGATTTTCAAGGTAAAAACTGATTTTCAAGGTAAATGTTGATTTTCAAGGTAAAAATTGATTTTCAAGTTAAAAATTGATTTTCAAGGTAAAAATTGATTTTCAAGGTAAAAGTCGATTTTCAAGGTAAAAGTAGATTTTCAAGGTAAAAGTTGATTATCAAGGTAAAAACTGATTTTCAAGGTAAAAGTTAATTTTCCAGGAAAAACTTATTGTCAAGGTAAAAACTGATTTTCAAGGTAGAAGTTTATTTTCCAGGAAAAACTGATTGTCAAGGTAAAAGTTGATTTTCAAGGTAAGAACTGATTTTCAAGGTAAAAGTTGATTTTCAAGGTAAAAACTGATTTTCAAGGTAAAAGTTGATTTTCAAGGTAACAATTGATTTTCAAGGTAAAAACTGATTTTCAAGGTAAAAGTTGATTTCCAAGGTAAAAACTGATTTTCAAGGTAAACACTGATTTACAAGGTCAAAGTTGATTTTCAGGCCGATCTGCAAAAGTTAGACTCCAGGTGTCGTTGAGGAGGGAGGAAGGTCAAAAGCGTCCATCATTGAGGTGTCCTCGGGGGTGTTTTTCAGAACAGCCTGGTCCTGTTTTCACAGCGTCAAGGCCATTCGAGGGAGTCAAATCGTAGATTAGGATATTTGTTTTCCGCGAACAGACAAAACAATGACTTGTCTGTTCTATTCGTCCAGAACGTGTTGATGATTGGTCTAAAAACCCTCACGTTCCAGTGGGTGTTCTTTAGAATCGGAGTTTAAAAAACAATTTGGCGTTTTTGTTTTTTTCTGGACCGTTATGCGTGTCATATGGCGGCGCTGCGAGAAGACAGACGCCATCAGGCGCTTTTTTACGCCGACACAGCAGCCGCCGCCACAGCGCCTCTTGACAGACTTACTGCCTCCACGTTCCCGTTGATTTTCAAGGTAAAAATAGATTTTCAAGGTAAAAACTGATTTTCAAGGTAAAAGTTGATTTTCAAGGTAAAAGTTGATTTTCAAGGCAAAAACTGATTTTCAAGGCAAAAACGGATTTTCAAGGTAAAAGTCGATTTTCAAGGTAAAAGTTGATTTTCAAGGTAAAAACTGATTTTCAAGGCAAAAACTGATTTTCAAGGTAAAAGTTGATTTCCAAGGAAAAAACTGATTTTCAAGGTAAAAGTTGATTTTCCAGGAAATACTTATTGTCAAGGTAAAAACTGATTTTCAAGGTAAAAACTTATTTTCAAGGTAAAAGTTGATTTTCAAGGCGAAAAACCGATTGTCAAGGTAAATGTTGATTTTCAAGGTAAAAATTGATTTTCAGGTTAAAAATTGATTTTCAAGGTAAAAATTGATTTTCAAGGTAAAAGTTGATTTTCAAGGTAAAAGTTGATTTTCAAGGTAAAAACTGATTTTCAAGGTAAAAGTCGGTTTTCAAAGTAAAAACTGATTTTCAAGGTAAAACCTGATTTTCAAGACAAAAACTGATTTTCAAGGTAAAAGTTGATTTCCAAGGTAAAAACTGATTTTCAAGGTAAAAGTTTATTTTCCAGGAAAAACTTATTGTCAAGGTAAAAACTGATTTTCAAGGTAAAACTTGATTTTCAAAGTAAAAACTGATTTTCAAGGTAAAAGTCGATTTTCAAGGTAAAAGTTGATTTTCAAGGTAAAAGTTGATTTTCAAGGTAAAAGTCGATTTTCAAGGTAAAAACTGATTTTCAAGGTAAAAGTTGATTTTCAAGGTAAAAAATGATTTTCAAGGCAAAAACTGATTTTCAAGGTAAAAGTTGATTTTCAAGGTAAAAACTGATTTTCAAGGTAAAAGTTGATTTTCAAGGTAAAAACTGATTTTCAAGGCAAAAACTGATTTTCAAGGTAAAAGTTGATTTCCAAGGTAAAAACTGATTTTCAAGGTAAAAGTTGATTTTCCAGGAAAAACTTATTGTCAAGGTAAAAACTTATTGTCAAGGTAAAAACTGATTTTCAAGGTAAAAACTGATTTATAAGGTAAAAGTTGATTTTCAAGAAGAAAAACCGATTGTCAAGGTAAAAGTTGATTTTCAAGGTAAAAACTGATTTTCAAGGTTAATGTTGATTTTCAAGGTAAAAATTGATTTTCAAGTTAAAAATTGATTTTCAAGGTAAAAATTGATTTTCAAGGTAAAAGTAGATTTTCAAGGTCAAAGTAGATTTTCAAGGTAAAAGTTGATTTTCAAGGTAAAACCTGATTTTCAAGACAAAAACTGATTTTCAAGGTAAAAGTTGATTTTCAAGGTAAAAACTGATTTTCAAGGCAAAAAACTGATTGTCAAGGTAAAAGTTGATTTTCAAGGTAAAAACTGATTTTCAAGGTAAAAGTCGATTTTCAAGGTAAAAACTGATTTTCAAGGTAAAAAATGATTTTCAAGGCAAAAACTGATTTTCAAGGTAAAAGTTGATTTTCAAGGTAAAAACTGATTTTCAAGGTAAAAGTTGATTTTCAAGGTAAAAACTGATTTTCAAGGTAAAAGTTGATTTTCAAGGCGAAAAACTGATTGTCAAGGTAAAAGTTGATTTTCAAGGTAAAAACTGATTTTCAAGGTAAAAAGTCGATTTTCAAGGTAAAAGTTGATTTTCAAGGTAAAAACTGATTTTCAAGGTAAAAACTGATTTACAAGGTAAAAGTTGATTTTCAGGCCGATCTGCAAAACTTCGACTCCAGGTGTCGTTGAGGAGGGAGGAAGGTCAAAAGCGTCCATCATTGAGGTGTTCTCGGGGGTGTTTTTCAGAACAGCCTGGTCCTGTTTTCACAGCGTCAAGGCCATTCGAGGGAGTCAAATCGTAGATTAGGATATTTGTTTTCCGCGAACAGACAAAACAATGACTTGTCTGTTCTATTCGACCAGAACGTGTTGATGATTGGTCTAAAAACCCTCACGTTCCAGTGGGTGTTCTTTAGAATCGGAGTTTAAAAAACAATTTGGCGTTTTTGTTTTTTTCTGGTCCGTTATGCGTGTCATATGGCGGCGCTGCGAGAAGACAGACGCCATCAGGCGCTTTTTTACGCCGACACAGCAGCCGCCGCCACAGCGCCTCTTGACAGACTTACTGCCTCCACGTTCCCGTCCGCGGCGCTTTAAAGGTGATTTTCAAGGTAAAAATAGATTTTCAAGGTAAAAGTTGATTTTCAAGGTAAAAACTGATTTTCAAGGTAAAAGTTGATTTTCAAGGCAAAAACTGATTTTCAAGGTAAAAGTTGATTTTCAAGGTAAAAATTGATTGTCAAGGTAAAAGTTGATTTTCAAGGTAAAAATTGATTTTCAAGGTAAAAACTGATTTTCAAGGTAAAAATTGATTTTCAAGGTAAAAGTAGATTTTCAAGGTAAAAGTTGATTTTCAAGGTAAAAGTTGATTTTCAAGGTAAAAACTGATTTTCAAGGTAAAAGTCGGTTTTCAAAGTATAAACTGATTTTCAAGGTAAAACCTGATTTTCAAGACAAAAACTGATTTTCAAGGTAAAAGTTGATTTTCAAGGTAAAAACTGATTTTCAAGGTAAAAGTCGATTTTCAAGGTAAAAACTGATTTTCAAGGTAAAAGTTGATTTTCAAGGTAAAAAATGATTTTCAAGGCAAAAACTGATTTTCAAGGTAAAAATTGATTGTCAAGGTAAAAGTTGATTTTCAAGGTAAAAATTGATTTTCAAGGTAAAAACTGATTTTCAAGGTAAAAATGGATTTTCAAGGTAAAAGTATATTTTCAAGGTAAAAGTTGATTTTCAAGGTAAAAGTTGATTTTCAAGGTAAAAACTGATTTTCATGGTATAAGTTGATTTTCAAGGCGAAAAACTGATTGTCAAGGTAAAAGTTGATTTTCAAGGTAAAAATTGATTGTCAAGGTAAAAGTTGATTTTCAAGGTAAAAATTGATTTTCAAGGTAAAAACTGATTTTCAAGGTAAAAATTGATTTTCAAGGTAAAAGTAGATTTTCAAGGTAAAAGTTGATTTTCAAGGTAAAAGTTGATTTTCAAGGTAAAAACTGATTTTCAAGGTAAAAGTCGGTTTTCAAAGTATAAACTGATTTTCAAGGTAAACCTGATTTTCAAGACAAAAACTGATTTTCAAGGTAAAAGTTGATTTTCAAGGTAAAAACTGATTTTCAAGGTAAAAGTCGATTTTCAAGGTAAAAACTGATTTTCAAGGTAAAAATTGATTTTCAAGGTAAAAGTAGATTTTCAAGGTAAAAGTTGATTTTCAAGGTAAAAGTTGATTTTCAAGGTAAAAACTGATTTTCAAGGTAAAAGTCGGTTTTCAAAGTATAAACTGATTTTCAAGGTAAAACCTGATTTTCAAGACAAAAACTGATTTTCAAGGTAAAAGTTGATTTTCAAGGTAAAAACTGATTTTCAAGGTAAAAGTCGATTTTCAAGGTAAAAACTGATTTTCAAGGTAAAAGTTGATTTTCAAGGTAAAAAATGATTTTCAAGGCAAAAACTGATTTTCAAGGTAAAAATTGATTGTCAAGGTAAAAGTTGATTTTCAAGGTAAAAATTGATTTTCAAGGTAAAAACTGATTTTCAAGGTAAAAATGGATTTTCAAGGTAAAAGTATATTTTCAAGGTAAAAGTTGATTTTCAAGGTAAAAGTTGATTTTCAAGGTAAAAACTGATTTTCAAGGTAAAAGTCGATTTTCAGGGTAAAAACTGATTTTCAAGGTAAAAGTTGATTTTCAAGGTAAAAAATGATTTTCGAGGCAAAAACTGATTTTCAAGGTAAAAATTGATTGTCAAGGTAAAAGTTGATTTTCAAGGTAAAAATTGATTTTCAAGGTAAAAACTGATTTTCAAGGTAAAAATGGATTTTCAAGGTAAAAGTAGATTTTCAAGGTAAAAGTTGATTTTCAAGGTAAAAACTGATTTTCAAGGTAAAAGTCGGTTTTCAAAGTATAAACTGATTTTCAAGGTAAAACCTGATTTTCAAGACAAAACCTGATTTTCAAGACAAAAACTGATTTTCAAGGTCAAAACTGATTTTCAAGGTAAAAGTCGATTTTCAAGGTAAAAACTGATTTTCAAGGTAAAAGTTGATTTTCAAGGTAAAAAATGATTTTCAAGGCAAAAACTGATTTTCAAGGTAAAAGTTGATTTTCAAGGTAAAAACTGATTTTCAAGGTAAAAACTGATTTTCAAGGTAAAAGTCGGTTTTCAAAGTATAAACTGATTTTCAAGGTAAAACCTGATTTTCAAGACAAAAACTGATTTTCAAGGTAAAAGTTGATTTTCAAGGTAAAAACTGATTTTCAAGGTAAAAGTCGATTTTCAAGGTAAAAACTGATTTTCAAGGTAAAAGTTGATTTTCAAGGTAAAAACTGATTTTCAAGGCAAAAACTGATTTTCAAGGTAAAAGTTGATTTTCAAGGTAAAAACTGATTTACAAGGTAAAAGTTGATTTTCAGGCCGATCTGCAAAAGTTAGACTCCAGGTGTCGTTGAGGAGGGAGGGAGGTCAAAAGCGTCCATCATTGAGGTGTCCTCGGGGGTGTTTTTCAGAACAGCCTGGTCCTGTTTTCACAGCGTCAAGGCCATTCGAGGGAGTCAAATCGTAGATTAGGATATTTGTTTTCCACGAACAGACAAAACAATGACTTGTCTGTTCTATTCGACCAGAACGTGTTGATGATTGGTCTAAAACCCCTAAAGTTCCAGTGGGTGTTCTTTAGAATCGGAGTTTAAAAAACAATTTGGCGTTTTTGTTTTTTTCTGGTCCGTTATGCGTGTCATATGGCGGCGCTGCGAGAAGACAGACGCCATCAGGCGCTTTTTTACGCCGACACAGCAGCCGCCGCCACAGCGCCTCTTGACAGACTTACTGCCTCCACGTTCCCGTCCGCGGCGCTTTAAAGGTGATTTTAAAGGTAAAAATTGATTTTCAAGGTAAAAGTTGATTTTCAAGATAAAAACTGATTTTCAAGGTAAAAGTTGATTTTCAAGGTAAAAACTGATTTTCAAGGAAAAAACTGATTTTCAAGGTAAAAGTCGATTTTCAAGGTAAAAACTGATTTTCAAGGCAAAAGTCGATTTTCAAGGTAAAAGTTGATTTTCAAGGTAAAAGTTGATTTTCAAGGTAAAAACTGATTTTCAAGGCAAAAACTGATTTTCAAGGTAAAAGTTGATTTCCAAGGTAAAAAATGATTTTCAAGGTAAAAGTTGATTTTCCAGGAAAAACTTATTGTCAAGGTAAAAACTGATTTTCAAGGTAAAAACTGATTTTCAAGGTAAATGTTGATTTTCAAGGCGAAAAACTGGTTGTCAAGGTAACAACTGATTTTCAAGGTAAAAGTTGATTTTCAAGGCGAAAAACCGATTGTCAAGGTAAAAGTTGATTTTCAAGGTAAAAACTGATTTTCAAGGTAAATGTTGATTTTCAAGGTAAAAATTGATTTTCAAGTTAAAAATTGATTTTCAAGGTAAAAATTGACTTTCAAGGTAAAAGTAGATTTTCAAAGTAAAAGTAGATTTTCAAGGTAAAAGTAGATTTTCAAGGTAAAAGTTGATTTTCAAGGTAAAAACTGATTTTCAAGGTAAAAGTCGGTTTTCAAAGTAAAAACTGATTTTCAAGGTAAAACCTGATTTTCAAGACAAAAACTGATTTTCAAGGTAAAAGTTGATTTTCAAGGTAAAAACTGATTATCAAGGCGAAAAACTGATTGTCAAGGTAAAAGTTGATTTTGAAGGTAAAAACTGATTTTCAAGGTAAAAATTGATTTTCAAGGTAAAAATTGATTTTCAAGGTAAAAACTGATTTTCAAGGTAAAAGTCGATTTTGAAGGTAAAAACTGATTTTCAAGGTAAAAGTTGATTTTCAAGGTAAAAACTGATTTCCAAGGTAAAAACTGATTTTCAAGGTAAAAATTGATTTTCAAGGTAAAAATTGATTTTCAAGGTAAAAACTGATTTTCAAGGTAAAAGTCGATTTTCAAGGTAAAAACTGATTTTCAAGGTAAAAGTTGATTTTCAAGGTAAAAACTGATTTTCAAGGTAAAAGTCGATTTTCAAGGTAAAAACTGATTTTCAAGGTAAAAGTCGATTTTCAAGGTAAAAACTGATTTTCAAGGTAAAAGTTGATTTTCAAGGTAAAAACTGATTTTCAAGGTAAAAACTGATTTACAAGGTAAAAGTTGATTTTCAGGCCGATCTGCAAAAGTTAGACTCCAGGTGTCGTTGAGGAGGGAGGGAGGTCAAAAGCGTCCATCATTGAGGTGTCCTTGGGGGTGTTTTTCAGAACAGCCTGGTCCTGTTTTCACAGCGTCAAGGCCATTCGAGGGAGTCAAATCGTAGATTAGGATATTTGTTTTCCGCGAACAGACAAAACAATGACTTGTCTGTTCTATTCGACCAGAACGTGTTGATGATTGGTCTAAAAACCCTAAAGTTCCAGTGGGTGTTCTTTAGAATCGGAGTTTAAAAAACAATTTGGCGTTTTTGTTTTTTTCTGGTCCGTTATGCGTGTCATATGGCGGCGCTGCGAGAAGACAGACGCCATCAGGCGCTTTTTTACGCCGACACAGCAGCCGCCGCCACAGCGCCTCTTGACAGACTTACTGCCTCCACGTTCCCGTCCGCGGCGCTTTAAAGGTGATTTTCAAGGTAAAAATTGATTTTCAAGGTAAAAGTTGATTTTCAAGATAAAAACTGATTTTCAAGGTAAAAGTTGATTTTCAAGGTAAAAACTGATTTTCAAGGAAAAAACTGATTTTCAAGGTAAATGTTGATTTTCAAGGCGAAAAACTGGTTGTCAAGGTAACAACTGATTTTCAAGGTAAAAGTTGATTTTCAAGGCGAAAAACCGATTGTCAAGGTAAAAGTTGATTTTCAAGGTAAAAACTGATTTTCAAGGTAAATGTTGATTTTCAAGGTAAAAATTGATTTTCAAGTTAAAAATTGATTTTCAAGGTAAAAATTGACTTTCAAGGTAAAAGTAGATTTTCAAAGTAAAAGTAGATTTTCAAGGTAAAAGTAGATTTTCAAGGTAAAAGTTGATTTTCAAGGTAAAAACTGATTTTCAAGGTAAAAGTCGGTTTTCAAAGTAAAAACTGATTTTCAAGGTAAAACCTGATTTTCAAGACAAAAACTGATTTTCAAGGTAAAAGTTGATTTTCAAGGTAAAAACTGATTTTCAAGGCGAAAAACTGATTGTCAAGGTAAAAGTTGATTTTGAAGGTAAAAACTGATTTTCAAGGTAAAAATTGATTTTCAAGGTAAAAATTGATTTTCAAGGTAAAAACTGATTTTCAAGGTAAAAGTTGATTTTCAAGGTAAAAACTGATTTCCAAGGTAAAAACTGATTTTCAAGGTAAAAATTGATTTTCAAGGTAAAAATTGATTTTCAAGGTAAAAACTGATTTTCAAGGTAAAAGTCGATTTTCAAGGTAAAAACTGATTTTCAAGGTAAAAGTTGATTTTCAAGGTAAAAACTGATTTTCAAGGTAAAAGTCGATTTTCAAGGTAAAAACTGATTTTCAAGGTAAAAGTCGATTTTCAAGGTAAAAACTGATTTTCAAGGTAAAAGTTGATTTTCAAGGTAAAAACTGATTTTCAAGGTAAAAACTGATTTACAAGGTAAAAGTTGATTTTCAGGCCGATCTGCAAAAGTTAGACTCCAGGTGTCGTTGAGGAGGGAGGGAGGTCAAAAGCGTCCATCATTGAGGTGTCCTTGGGGGTGTTTTTCAGAACAGCCTGGTCCTGTTTTCACAGCGTCAAGGCCATTCGAGGGAGTCAAATCGTAGATTAGGATATTTGTTTTCCGCGAACAGACAAAACAATGACTTGTCTGTTCTATTCGACCAGAACGTGCTGATGATTGGTCTAAAACCCCTAAAGTTCCAGTGGGTGTTCTTTAGAATCGGAGTTTAAAAAACAATTTGGCGTTTTTGTTTTTTTCTGGACCGTTATGCGTGTCATATGGCGGCGCTGCGAGAAGACAGACGCCATCAGGCGCTTTTTTACGCCGACACAGCAGCCGCCGCCACAGCGCCTCTTGACAGACTTACTGCCTCCACGTTCCCGTCCGCGGCGCTTTAAAGTTGATTTTCAAGGTAAAAATTGATTTTCAAGGGAAAAACTGATTTTCAAGGTAAAAGTAGATTTTCAAGGTAAAAGTTGATTTTCAAGGTAAAAGTCGATTCTCAAAATAAAAACTGATTTTCAAGGTAAAAGTTGATTTTCAAGGTAAAAACTGATTTTCAAGGCAAAAACTGATTTTCAAGGTAAAAGTTGATTATCAAGGGAAAAACTGATTTTCAAGGTAAAAGTTGATTTTCCAGGAAAAACTTATTGTCAGGTAAAAACTGATTTTCAAGGTAAAAGTCGATTTTCAAGGTAAAAACTGATTTTCAAGGTAAAAACTGATTTTCAAGGTAAAAGTCGATTTTCAAGGTAAAAACTGATTTTCAAGGTAAAAGTTGATTTTCAAGGTAAAAACTGATTTTCAAGGTAAAAGTCGATTTTGAAGGTAAAAACTGATTTCCAAGGTAAAAACTGATTTCCAAGGTAAAAACTGATTTTCAAGGTAAAAACTGATTTTCAAGGTAAAAGTCGATTTTCAAGTAAAAACTGATTTTCAAGGTAAAAGTTGATTTTCAAGGTAAAAATTGATTTTCAAGGTAAAAACTGATTTTCAAGGTAAAAGTCGATTTTCAAGGTAAAAACTGATTTTCAAGGTAAAAGTTGATTTTCAAGGTAAAAACTGATTTTCAAGGTAAAAGTAGATTTTCAAGGTAAATGTTGATTTTCAAGGTAAAAGTCGATTTTCAAAAAAAAAACTGATTTTCAAGGTAAAAGTCGATTTTCAAGGTAAAAACTGATTTTCAAGGTAAAAGTCGATTTTCAAGGTAAAAACTCATTTTTAAGGTAAAAGTCGATTTTCAAGGTAAAAACTGATTTTCAAGGTAAAAGTCGATTTTCAAGGTAAAAACTGATTTTCAAGGTAAAAGTTGATTTTCAAGGTAAAAACTGATTTTCAAGGTAAAAACTGATTTACAAGGTAGACGTTGATTTTCAGGCCGATCTGCAAAAGTTAGACTCCAGGTGTCGTTGAGGAGGGAGGAAGGTCAAAAGCGTCCATCATTGAGGTGTCCTCGGGGGTGTTTTTCAGAACAGCCTGGTCCTGTTTTCACAGCGTCAAGGCCATTCGAGGGAGTCAAATATTAGATTAGGATATTTGTTTTCCGCGAACAGACAAAACAATGACTTGTCTGTTCGATTCGACCAGAACGTGTTGATGATTGGTCTAAAAACCCTAAAGTTCCAGTGGGTGTTCTTTAGAATCGGAGTTTAAAAAACAATTTGGCGTTTTTGTTTTTTTCTGGTCCGTTATGCGTGTCATATGGCGGCGCTGCGAGAAGACAGACGCCATCAGGCGCTTTTTTACGCCGCCACAGCAGCCGCCGCCACAGCGCCTCTTGACAGACTTACTGCCTCCACGTTCCCGTCCGCGGCGCTTTATTGCGAGTCTCTGAGGCCGTCAGCCTCCGAGGAGATGGATGAACGCTCGCTCGGGGAGGAGGGAGAAACCACCCCTGCCTGCCTTTTTTTAATACGCGTTCTGGTTTTGGTGGAAACTTAGCCCGAGGTTGAAGGCTCGGCTGGGTCGGTCCCAGGACGGCAAACAAACAGAGCTAAGGTTTCTCAAAGCCTGGGTAATATCCGCCCATAATTTAGTGCTCGTAACCTCAGCCTCCATTGTGGGGGTCCCGTAAATCACTTTGCGTAAAACTGCCCCCTCAACGCTCCTCGCAGACAAGATTTAAGAGCGCTGACTGAAGCCGGGAGACTCCCCCCAGTTTCCCTCCCCCAGTCTTGGACGGGCTTGGCGCGACAGCTGAGCACAAAACGCAAAAAAAGAAAGTAAATCCGGGGGCTTCTGCAAGCTGGTGTTGCTGCTCACCGAGTGGATTAAGCGCACAGATCGCCGCAATCTGCCAGAAAACTAAACAAAACAGACATTTTCTTGTAAGAGTCTGCACGTCTGGACATACAGAAGGAATGTAACTGTTGCGAATGTAAACCGACAGACTGGAAACCGCAGAAAACGAGCAGCCTTGAACGCGTCGGTCTGTACTAGGGTTGCAGGGGATACTAATTAATCATATTTGGTATTATACCACATCCTATGTACCCTTTTTTTTTTAACAAACATGACGGCGCGTCGTCACGTCATGACATTGCTGGTTTTACCAGCGGAGGAGCATGTTGGGCAGCGCGCACACACTGAGTACTTACAAGCAGACACAGTGTGTGGACAGAAAAGGGAGAATGGACGCATTTTGGTGTAAAAAGTCAAGATAAAGGTGAAGTTATAACACTGAGAAACCCTCAGGAAGAGGTGCTTTAAGACATGGCTAGCTAGCGAGCGGCTAACGTCCATCCACGGTGTTTTAGCTACTTCTAAATCACTAATTCTTGTCTCCATAGCGACAAAAAAAGTATGTTTAAACATGCTTCACTACACACCGTAGGAGGATACAATAGCTCACCGGCGTCACAATGTAAACAAATGCCATGGGTGGATCTACACCTGACATCCACTGTAATGATACCAAGTACAAGAGCGTATCTAGTCGTATTTTTTAGCATCACAAGATCTTTTTACCTTTTTTAAAAAACTCATATTATGTTTATAAAGTCAGTAAATATGTTCCTGGACACATGAGGACTTTGAATATGACCAATGTATGATACTGTAACTACTTGGTATCGGATCGATACCTAAATGCGTGGTATCATCCAAAACGAAGTAAGATAAAGGTGAAGTTATAACACTGAAACGCCATTGTGCCTTCCAGCTACTTCTAAATCACTAATCCTGGCCTCCATGGCGGCAAATAAAGTGAGTTTCTTACAAGTACCATTATCACTGGAGGACGAGGGATAGCTAAACATGCTTCACTACACACCGTAGGAGGATACAATAGCTCACCGCCGTCACAATGTAAACAAATGCCATGGGTGGATCTACACCTGACATCCACTGTAATGATACCAAGTACAAGAGCGTATCTAGTCGATACTACTATGATTACATCAATATTTTTTAGCATCACAAGATCTTTTTTCCTTTTAAAAAAAACTCATATAATGTTTATAAAGTCAGTAAATACGTCCCTGGACACATGACGACTTTGAATATGACCAATGTATGATACTGTAACTACTTGGTATCGGATCGATACCTAAATGTGTGGTATCATCCACAACTAAGTAAGATAAAGGTGAAGTTATAACACTGAAACGCCATTGTGCCTTCCAGCTACTTCTAAATCACTAATCCTGGCCTCCATGGCGACAAATAAAGTGAGTTTCTTACAAGTAGCATTATCACTGGAGGACGAGGGATAGCTAAACATGCTTCACTACACACCGTAGGAGGATACAATAGCTCACCGCCGTCACAATGTAAACAAATGCCATAGGTGGATCGACACCTGACATCCACTGTAATGATACCAAGGACAAGAGCGTATCTTGTTGATATTAAATGATAACATCAATACTTTTTTCCTTTTGTTAAACTCATATTATGTTTATAAAGTCAGTAAATACGTCCCTGGACACATGAGGACTTTGAATATGACCAATGTATGATACTGTAACTACTTGGTATCGGCTCCATACCTAAATGTGTGGTATCGTCCAAAACTAATGTCAAGTATCAAAGAAGAGGAGAATAAGTGATTATTACATTTGAACAGAAGTGTAGATAGAACATGTTGAAACAGAAAGTAGGCAGATATTAACAGTAAATGAACAAGTGGATTAATAATCAATTTTTTACAGTTTGTCCCTCATAATGTGTAGAAAATAATAGGTGTATAAATGACACAATATGTTACTGCATAGACTAATTAGGAGTCTTTGTTTGTTTACTTACTACTAAAAGACAAGTTGTCTAGTATGTTCACTATTTTATTGAAGGACTAAATGACAATAATAAACATATGTTTCATGTACACTATAACTTATTGTACCTATTACTTTGTCAACATTATGAGGGACAAACTGTAAAAATGGAATATTAATCCACTTGTTCATTTACTGTTAATATCTGCTTATTTTCTGTTTCAACATGTTATATCTACACTTCTGTTCAAATGTAATAATCACTTATTCTTCTCTTCGTTGATACTTGACATTAGTTTTGGACGATACCACACATTTAGGCATGGATCCGATACCAAGTAGTTACAGGATCATACATTGGTCATATTCAAAGTGTCCAGGGACGTATTTACTGACTTTATAAACATTATATGATTTTTTTTTTTCTAAAGGAAAAAAGATTTTGTGACGATGAAAAACATCGATGTAATCATAGTAGTATCGACTATATACTTGGTATCATTACAGTGGATGTCAGGTGTAGATGCACCCATGGCGTTTGTTTACATTGTGACGGCGGTGAGCTATTGTATCCTCCTACGGTGTGTAGTGAAGCATGTTTAGCTATTCCTCCTCCTCCAGTGATAATGCTACTTGCAAGAAACTCACTTTGTCGCCATGGAGGCCAGGATTAATGACTTGGAAGTAGCTAAAACACTGTGGATGGACGTTAGCCGCTAGCTAGCTAGCCATGTCTTAAAGCAGCTCCTCCTGAGGGTGTTTCAGTGTTATAACTTCACCTTTATATTTACTTTTTACACCAAAAATGCGTCCATTCTCCCTTTTCTGTCTACACACTGTGTCTGCTTGTAAGTACTCTGTGTGTGTGCGCTGCCCAACATGCTCCTCTGCTCGTAAAACCAGCAATGTCACCATGTGATGCGTGTAAAAAAAAATTAAAAAAAATATAGCGAACCGGTATAGTACCGTTTTTTTACTCATTAGTACCGCGGTACTACACTAGTACCGGTATACCGTACAACCCTACTAAGAAATGATCAAAGCTTTTATGTCATTCGAGCCTGAAGGTCACAATGTTTTTAATATGAACAGGAGGCTTTTTGGCCTTTGCCACGCACACACACACACACACACACACACACACACACACACACACACACACACACACACACACACACACACACACACACACACACACACACACACACACACACACACACACACCCACACACACACACACACACACACACACACACACACACACACACACACACACACACACACACACACACACACACACACACACACACACACACACACACACACACACACACACACACACACACACACACACACACACACACACACACACACATGCACACACGCACACGTGCATTTTACATTAGCCGCACTTTCATAGCGTGTGTAATTCATGGAAAAAAAAGCGCTTTCATTCACACGGACGCACAAAAGCACGGAAAGGTGAGCCGTGTTTGCGAAAAACCGATTGTCAAGGTAAAAGTTGATTTTCAAGGTAAAAACTGATTTTCAAGGTAAATGTTGATTTTCAAGGTAAAAATTGATTTTCAAGTTAAAAATTGATTTTCAAGGTAAAAATTGATTTTCAAGGTAAAAGTAGATTTTCAAGGTAAAAGTAGATTTTCAAGGTAAAAGTTGATTTTCAAGGTAAAAACTGATTTTCAAGGTAAAACCTGATTTTCAAGACAAAAACTGATTTTCAAGGTAAAAGTAGATTTTCAAGGTAAAAGTTGATTTTCAAGGTAAAAGTCGATTCTCAAAATAAAAACTGATTTTCAAGGTAAAAGTTGATTTTCAAGGTAAAAACTGATTTTCAAGGTAAATGTTGATTTTCAAGGTAAAAATTGATTTTCAAGTTAAAAATTGATTTTCAAGGTAAAAATTGATTTTCAAGGTAAAAGTAGATTTTCAAGGTAAAAGTAGATTTTCAAGGTAAAAGTTGATTTTCAAGGTAAAAACTGATTTTCAAGGTAAAACCTGATTTTCAAGACAAAAACTGATTTTCAAGGTAAAAGTAGATTTTCAAGGTAAAAGTTGATTTTCAAGGTAAAAGTCGATTCTCAAAATAAAAACTGATTTTCAAGGTAAAAGTTGATTTTCAAGGTAAAAACTGATTTTCAAGGTAAATGTTGATTTTCAAGGTAAAAATTGATTTTCAAGTTAAAAATTGATTTTCAAGGTAAAAATTGATTTTCAAGGTAAAAGTAGATTTTCAAGGTACAAGTAGATTTTCAAGGTAAAAGTTGATTTTCAAGGTAAAAACTGATTTTCAAGGTAAAAGTCGGTTTTCAAAGTAAAAACTGATTTTCAAGGTAACACCTGATTTTCAAGACAAAAACTGATTTTCAAGGTAAAAGTAGATTTTCAAGGTAAAAGTTGATTTTCAAGGTAAAAGTCGATTCTCAAAATAAAAACTGATTTTCAAGGTAAAAGTTGATTTTCAAGGTAAAAACTGATTTTCAAGGTAAATGTTGATTTTCAAGGTAAAAATTGATTTTCAAGGTAAAAATTGATTTTCAAGGTAAAAATTGATTTTCAAGGTAAAAGTAGATTTTCAAGGTAAAAGTAGATTTTCAAGGTAAAAGTTGATTTTCAAGGTAAAAACTGATTTTCAAGGTAAAAGTCGGTTTTCAAAGTAAAAACTGATTTTCAAGGTAAAACCTGATTTTCAAGACAAAAACTGATTTTCAAGGTAAAAGTAGATTTTCAAGGTAAAAGTTGATTTTCAAGGTAAAAGTCGATTCTCAAAATAAAAACTGATTTTCAAGGTAAAAGTTGATTTTCAAGGTAAAAACTGATTTTCAAGGTAAATGTTGATTTTCAAGGTAAAAATTGATTTTCAAGTTAAAAATTGATTTTCAAGGTAAAAATTGATTTTCAAGGTAAAAGTAGATTTTCAAGGTAAAAGTAGATTTTCAAGGTAAAAGTAGATTTTCAAGGTAAAAACTGATTTTCAAGGTAAAAGTCGGTTTTCAAAGTAAAAACTGATTTTCAAGGTAAAACCTGATTTTCAAGACAAAAACTGATTTTCAAGGTAAAAGTAGATTTTCAAGGTAAAAGTTGATTTTCAAGGTAAAAGTCGATTCTCAAAATAAAAACTGATTTTCAAGGTAAAAGTTGATTTTCAAGGTAAAAACTGATTTTCAAGGTAAATGTTGATTTTCAAGGTAAAAATTGATTTTCAAGTTAAAAATTGATTTTCAAGGTAAAAATTGATTTTCAAGGTAAAAGTAGATTTTCAAGGTAAAAGTAGATTTTCAAGGTAAAAGTAGATTTTCAAGGTAAAAACTGATTTTCAAGGTAAAAGTCGGTTTTCAAAGTAAAAACTGATTTTCAAGGTAAAACCTGATTTTCAAGACAAAAACTGATTTTCAAGGTAAAAGTTGATTTTCAAGGTAAAAGTTGATTTTCAAGGTAAAAGTCGATTCTCAAAATAAAAACTGATTTTCAAGGTAAAAGTTGATTGTCAAGGTAAAAACTGATTTTCAAGGCAAAAACTGATTTTCAAGGTAAAAATTGATTTTCAAGTTAAAAATTGATTTTCAAGGTAAAAATTGATTTTCCAGGAAAAACTTATTGTCAAGGTAAAAACTGATTTTCAAGGTAACAGTACCGTTTTTTTTACTCATTAGTACCGCGGTACTACACTAGTACCGGTATACCGTACAACCCTACTAAGAAATGATCAAAGCTTTTATGTCATTCGAGCCTGAAGGTCACAATGTTTTTAATATGAACAGGAGGCTTTTTGGCCTTTGCCACACACACACACACACACACACACACACACACACACACACACACACACACACACACACACACACACACACACACACACACACACACACACACACACACACACACACACACACACACACACACACACACACACACACACACACGCACACACGCACACGTGCATTTTACATTAGCCGCACTTTCATAGCGTGTGTAATTCATGGAAAAAAAGCCCTTTCATTCACACGGACGCACAAAAGCACGGAAAGGTGAGCCGTGTTTGCGGCGCGCTGGCGAGGCCAGTCTCACCTCTGGGTGGGCGATACGAGGCGGAAACCAGACCATGTTTACCGGACCACCGGACCAAGAGTAATTGAGAGCTCTTAACCACACTCCCTTTACTCCCACGCCAGCAGTACCTGAGGAAGCGACTCCCTCGCTAAAAAAATAAAACCACACACCTCCATTAGATCCACGCTGCTGCGAACTATCTGTGTCTGCACCATTAGGCTTTATTTGACACAGCAGGGGTTGGGGTTTTTTTCTACTTTGCTTGGACTAGACCGGAACGTGGTCCTAGATGACCCTCCCATGATCCCCTGAGACCATTAGCCAGCCTGTCCATGTCCTTAGCGTCAGGGGTGATGCTCGCAGAATACTCACTGTGTACCAGGTGTACATGTACCGATACATGTGGACTACCAGGTCTACAGAGACCGGTGCCTGAGATACCACAGTACGAAGGAAACGAGGCTCCGGGTATGTCACCTGAGAGTCATCATCACCATAACGGACGTTGTTATCGGGGCGCTGACAACTACAGTCGCACACATTTCTCAACCAGCTATTGCAAGGAATTTAGGGAGGAGAAATCACTGCACATAAGCGGCAAGGCTGAAAACCAACATCGAATGCCCCCGTGACCTTGGATCCGTCAGGCGGTACTGCATCAAAAAGTAACTACAGTCGGTCGCTACGTCTGTAAGTGCAAGTTAAAACTCTACTATGCAAAGCGAACGCCATTTATCAACAACACCCAGAAACATTGCCGGCTTCGCAGGGCCCGAGCTCGTCTAAGATGGACTGATGCAAAGTGGGAAAAGTGTTCTGTGGTCTGACGAGTCCACATTTCAAATTGTTTTTGGAAATTGGACCAACGAGGAGAAGAACCATCCGGATTGTTCTATAGGCGCAACGTTGAAAAGCCAGCATGTGTGATGGTATGGGTGGTGTATTAGTGGCCAAGGAACAACATTTCTCCACCAGCTATTGCATGGAATTTAGGGATTTCACCATCTACACACCGTTATATCATCAAAAGGTTCAGAGAATGTGGAGAAATCACTGCAGGTAAGCCATGATATTACGCACCTTGGATCCCTCAGGCGGTACTGCATCAAAAAGCCACATCAGCGTGTAAAGGATATCACCACATGGGCTCAGGAACACTTCAGAAAACCACTGTCGGCAACTACAGTTGGTCGCTACATCTGTAAGTGCAAGTTAAAACTCTACTATGCAAAGCCAAAGCCGAAGCCGGCTGCGTTTCTGGGTGTTGTTGATAAATGTATCAACAACACCCAGAAACGCAGCCGGCTTCGCTGGGCCCGAGCTCGTCTAAGATGGACTGATGCAAAGTGGGAAAGTGTTCCGTGGTCTGACCAACAACGCCTGACAAGACTGGAAATGGTCAGAATCGTGCTAGCAACTCGCTGTAATCAGCCCACTTTTTCTTGGAAGAACATGGCGTGTTAAAGACGGCGTGCGTGGAGCCCGGGGGGGAATCAATAAGCCTAATGGTGCCTGGCCAAAAATATGAAGTCATTACTCGCTATTGACTTGAGGGTCATTTCACCAGATGTAGTGTCAGCACGCTGGAGTCGGTTAAGGAGAGAATTACACTCCAAACTCAGACTTTTACATTTATGGATTGTTGTATGCGAGAGCTAGGAACATATTGTTTATGTATATCATCAAGCGTTTAATAGTAGGAACATATTGTTTATGTATATCAGCAAGCGTTTAATAGTAGGAACATATTGTTTATGTATATCATCAAGCGTTTAATAGTAGGAACATATTGTTTATGTATATCAGCAAGCGTTTAATAGTAGGAACATATTGTTTATGTATATCATCAAGCGTTTAATAGTAGGAACATATTGTTTATGTATATCATCAAGCGTTTAATAGTAGGAACATATTGTTTATGTATATCAGCAAGCGTTTAATAGTAGGAACATATTGTTTATGTATATCAGCAAGCGTTTAATAGTAGGAACATATTGTTTATGTATATCAGCAAGCGTTTAATAGTAGGAACATATTGTTTATGTATATCATCAAGCGTTTAATAGTAGGAACATATTGTTTATGTATATCATCAAGCGTTTAATAGTAGGAACATATTGTTTATGTATATCATCAAGCGTTTAATAGTAGGAACATATTGTTTATGTATATCAGCAAGCGTTTAATAGTAGGAACATATTGTTTATGTATATCATCAAGCGTTTAATAGTAGGAACATATTGTTTATGTATATCATCAAACGTTTAATAGTAGGAACATATTGTTTTGGAATATCATCAAGCGTTTAATAGTAGGAACATATTGTTTATGTATATCATCAAGCGTTTAATAGTAGGAACATAATGTTTATGTATATCATCAAGCGTTTAATAGTAGGAACATATTGTTTATGTATATCATCAAGCGTTTAATAGTAGGAACATATTGTTTATGTATATCATCAAGCGTTTAATAGTAGGAACATATTGTTTTGGAATATCATCAAGCGTTTAATAGTAGGAACATATTGTTTATGTATATCATCAAGCGTTTAATAGTAGGAACATATTTTTTATGTATATCATCAAGCGTTTAATAGTAGGAACATATTGTTTATGTATATAATCAAGCGTTTAATAGTAGGAACATATTGTTTATGTATATAATCAAGCGTTTAATAGTAGGAACATATTGTTTATGTATATCATCAAGCGTTTAATAGTAGGAACATATTGTTTATGTATATCATCAAGCGTTTAATAGTAGGAACATATTGTTTATGTATATCATCAAGCGTTTAATAGTAGGAACATATTGTTTATGTATATAATCAAGCGTTTAATAGTAGGAACATATTGTTTATGTATATCAGCAAGCGTTTAATAGTAGGAACATATTGTTTATGTATATCATCAAGCGTTTAATAGTAGGAACATATTGTTTATGTATATCATCAAGCGTTTAATAGTAGGAACATATTGTTTATGTATATAATCAAGCGTTTAATAGTAGGAACATGTTGTTTATGTATATCATCAAGCGTTTAATAGTAGGAACATATTGTTTATGTATATCATCAAGCGTTTAATAGTAGGAACATATTGTTTATGTATATCATCAAGCGTTTAATAGTAGGAACATATTGTTTATGTATATAATCAAGCGTTTAATAGTAGGAACATATTGTTTATGTATATCAGCAAGCGTTTAATAGTAGGAACATATTGTTTATGTATATCATCAAGCGTTTAATAGTAGGAACATATTGTTTATGTATATCATCAAGCGTTTAATAGTAGGAACATATTGTTTTGGAATATCATCAAGCGTTTAATAGTAGGAACATATTGTTTATGTATATCATCAAGCGTTTAATAGTAGGAACATATTTTTTATGTATATCATCAAGCGTTTAATAGTAGGAACATATTGTTTATGTATATAATCAAGCGTTTAATAGTAGGAACATATTGTTTATGTATATAATCAAGCGTTTAATAGTAGGAACATATTGTTTATGTATATCATCAAGCGTTTAATAGTAGGAACATATTGTTTATGTATATCATCAAGCGTTTAATAGTAGGAACATATTGTTTATGTATATCATCAAGCGTTTAATAGTAGGAACATATTGTTTATGTATATAATCAAGCGTTTAATAGTAGGAACATATTGTTTATGTATATCAGCAAGCGTTTAATAGTAGGAACATATTGTTTATGTATATCATCAAGCGTTTAATAGTAGGAACATATTGTTTATGTATATCATCAAGCGTTTAATAGTAGGAACATATTGTTTATGTATATAATCAAGCGTTTAATAGTAGGAACATGTTGTTTATGTATATCATCAAGCGTTTAATAGTAGGAACATATTGTTTATGTATATCATCAAGCGTTTAATAGTAGGAACATATTGTTTATGTATATCATCAAGCGTTTAATAGTAGGAATATATTGTTTATGTATATCATCAAGCGTTTAATAGTAGGAACACATTGTTTATGTATATCATCAAACGTTTAATAGTAGGAACATATTGTTTATGTATATCATCAAACGTTTAATAGTAGGAACATATTGTTTATGTATATCATCAAGCGTTTAATAGTAGGAACATATTGTTTATGTATATCATCAAGCGTTTAATAGTAGGAATATATTGTTTATGTATATCATCAAGCGTTTAATAGTAGGAATATATTGTTTATGTATATCATCAAGCGTTTAATAGTAGGAACATATTGTTTTGGAATATCATCAAGCGTTTAATAGTAAACGATGTGTAGCAAAGCCTGTTTTACACAAACTTGTAGTGATATATGCATAAGGATCATCATTTAGGGGCTGGCTAGATGTTTTTTCATGAACACCTTTTCTAGAAAAAGTGGAGCAAACAAGTGAGAAGGGTGATCTATAAATATCGAAACGTTTTTTTAAGATGTGTAGCGAAGCCTGTTTTCATACAAACTGGTAAGCGTGTACACTGTGTGGGTTCATATAGCGCTGGGTTGGTCAGATTATTCTTCATGAGTACCTCTTCAAGCAAAAGTGGAGCAAAGAAATCAGGAACAATTATGGATTCGCCTTTAAAACTATTTTTTTTAGATGTGTAGCGAAGCCTGTTTTTACACAAACTTGTAGTGATATATGCGTAAGGATCATCTACTGTAGCTAGGGGCTGGCTAGATGTTTCTTCATGAGCACCTTTTCAAGAAAAAGGGGAGCAAACAAGTGAGAAGGGTGATGTATCAATATTTAACGTTTTTTAAAGATGTGTAGCGAAGCCTTTTTTACACAAACTTGTAGTGATATATGCGTAAGGATCATCTACTGTAGCTAGGGGCTGGCTAGATTTTTTTTTCATGAGCACCTTTTCTGGAAAAAGTGGAACCAACAAGTGAGAAGGGTGATATGTCACTATTTAAATGTATTTTTAAGATGTGTAGCGAAGCCTGTTTTTATTCAAACTGGTAGGCGTATACACTGGGTGGGTTCATATAGCGCTCTTCTTGAGTACCTCTTCTAGCAAAAGTGGAGCAAAGAAATCAGGAAAAATTATGGATTCGCCTTTGAAACAATTTTTTTTAAAGATGTGTAGCAAAGCCTGTTTTTATACAGACTGGTAGGGGGTTCATCTAGCTAGGGGCTGGTCCGATTTTTTTTTCATGAGCAAGTTAACAAGTGAGGAAGACGATATTCTAGTCTTTAGAACTATTTTTAAGATGTGTAGTGAAGCCTGTTTTTACAGAAACTTGTCGTGATATATGCGTAAGGATCATCTACTGTAGCTAGGGGCTGGCTAGCTTTTTTTTCATGAGCACCTATTTTGGAAAAAGTGGAGCCAACAAGTGAGAAGGGTGACAAGTCACTATTTAAGATGTGTAGCGAAGCCTGTTTTTATACAAACTGGTAGGCGTATACACTGGGTGGGTTCATATAGCGCTCTTCATGAGTACCTCTTTTAGCAAAAGTGGAGCAAAGAAATCAGGAAAAATTATGGATTCACCTTTGAAACAATTTTTTTTAAAGATGTGTAGCGAAGCCTGTTTTTATACAGACTGGTAGGGGGTTCATCTAGCTAGGGGCTGGTCAGGTTTTTTTTCATGAGCACCTTTTCTGGAAAAAGTGGAGACAACAAGTGAGAAGGGTGATACATCAATATTGAAACGTCTCTTTAAGATGTGTAGCGAAGCCTTTTTTTTTACACAAACTTGTAGTGATATATGCGTAAGGATCATCTACTGTAGCTAGGGGCTGGCTAGCTTTTTTTTCATGAGCACCTTTTCTGGAAAAAGTGGAGCCAACAAGTGAGAAGGGTGATAAGTCACTATTTAAGATGTGTGGCAAAGCCTGTTTTTATTCAAACTGGTAGGCGTATACACTGGGTGGGTTCATATAGCGCTCTTCATGAGTACCTCTTTTAGCAAAAGTGGAGCAAAGAAATCAGGAAAAATTATGGATTCGCCTTCGACACAATTTTTTTTTAGATGTGTAGCGAAGCCTGTTTTTATACAGACTGGTATATCTAGCTGGGTTCATCTAGCTAGGGGCTGGTCAGGTTTTTTTTTCATGAGCAAGTTAACAAGTGAGGAAGACGATATTCTAGTCTTTAGAACTATTTTTAAGATGTGTAGCGAAGCCTGTTTTTACACAAACTTGTAGTGATATATGCGTAAGGATCATCTACTGTAGCTAGGGGCTGGCTAGATGTTTCTTCATGAGCACCTTTTCTGGAAAAAGTGGAGCCAACAAGTGAGAAGGGTGATATGTCACTATTTAAATGTTGTTTTAAGATGTGTAGCGAAGCCTGTTTTTATACAAACTGGTAGGCGTACACACTGGGTGGGTTCATATAGCGCTCTTCATGAGTACCTCTTTTAGCAAAAGTGGAGCAAAGAAATCAGGAAAAATTATGGATTCGCCTTTGAAACCATTTTTTTTTTAGATGTGTAGCGAAGCCTGTTTTTATTACAGACTGGTAGGGGGTTCATCTAGCTAGGGGCTGGTCAGATTTTTTTTCATGAGCAAGTTAACAAGTGAGGAAGACGATATTCTAGTCTTTAGAACTATTTTTAAGATGTGTAGCGAAGCCTGTTTTTACACAAACTTGTAGTGATATATGCGTAAGGATCATCTACTGTAGCTAGGGGCTGGCTAGCTTTTTTTTCACGAGCACCTTTTTTGGAAAAAGTGGAGCCAACAAGTGAGAAGGGTGATAAGTCACTATTTAAGATGTGTGGCGAAGCCTGTTTTTATTCAAACTGGTAGGCGTACACACTGGGTGGGTTCATATAGCGCTCTTCATGAGTACCTCTTTTAGCAAAAGTGGAGCAAAGAAATCAGGAAAAATTATGGATTCACCTTTGAAACAATTTTTTTTAAAGATGTGTAGCGAAGCCTGTTTTTATACAGACTGGTAGGGGGTTCATCTAGCTAGGGGCTGGTCAGATTTTTTTTTCATGAGCAAGTTAACAAGTGAGGAAGACGATATTCTAGACTTTAGAACTATTTCTAAGATGTGTAGCGAAGCCTGTTTCTACACAAACTTGTAGTGATATATGTGTAAGGATCATCTACTGTAGCTAGGGGCTGGCTAGATTTTTCTTCATGAGCACCTTCTTGAGAAAAAGTGGAGTTAACAAGTGAGGAAGACGATATTCTAGTCTTTAGAACTATTTTTAAGATGTGTAGCGAAGCCTGTTTCTACACAAACTTGTAGTGATATACGCGTAAGGATCATCTACTGTAGCTAGGGGCTGGCTAGCTTTTTTTTTCATGAGCACCTTTTTTGGAAAAAGTGGAGCCAACAAGTGAGAAGGGTGATAAGTCACTATTTAAGATGTGTGGCGAAGCCTTTTTTTATACAAACTGGTAGGCGTACACACTGGGTGGGTTCATATAGCGCTCTTCATGAGTACCTCTTTTAGCAAAAGTGGAGCAAAGAAATCAGGAAAAATTATGGATTCGCCTTTGAAACTATTTTTTTTTTAGATGTGTAGCGAAGCCTGTTTTTATTACAGACTGGTAGGGGGTTCATCTAGCTAGGGTTGGTCAGGTTTTTTTTTCATGAGCAAGTTAACAAGTGAGGAAGACGATATTCTAGTCCGTAGAACTATTTTTAAGATGTGTAGCGAAGCCTGTTTCTACACAAACTTGTAGTGACATATGCGTAAGGATCATCTACTGTAGCTAGGGGCAGGCTAGATTTTTCTTCATGAGCACCTTTTCTGGAAAAAGTGGAGACAACAAGTGAGAAGGGTGATGTATCAATATTTAAACGTCTCTTTAAGATGTGTAGCGAAGCCTGTTTTTATACAGACTGGTAGGGGGTTCATCTAGCTAGGGGCTGGTCAGATTTTTTTTTCATGAGCAAGTTAACAAGTGAGGAAGACAATATTCTAGTCTTTAGAACTATTTTTAAGATGTGTAGCGAAGCCTGTTTTAACACAAACTTGTAGTGATATATGCGTAAGGATCATCTACTGTAGCTAGGGGCTGGCTAGATGTTTCTTCATGAGCACCTTTTCGAGAAAAAGTGGAGCAAACAAGTGAGAAGGGTGATTTATCAATATTTAAACATTTCTTTAAGCTGTGTAGCGAAGCCTGTTTTTATACAAACTAGTAGGCGTATACACTGGGTGTGTTCATCCAGCTTGGGGCTGGTTTGATTATTCTTCATGAGCACCTTTTTGAGAAAAAGTGGAGTTAACAAGTGAGGAAGACGATATTCTAGTCCGTAGAACTATTTTTAAGATGTGTAGCAAAGCCTGTTTTTACACAAACTTGTCGTGATATATGCGTAAGGATCATCTACTGTAGCTAGGGGCTGGCTAGCTTTTTTTTCATGAGCACCTTTTTTGGAAAAAGTGGAGCCAACAAGTTAGAAGGGTGATACATCAATATTGAAACATCTCTTTAAGATGTGTAGCGAAGCCTGTTTTTATACAAACTGGTAGCCGTACACACAGATTTGTCTTCCTGAGCACCTCTTCTAGCAAAAGTGGAGCCCCCAAATAAGGAAGATGATGTATTGTCTCATCATAAACAGCTTTTTGTATAACGGGGGAACCGCCGTACTGAACGCCATCCGCCATGCCGGGGGGTAGCAAAGGTCAAAGTTGAAACTAGCTGTCCTCACGTGACGCAGGCTGACATACACGAGGTGCTACGTGGTTTGAGAGAAACAGCACACATTCCCCGCTGACACCAGCGATCCTTCAGCCTGACAGCCGTGATGGATGAGACTTGTTATCGGCACGGAGCGAGGGTCGCCGGCGAGGACGAGAAGTGGCTTGAACCCAGGAACACAACAGCAGGGTCGGGTCTGTGTGGATACATGCTGATTGGATCCAAATAACCTGGCAGATATCGCCAAAAAAAAAACTGGAAGAATTAACAAAAATCAACCGCTTCTTCATGTTTCAAGTCCCAAAGGTGTTCAGGTCAGGACTCTGTGCAGGCCAGTCAAGTTCACCCACACCAGACGCTGTCGTCCATGTCTTTATGGACCTTGTCACGTTGGAAGAGGAAGGGGGGGCGCTCCAAACTGTTCCCACCAGGTCGGGAGCGTGGAATTGTCCGGAATGTTTTGGTATCCTAAAGCGTTCAAAGTTCGTTTCACTGGAACTAAAAAGGCCACACCCAACTCCTGAAAAACAACCCCACACCATAATTCTGATCATTTGCATGATCTGATGAGAGTGCGGAAATATGACCACATCACACCAACTCTCAAAGCAAATCTTCTTGTTCCACCCAGGGTTGAATTGAAAGTCTCCCTACTAACCACACCAGTGCCTCCATGGAAATGCCCCCCCCCCGTCTACCTCAAAGAACTGCCCACCCCCAAATCCTCCACACCACACCAGGCTAACCTCCTCCAACCTCCCGAGGACAAAGGTACGAACAATGGGAGACCGGGCTTTCTGCTCCAGTCTGGGGAACGCTCTCCCTGACCACCTGAGGGTACCACAGACTGTGAATACTTTTTAAAAAAGGCTTAAAAATCCTACTTTTTAAAAAAAAAACTTTTTTTTTTAGATATATGCATGCTAGTTCTAGCTATTTGGCTGTTCTAGATTTTATTTTTTATTTTTTATTATTTTTATTTTATTTGTATTTTATTTGTATTTTTTTATTTTATTTTTTATTATCTTTTTATTTTAATTGTTTTAATACGCTGTAGCACTTTGAGGTTGTCTACTCAATGTAAAGTGATTTTTACAAATATATTATTATTATTATTGTAAATAATAATACTTTTTTGGCAATATAGTGTATTTCAGACAAATCAAGTACAAAAGGTAAACATGCCAGGCTATAAGCCACGAGGAGCTAGCAGCTACGCAACAGCCAAGCACACGATAGCGCACGAGCTAGACATACGTAATAATTGTCCTTAATTGAACCGCAGATAAACAAACAGAAGACAATTATAGCTGAGTGCGCACACACTAGTGCGTCATGAGCTGAACATAATGATGTCAACCAATTACCACTCCACTTCGACTTAAAGACAGCACGGGACAATTACAGACGGTTACAAATAAACAGGTTAGCGATTTTCATTGTTCTCTGTTTGACTTACTCGATCAGACCTTTTCCTAACATTCCACCTGTACAAATACAGGTGGAATACAGTCGATACAACTATGATTACATAGATATTTTTTATCGTGAAAAAATATTTTTTCCTTTTTTAAAAATGTATATTATGTTTATAAAGTCAGTAAGTACGTCCCTGGACACATGAGGACTTTGAATGTGAGCAATGTATGATCCTGTAACTACTTGGTATCGGATCCATACCTAAATGTGTGGTATCATCCAAAACTAATGTCAAGTATCAAAGAAGAGAAGAATAAGTGATTATTACATTTGAACAGAAGTGTAGATAGAACATGTTCAAAGTCAATATCAGCTGTACTTCTCACTGCCATTTAGGGTAGTATGCTATACCGGTACTAGTATGTTTGGTTTTACCAGCAGAGGAGCGTGTTGGGCAGCGCACACACACAGAGTACTTACAAGCAGACACAGTGTGTAGACAGAAAAGGGAGAATGGACGCATTTTTGGTGTAAAAAGTAAATATAAAGGTGAAGTTATAACACTGAAACACCCTCAGGAAGAGCTGCTTTAAAACATGGCTAGCTAGCTAGCGGCTAACGTCCATCCACAGTGTTTCAGCTACTTCTGAATCACTAATCCTCGCCTCTGAGGCGACAAAGAAAGTACGTTTCTTACAAGTAGCATTATCACTGGAGGAGGAGGAATAGCTAAACATGCTTCACTACACACCGTAGGAGGATACAATAGCTGACCGCCGTCACAATGTAAACAAATGCCATGACTTCCACTGTAATGATATCAAGTACAAGAACGTATCTCGTCGATACTACTATGATTACATCGATATTTTTTATTTTTTTATTCATATTACGTTTATAAAGTCAGTAAATACGTCCCTGGACACTTGAGGACTTTGAATATGAGCAATGTATGATCCTGTAAGTACTTGGTATCGGAACGATACCTAAATGTGTGGTATCATCCAAAACTAATGTCAAGTATCAAAGAAGAGAAGTATAAGTGATTATTACATTTTGACAGAAGTGTAGATAGAACATGTTGAAACAGAAAATAAGCGGATATTAACAGTAAATGAACAAGTGGATTAATAATCAATTTTTACAGTTTGTCCTTTATAATGTGTACAAAATAATAGGTGTATAAATGACACAATAGGTTACTGCATAGACTAATTAGGAGTCTTTGTTTGTTTACTTACTACTAAAAGACAAGTTGTCTAGTATGTTCACTATTTTATTGAAGGACTAAATGACAATAATAAACATATGTTTCATGTACTATAAGATGTTTTGTTCAAATAGAGACAATAATGAAATTTTTTGTGGTCCCCTTTTTTTGCATCTTGGAAATCATCATTTTTGAAAACGTTATTTTCAAAAATAGCTCGATTCTACAAAGTCGTCCAGATCATATTGCCATGGAGACCAGTCAGCAAATCAACATTCCTTTGCCTCCGCCTTGTGTCCTGTTTTTCTTTGTCGCAGCAAGAAACCTGTTGCTTTTTGTTTGTTTGTTTTTCTATGACAAGCGACGACTGGACGAGCACGCATTTATCTAAAGAAGGGTTTTTTTTAAAGCCTTGTTTAAAAAGCATCCACAGTCTGTGGTGCCCTCAGGTGGTCAGGGAGACTGGGAGCGGCGGGAGCAGAAAGGTTGTCGGTTGGTTGTTCTTCACAGACCAATCCCAATACGAGCACATCACACCAGTTCTCCAAATCCCTTCACTGGCTTCCTGTTCCACTCAGGATTGAATACAAAGTCTCCCTACTAACCACACCAGTGCCTCCATGGAAATGCCCCCCGTCTACCTCAAAGAACTGCTCACCCCCAAATCCTCCAGGCTAACCTCCCGAGGAAAAAGCTACGAACAATGGGAGACCGGGCTTTCTGCTTCGCCGCTACCAGTCTGTGGAACGCTCTCCCTGACCACCTGAGGGCACCACAGACTGTGAATGCTTTTTAAAAAAGGCTTAAAAAGCCTTCTTTAGATATATGCGTGCTAGTTCTAGCTATTAGGCTGTTTTATTTTTTTTATTTTTTTATTTTTTAATACACCGTAGCACTTTGAGGTTGTTTGCTCAATGTAAAGTGCTTTTACAAATAAAATCTATTATTATTATTATTATTATTATTATTAAGAAAAGGGTAGTTTGATTCTGCATGTTGGTTAGTCCATCCCAGACTCCCTCCTCCTGGCGTCAGCGCCCTGGAAAGCCGTTTGAAGGTTTTTTGTTTTTTTTTGTTTTTTTCTCCTGTCCAGCTTCATCATATTGTTGATGTAGATGCCCATATCGGATGTACACATTTACTTTACTGTTTGAAGGTTGACCAAACCCCAATTCACATTCTCCCTCGGCCTTATCCTGTTTTTTTATTTTTTTATTTTTTTTTTACGCCGGCGAACCAGACCGCGACCGCCCCTGCCCCCAATACCCACCTCGTGAAGCAATTTGCAGCGTGTCGCGGCACTAAATAAAAGCAAAAGGTGCTGGTGGCGCTTTAGCGGGATTGCACGTCTGCCACGGCGAGATAGAAGGCGGATCACCTGCGGCTAGCTAGCGAGTGAAGGCGCTGACGCCTCGTATTCACATACTAATGTGTATATATGTATATGTATGTATGTGAATGTGTATATATGTGTGTATATATGTATATGTATGTACATATATGTGTATGTATGTATATATATGTGTGTATATATGTATATGTATGTATGTGAATGTGTATATGTGTATATATGTATATGTATGTATGTGAATGTGTATATATGTGTGTATAAATGTATATGTATGTATGTGTATATATGTGTGTATATATGTATATGTATGTATGTGAATGTGTATATATGTGTGTATATATGTATATGTATGTATGTATGTGTGTATATATGTATATGTATGTATGTGAATGTGTATATATGTGTGTATATATGCATGTATGTATGTGTA
>NC_084737.1:8808289-8840789 GCF_033978785.1 Entelurus aequoreus | reverse complement strand
TTGTGTTACTGTATATATTTGTTTCTCTGATAAATCCCACTTAATATACTTTGGGTAACAACAGTCAATATTTATTTAATTTATTTTATTTTTTTAGGGGGGTAACAGTCAATATTTATTTATTTATTAGATTTTATTTTTTTATTATATAATAAAAGTGAGCTTTTGTTAAACCAAATATTGTGTGTTTTTTTCCATATACAACAACCTATCTGGACTCGATAAGAGAATCGATAAGGAATCGGTTCGATAAGAGGATTCGATAATAGACTCGAACTCGATAATTCCTTATCAAACATCATCCCTAGTGTTAACTGACTCATACAGCGCTGGCAACAAGCCAGCTGAATTCTGATTGGATAAAAGCTCTAACTTAAAAAAGCAACATGAAGAGAATATGATGATTACTTTTATATATTCATGGAAAGTTATTTATCATCAGATACTTGGATTTTTGCGGTTATCGGAGCCATTACAATATTGGATCGGAACACCCCCTTGCTAAAAAAAAAAAATATGCACACAAATGTAAATTAATCATTCAAATATTTAACATAAAAGTTCAATAATAAAATATAATAAACAGAAAATGATTTTAATAAATGAATTAAACACTGATAAAGGGAGGACGGTTGACACAGTGTGAGGACAAAGCTGCAACCTTCAAGTGGAAAGACGACTTCTCGACAGCCTGAGCCAAGCCGTCACTCCAAACCTCCTCTGGAACACCATCTCGGCCGCCATCGACATCGTGTCCACAGGCCATTCCATTCCATTTGAGTGCTGTAACGTTGTCGTAACTTACAACCCAAAACACGATCGCATCAGCACTTTCCCCCTCGCTCGCTCGCTCGCCCCCACCGCCCCCACCGCCCCCACCGCCCCCCAACCCTGCAGAGACCACGGCGACTGTGAGATCAGGCAAAACACATTGGAGCTCGGCGGCATAATGCGAGAGCTATATTTAGCTCCATGTGCAAAACATCTAACAGGCGACCTGATGGACGCTGGCCAAGGGAGGCCTGGGGGACAGGAAGTAGTTCCCACCTTGAAAGAATGGCCCACCTTCCCTCCAAACACAACAGGATTGTTCTTCCAACACTAACAGGCACTTTGTGATTGGCACCTGTAGGATCTCAAACCATGTCACTACTAGGAGACTCTCCCCAAGGAGGACGAGGAGCATGTGCTTGATTAACACTTCAAGGCTTTCTGAAGACGCCTTCATCAAGCTGCGGTAATGTGGGTCGACTTTTACCGAGAAGACGTGTCCTCTGGAAAGTCCAAGGAGAAAGAGTAGAACTACCTACGGAGGTGGGGGGCGCTGAAGGAGATCTGTACCTTGGAGTTTTTTCTTATTTTGCCAATACAACATTGATGAGTTATTTCCGCACTTTGTCTTTGTGCAGCCAGCTTTTCATGGAAGTCAGTAAGAAAAGGCAAAGGTATGGCTAACTACTGATCACTATCAACTAATAAATCTTTACTTGACGAGTAAATTCCAACAGATTGGGGTCTTTTCTAGTACAGGAGCCCAACCTTAGACTTAATCCAAATGCCAACCTTGACCCAAACGGAAGTCTTGAAGTCCAACACCAACCCAAACATATCCTTTATCCTAAAACCACCAACAAATATCCCAACCCTAGACCTAATCCAAATGCCAACCTTGACCCAAACGGAAGTCTTGAAGTCCAACACCAACCCAACCATATCCTTTATCCTAAAACTACCAACAAATAACCCAACCCTAGACTTAATCCAAACGCCAACCTTGACCCAAACGGAAATCTTGAAGTCCAACACCAACCCAACCATATCCTTTATCCTAAAACCACCAACAAAGAGCCCAACCCTAGACCTAATCCAAATGCCAACCTTGACCCAAACGGAAGTCTTGAAGTCCAACACCAACCCAACCATATCCTTTATCCTAAAACCACCAATAAAGAGCCCAACCCTAGACTTAATACAAATACCAACCTTGACCTAACAGAAGTCTTGAAGTTCAACACCAACACAACCGTATCCTTTATCCTAAAACCACCAACAAAGAGCCCAACCTTAGACCTAATCCAAATGCCAACCTTGACCCTAACATAAGTCTTGAAGTCCAACACCAACCCAACAATATCCTTTATCCTAAAACCACCAACAAAGAGCCCAACCCTAGACTTAATCCAAATGCCAACCTTGACCCTAACGGAAGTCTTGAAGTCCAACAGCAACCCAACCATATCCTCTATCCTAAAACCACCAACAAAGAGCCCAACCCTAGACCTAATCCAAATGCCAACCTTGACCCAAACGGAAGTCTTGAAGTCCAACACCAACCCAACCATAACCTTTATCATCCTTTATCCTAAAACCACCAACAAAGGACCCAACCCTAGACCTAATCCAAATGCCAACCTTGACCCAAACGGAAGTCTTGAAGTCCAACACCAACCCAACCATAACCTTTATCATCCTTTATCCTAAAACCACCAACAAAGGGCCCAACCCTAGACTTAATCCAAATGCCAACCTTGACCCAAACGGAAGCATTGAAGTCCAACACCGACCCAACCATATCCTCTATCCTAAAACCACCAACAAAGAGCGCAACTCTTGACCTAATCCAAATGCCAAACTTGACCCTAAGGGAAATCTTGAAGTCCAACACCAACCCAACCATAACCTTTATCCTAAAACCACCAACAAAGGGCCCACCCTAGACTTAATCCAAATGCCAACCTAGACCCTAACGGAAGCATTGGAGTCCAACACCGACCCAACCATATCCTTTATCCTAAAACCACCAACAGAGAGCCCAACCCTAGACCTAATCCAAATGCCAACCTTGACCCTAATGGAAGTCTTGAAGTCCAACACGAACCCAACCATATCCTTTATCCTAAAACCACCAACGAACTAGGTCTAGGTTCCTTGGTGCAAGACTTATCGTTAATCCAGCGCATACCACAACGGAGGTCCGTAGACGCTCGTGTCACCACCTTTCACCCTTCTGAACCCCCACCTCACATTTTTACCCCGCCCTTGGATCAGCACAATAAGACGGGGGATAAGAAGGACGACACATCACCTTGTTAAGCACAGTGGGGGGGTGGGGGGTGGGGGGTGGTGGGGGGTGGGGGGGTGGGGGGGGGGCAAGGTGGGATGGGGTATCGGGGGTTATCCAATCAGACCTTTGCAAGGAGGGGGGCGGGGGCGGGGGGGCGGGGGGTGGGGGGTGATCGTTGTCTGACCCTCAGTCCACACACAAGAAAGACCCTTGCAGGTTGGAGGGATGTTGCTATGGTAACCCCACAGGATCAACAGGGGAACAAAGTGGAATTGACAGCTGGAAGGATGGATGGATGGATTGACAGAATGACGGAGGGAAAGATGCATGGAGGAATGGAAGGATGGATGAAGAGAAGAATGAATGCTTTGCTGCATAGAAGCATTTAGTCCTTCCATAAAATAGTCAACATGCTAGACAACTTGTCTTTTAGTAGTAAGTAAACAAACAAAGACTCCTAATTAGTCTATGCAGTAACATATTGTGTCATTTATACACCTATTATTTTGTACACATCGTGAGGGACAAACTGTAAAAATGGATTATTAATCCACTTGTTCATTTACTGTTAATATCTGCTTATTTTCTGTTTGAACATGTTCTATCTACACTTCTGTCAAAATGTAATAATCACTTATACTTCTCTTCTTTGATACTTGACAGTTTTGGATGATACCACACATTTAGGTATCGTTCCGATACCAAGTAGTTACAGGATCATACATTGCTCATATTCAAAGTCCTCATGTGTCCAGGGACGTATTTACTGACTTTATAAACGTAATATGAATAAAAAAATAAAAAATATCGATGTAATCATAGTAGTATCGACTAGATACGTTCTTGTACTTGATATCATTACAGTGGAAGTCATGGCATTTGTTTACATTGTGACGGCGGTGAGCTATTGTATCCTCCTACGGTGTGTAGTGACGCATGTTTAGCTATTCCTCCTCCTCCAGTGATAATGCTACTTGTAAGAAACGTACTTTCTTTGTCGCCATGGAGGCGAGGATTAGTGATTTAGAAGTAGCTTAAACACTGTGGATGGACGTTAGCCGCTAGCTATCTAGCCATGTTTTAAAGAAGCTCTTCCTGAGGGTGTTTCAGTGTTATAACTTCACCTTTATATTTACTATTTACACCAAAAATGCGTCCATTCTCCCTTTTCTGTCTACACACTGTGTCTGCTTGTAAGTACTCTGTGTGTGTGCGCTGCCCAACACGCTCCTCTGCTGGTAAAACCAAACATACTAGTACTGGTATAGCATACTACCCTAAATGGCGGTGAGAAGTACAGCTGATATTGACTTTTCACTGTTAACAATGGAATGGCTTTAAAAGGTGCTTATTATAATATTCAAAACCTACATTTGTCAATGCAAATATGAAGAGAGGAGTGCAGCTGTCTACGCGGTACAACATGCAAATAAGCAACAGGTGGTGTCACGGCGTGCGTGCGGGCGTCAAGTCATTGTATTAAAACAACAGTGGTGCTTCTATGCGGAGAAATAAACCGTCGTGTTTGGTGCAGAACATGTTCTCTTAATGTTTAATGTACTTTTGCTACCAACCAGCATGAAAATATAGTCACAAAATATGATGTGATTATATTGAATACAAATAAATCTAAGAATTAATCATAATAATTAATACAAAAATAATGATTGAATATGTATTTATAATACTATTTACATAGTAAATAACATCATTAAATATATATATTTTTTAAATAAATTAAACAAATCACCAGCAACTATACTGAACTGTATGTAATATAGATATTTTAGTTAACTATTTTTATTTGCGAAAGTGCTTTATTTCAGGTCAAAATGCATTAAAAAAATATATAAAAAAATCATTTTCTTTAAATTCGCGATAGAGTGTCACTATGGAGGCCAGGATTAGTGATTTAGAAGTAGCTAATGTATTAATACATTATTGAATATGTATTAATAATACTATTTATATAGTAAATAACAATATAATTAAATACAAATTTTAAAAATACATTTAAAAAATCATCAGCAATTATACTGTAATATTGATATTTTTAGTAAATATTTATTTGCGAAAATGCTTTATTTCAGGTCAAAATGCATTAAAAAAAATATAAAAAAATAATTTTCTTTAAATTCGCGATAGAGTGTCACTAGGGAGGCCAGGATTAGTGATTTAGAAGTAGCTAATGTATTAATACATTATTGAATATGTATTAATATTACTATTTATATAGTAAATAACAATATCATTGAATAACATTTTTAAAAATACATTTAAAAAATCATCAGCAACTATACTGTAATATTGATATTTTTAGTAAATCTTTTTTATTTGCGAAAATGCTTTATTTCAGGTCAAAATGCATCAAAAAAAATATAAAAAAATAATTTTCTTTAAATTCGCGATAGAGTGTCACTATGGAGGTCAGGATTAGTGATTTAGAAGTAGCTAATGTATTGATACCTTATTGAATATGTATTAATATTACTATTTATATAGTAAATAACAATATCATTAAATAACATTTTTTAAAATACATTTAAAAAATCATCAGCAAATATACTGTAATATTGATATTTTTTAGTAAATCTTTTTTATTTGCGAAAATGCTTTATTTCTGGTCAAAATGCATTAAAAAAATTATTTTAAAAACATTTCTTTAAATTCGCGATAGAGTGTCACTATGGAGGCCAGGATTAGTGATTTAGAAGTAGCTAATGTATTAATACATTATTGAATATGTATTAATAATAATATTTATATAGTAAATAATAACAATATCATTAAATACAATTTTTTAAAATACATTTAAAAAATCATCAGCAACTATACTGTAATATTGATATTTTTAGTAAATCTTTTTTATTTGCGAAAATGCTTTATTTCAGGTCAAAATGCAATTAAAAAAATATTTTAAAAAATTATTCTTTAAATTCGCGATAGAGTGTCACTATGGAGGCCAGGATTAGTGATTTAGAAGTAGCTAATGTGTTAATACATTATTGAATATGTATTAATAATAATATTTATATAGTAAATAACAATATCATTAAATACAAATTTTAAAAATACATTTAAAAAAATCATCAGCAACTATACTGTAATATTGATATTTTTAGTAAATCTTTTTTATTTGCGAAAATGCTTTATTTCAGGCCAAAATGCATTAAAAAAAATATAAAAAAATAATTGTCTTTAAATTCGCGATAGAGTGTCACTATGGAGGCCAGGATTAGTGATTTAGAAGTAGCTAATGTATTAATACATTATTGAATATGTATTAATAATAATATTTATATAGTAAATAATAACAATATCATTAAATACATGTTTTTAAAATACATTTAAAAAATCATCAGCAACTATACTGTAATATTGATATTTTTAGTAAATCTTTTTTATTTGCGAAAATGCTTTATTTCAGGTCAAAATGCATTAAAAAAAAATATTAAAAATTTTTTTTCTTTAAATTCGCTATAGAGTGTCACTATGGAGGCCAGGATTAGTGATTTAGAAGTAGCTAATGTATTAATACATTATTGAATATGTATTAATAATAATATTTATATAGTAAATAACAATATCATTAAATACAAATTTTTAAAATACATTTAAAAATCATCAGCAACTATACTGTAATATTGATATTTTTAGTAAATCTTTTTTATTTGCGAAAATGCTTTATTTCAGGTCAAAATGCATTAAAAAAAATACAAAAAAATCATTTTCTTTAAATTCGCGATAGAGTGTCACTATGGAGGCCAGAGTTTGTGATTTAGAAGTAGCTAATGTATTAATACATTATTGAATATGTATTAATAATAATATTTATATAGTAAATAATATCATTAAATAACATTTTTAAAAATACATTCTAAAAATCATCAGCAACTATACTGTAATATTGATATTTTTAGTAAATGTTTTTTATTTGCGAAAATGCTTTATTTCAGGTCAAAATGCATTAAAAAAAATATAAAAAAGTTTTCTTTAAATTCGCGATAGAGTGTCACTAGGGAGGCCAGGATTAGTTATTTAGAAGTAGCTAATGTATTAATACATTATTGAATATGTATTAATAATAATATTTATATAATAAATAACAATATCATTAAATAAAAAATTTAAAAATACATTTAAAAAATCATCAGCAACTATATTGTAATATTTATATTTTTAGTAAATATTTATTTGCGAAAATGCTTTATTTCAGGTCAAATTGCATTAAAAAAAATTAAAAAAAATAATTTTCTTTAAATTTGCGATAGAGTGGTGTACAGTGCATCCGGAAAGTATTCACAACCTTTCACTTTTTTCCACATTTTGTTATCTGACAGTCCAAATTGGAATACATTCATGTTTGCCCTCAAAATTCTACACACAATACCCCATAATGACAATGTGGAAAAAAATACAAATAAAAAAATGCAAAGTTATCAAAAGCAAAAAAAAACACCAAAAAAAAGTATTCAGATTATTTGTATTCATATTATATGATAAATACTGTGTTGATGCACCTTTGGCAGCAATTACAGCCTCATGTTGTATTAAGTGTAATTATAGTAACACTACTACTACTACTTAATATTACTGTTAATAATAATAACAGAACAACCAATTGTATCTTTATTTTATAGGGTATTGTTTACAATGATTATGCATTCTTGTAAATTGGTGTCCCTATTCTTATTTTATATTAGAATACTTCATGTGATTTGTAGAAAATGAGTATTAATGATATCAAAAAGCAGCGTGGCATTTGTCATGAGCGGTCTTATAATTGACACAATGGAGGTGCGGCATGAAAAAGGTCAGATGAGCTTTTTTTGCTTTTTTTTTTTTTTCCTTGCTCTATGAATTTCCAACTAAATCTTTTTTTAAATTGTCCAACAAAATGACCGTGCCAAGATCCCATGCCAGCCTTCCTCTGGCAGCGATATGAGAAGTATGCTAATCTGGTGGCACTAAACGCACGCCTTTAAATGTCAACCTTCCATTACTTTACACGCACACACTCAGCCTGGGGCCAGGAATCACACACACACACACACACACACACACACACACACACACACACACACACACACACACACACACACACACACACACACACACACACACACACACACACACACACACACACACACACACACACACACACACACACACACACTTGTATTTCTTAACTTCTTGAGACCTGAAAAAAAAGGCCTACCTCTTTAGGACCAGCCTTTCTAGATATATAAAGAAGTGTATTTACAACATTAATAATATATACATACTATGCACATATAAAAAATTTGTTGGAATTTCACAAGAAAAACTTTGAATTTTGGCAGTATTATAATAAAAGTTGTCATTTCACTCAACGTAAGTCAAAATTTTACAAGAAAAACGGAACATTTGTGCAATATTATGATAAAAGTTGGAATTTTACTCAATAACAGTCGCAATTTTACAAGAAAAGCTTAACATTTTGGCAATTTTATGAAAAGAGTCGTGATTGTATTCGACAAAAGTCACAATTTTATAAGAGCATTTTAACATTTTGGCAATATTATAATAATAATCGGAATATTACTTGGCGAAATTATGACAAAAGTCATAATTTCACTCCAAAAATGTCACTATTTTACACGAGCAACACGTTAACTGGCCAAATTGTGATAAAAGTCTTAATTTTATATGACAAATGTCAACATTTTACATAAGTAATAATTTGACGAGGAAATATTGCAATATTACAGAAACAGAAAGAATATGAGAAATTGTTCCCAATTTTATAAGAAAAAAGTCGACACCGAGAAAAAGACTGCTTTTAGTAAAAAAAAAAAAAAAGTTTTTTTTTGTTTGTAATTGGTTTTTAATCTTCATTATTTACTTCAAGTTATTACAGTATGTCTCTATATACATATTTATTTTATTTTTTTAAATTAATTTTGTCCAAAGGTGGCACATTTCAATTTCTTACAAACACTTGTTATTTCATATGTTGACCAGAGGGGGGGCACTTCACATTTTTTTACACACACTTGTTATTTCATGTGTTGACCAGAGGGGGAGCACTTCACATTTTTTTACACACACTTGTTATTTCATATGTTGACCAGAGGGGGAGCACTTCACATTTTTTTACACACACTTGTTATTTCATATGTTGACCAGTCAATGTGGAAAAACCCCTCCTTTTTTGGGACCACCCTCATTTTGATGGGTGTCACCAGCAGGGGTGCAAATGAGACATTCTCTATTAGATTTTCCATCTTGGGACCATGATTTATGTCATCACTTGTTCACACCTCCTCATATGGAAGATACTTTTCCTTCTTCATGTCTCAAGAAGGCTAGAAATATTACACACACACACACACACACACACACACACACACACACACACACACACACACACACACACACACACACACACACACACACACACACACACACACACACACACACTTGTATTTCTTACCTTCTCGAGACCTGCCTTTCAAGATACATAAAGAAGTGTATTTACAACATTAATAATATATACATACTATGCACATATAAAAAATTAGTTGGAATTTCACAAGAAAAAATTTGAATTTTGGCATTATAATAAAAGTTGTCATTTTACTCAACCTAAGTCAAAATTTTACAAGAAAAACTGAACATTTGTGCAATATTATGATCAAATTTGGAATTTTACTCGATAACAGTCGCACTTTTACAAGAAAAGCTTAACATTTTGGCAATTTTATGAAAAGAGTCGTAATTGTATTCGACAAAAGTCACAATGTTATAAGAAAACCTAAACATTTTGGCAATATTATAATAATAATCGGAATATTACTTGGCAAAATTATGACAAAAGTCATAATTTCACTCCAAAAATGTCACTATTTTACAAGAGCAACACGTTATTTGGCCAAATTGTGATAAAAGTCCTAATTTTATATGACAAATGTCAACATTTTACATAAGTAATAATTTGACGAGGAAATATTGCAATATTACAGAAACAGAAAGAATATGAGAAATTTTTCCCAATTTTATAAGAAAAAAGTCGACACTAAGAAAAAGACTGCTTTTAGTAAAAAAAAACATTTACATAATTTTTTGTTTGTTATTGTTTTTTAATCTTCAATATTTACTTCAGGTTATTACAGTTTGTCTCTATATACATATTTTTTTTGTATTGATTTTGGCCAAAGGGAGAGCATTTCAATTTCTTACACACACTTATTTCATATGTTGACCAGAGGGGGAGCACTTTTAAAAGCGACACACAGTCAATGTGAAAAATCCCTCCTTTTTGGGACCACCCTCATTTTGATAGATGTCACCACAAATGAGACATTGTCTATTAGATGCAATGTTATTGATTTATGTCATCACTTGTTCACACCTCCTCATATGGAAGATACTTTTCCTTCTCCATGTCTCAAGAAGGGTGGAAATAAAAGAACACACACACACACACACACACACACACACACACACTTTTGTATTTGTTACCTTCTTGAGACCTGAGAAAAAGGCCTACCTCTTTAGGACCAGCCTTTCTAGATATATAAAGAAGTGTATTTACAACATTAATAATATATACATACTATGCACATATAAAAAATTTGTTGGAATTTCACAAGAAAAACTTTGAATTTTGGCAGTATTATAATAAAAGTCGTCATTTTACAAGAAAAACGGAACATTTGTGCAATATTATGATAAAAGTTGGAATTTTACTCAATAACAGTCGCAATTTTACAAGAAAAGCTTAACATTTTGGCAATTTTATGAAAAGAGTTGTGATTGTATTCGACAAAAGTCACAATTTTATAAGAGCATTTTAACATTTTGGCAATATTATAATAATAATCGGAATATTACTTGGCGAAATTATGACAAAAGTCATAATTTCACTCCAAAAATGTCACTATTTTACAAGACCAACACGTTAACTGGCCAAATTGTGATAAAAGTCTTAATTTTATATGACAAATGTCAACATTTTACATAAGTAATAATTTGACGAGGAAATATTGCAATATTACAGAAACAGAAGGAATATGAGAAATTGTTCCCAATTTTATAAGAAAAAAGTCGACACTAAGAAAAAGACTGCTTTTAGTAAAAAAAAAAAATATATATAATTTTTTGTTTGTTATTGTTTTTTAATCTTCAATATTTACTTCAGGTTATTACAGTTTGTCTCTATATACATATATTTTTTTATTGATTTTGGCCAAAGGGGGAGCATTTCAATTTCTTACACACACTTGTTATTTCATATGTTGACCAGAGGGGGAGCACTTTTAAAAGCGACACACAGTCAATGTGAAAAATCCCTCCTTTTTGGGACCACCCTCATGTTGATAGATGTCACCACAAATGAGACATTGTCTACTAGATGCAATGTTATTGATTTATGTCATCACTTGTTCACACCTCCTCATATGGAAGATACTTTTCCTTCTTCATGTCTCAAGAAGGGTGGAAATAAAAGAACACACACACACACACACTTTTGTATTTGTTACCTTCTTGAGACCTGAGAAAAAGGCCTACCTCTTTAGGACCAGCCTTTCTAGATATATAAAGAAGTGTATTTACAACATTAATAATATATACATACTATGCAAATATAAAAAATGAGTTGGAATTTCACAAGAAAAAATTTGAATTTTGGCATTATTATAATAAAAGTCGTCATTTTACTCAACGTAAGTCAACATTTTACAAGAAAAACGGAACATGTGTGCAATATTATGATAAAAGTTGGAATTTTACCCAATAACAGTCGCAATTTTACAAGAAAAGCTTAACATTTTGGCAATTTTATGAAAAGAATCGTCATTTTACTCGACAAAAGTCACAATTTTATACGAACATTTTAACATTTTGGCAATATTATAATAACAATCTGAATTTTACTTGGCAAAATGATGACAAAAGTAATAATTTTACTCAAAAAAGTTCACTATTTTACAAGAGCAACAAAAAAAGATTGTGATTAAAAGTCTGAGTTTTACATGACAAATGTCAACATTTTACATAAGAAAAGTAATGATTTTATGAGGAAATATTGCAATATTAGAGAAACAGTAAGAATATGAAGAATTGTTCCCAGTTTTATAAGAAAAAAGTCGACACTGAGAAAAAGACTGCTTTTAGTAAAAAAAAAAAAAAAAATTTTTTGTTTGTAATTGGTTTTTAATCTTCATTATTTACTTCAAGTTATTACACTATGTCTTTATATACATATTTATTTTATTTTTTTAAATTAATTTTGTCCAAAGGGGGGCACATTTCCCTTTTTGGCATTTTTGAATTTTGGCATTATTATAATAAAAGTCGTCATTTTACTCAACGTAAGTCAAAATTTTACAAGAAAAACGGAACATTTGTGCAATATTATGATAAAAGTTGGAATTTTACTCAATAACAGTCGCAATTTTACAAGAAAAGCTGAACATTTTGGCAATTTTATGAAAAGAGTCGTAATTTTACTCGACAAAAGTCACAATTTTATACGAACATTTTAACATTTTGGCAATATTATAATAACAATCGGAATTTTACTTGGCAAAATGATGACAAAAGTCATAATTTTACTCAAAAAATGTCACTATTTTACAAGAGCAACAAAAAAAGATTGTGATTAAAAGTCTGAGTTTTACATGACAAATGTCAACATTTTACATAAGAAAAGTAATAATTTTATGAGGAAATATTGCAATATTAGAGAAACAGTAAGAATATGAAAAATTGTTCCCAATTTTATAAGAAAAAAGTCGACACTGAGAAAAAGACTGCTTTTAGTAAAAAAAAAAAAAAAAAAATTTTTTTGTTTGTAATTGGTTTTTAATCTTCATTATTTACTTCAAGTTATTACAGTATGTCTTTATATACATATTTATTTATTTTTTTTAAATTAATTTTGTCCAAAGGGGGCACATTTCACTTTTTGGCATTTTTGAATTTTGGCATTATTATAATAAAAGTCGTCATTTTACTCAACGTAAGTCAAAATTTTACAAGAAAAACGGAACATGTGTGCAATATTATGATAAAAGTTGGAATTTTACTCAATAACAGTCGCAATTTTACAAGAAAAGCTTAACATTTTGGCAATTTTATGAAAAGAGTCGTAATTGTATTCGACAAAAGTCACAATGTTATAAGAAAACCTAGACATTTTGGCAATATTATAATAATAATCTGAATATTAATTGTCAAAATTATGACAAAAGTCCTAATTTTACCAAAAAAAAAATCACTATTTTACAAGAGCAACAAAAAAATTGGCAAAACTGTGATAAGTCTGAAATTGATATGACAAATGTCAACATTTTACATTAAAAAAGTAATAATTTTACGAGGAAATATTGCAATATTACAGAAACAGAAAGAATATGAGAAATTGTTCCCAATTTTATAAGAAAAAAGTCAACACTTTGTGAGAAAAAGACTGCTTTTAGTAAAAAAAAAAAAAGGTTTTGTTTTTAATTGTTTTTTTATCTTCAATATTTACTTCAAGTTATTACAGTATGTCTCTATATACATATTTATGTATTTGTTTTCATTCATTTTGGCCAAAGGGGGCACATTTAAATTTCTTACACACACTTGTTATTTCATATGTTGACCAGAGGGGGAGCACAATGACGGTAGCGAAAAGAAGGATATGAGTTCCACAATGTTAGTATTCCGTCACGGTGGTCTCACTGGGTCAATAGGCAGCTTCAGCACACACAAACACAGCAGCCAAGGATTTACAGGCGGCTGAATGAATGAATGAATGAATGAATGAACGCCCGTACAAAGACCCCCACCAAGGGCCCACAGAACACCACAAATCCAGCAGAGGCCTGCGCCCCATAAAAAGATCCCCAGATCAACAACACCCTTGAATCCCTTGCATCTGTTCAAAGCAGCCTCAGAAACCTTGGGCCTGTGTTGGATCAGTCCAAGACAGACCCGGGAAAACTAAGGCCCCGGGGCCACATGTGGCCCGTTAAGCTTTTCAATCCGGCCCGCCGGACATTCCCAAATAATTTAACACTGCAACTTCATTTTTGTAGCATTTCGACTACTTTCGGAACAATATGTTTTCAGGCGACTCTTTAAGATTTGGGGATTTTGTTCTTGTAATAAGTCTGCTGTAGTTTTGTACCACAAAGCAAGAATCAAATCTTAACATCATGAAGATAAAGATAGGTGAAGTCGTCTATTTGAAAAATTAAGCAACAAATTAACAGGCTTCACAGACGTATTACAAGTACAAAAGATCGTAAAAATTGTGGTAAAATAAAGTCGCCTGAAAACACAATGTTCCGAAAGTAGTCGAAATGTTACAAAAATGAAGCTGTAGTCGATGTAAACTGATCTTGGAAATACAGTTGAACACTTACGAAAATAAAGAAGTCGTCATTTACAAAAATTATGCCACGTTGTTACGAAAAAAAAAATGTGTACGAGAACAAAGCCGTAATATTTCCAAGAACACGATGTTCCAAAGAGGGGTTGGCGTAATTTTACACACCAAAAAAAAATTGCTACTTTACGAAAATAACATCACAATGTTACCATGATAAAATCCTGATATCCCGAAGTAAGGTGGCTCCGAAAAAAACATTACAAAAACAAAGTCATGTTACAAAAATAAGTTATGCTACGAGACTTATAATATTAGGAAGTAAATATTTTTAAAAAAAGTCATGAACAAGTCGTACGAAAATGATACAAAAATAAAGTCGTAATGTAGCTAGAATACAATCTTACTGTTAGAGACGACTACGTTCCTAATGCTACGGAAATAATAGGTAAAGTCGTCACTTTGAAAAATTAAGCAACAAAATAAAAGGCTTCGCAGACTTATTACAAGTACAAAAGATAAAATAAAGTCGCCTGAGAACATAATGTTACGAAAGTAGTCGAAATGTTACAAAAATGAAGTTGTAGTGTTATGCAAACAACTCGATGTAAATTGGTCCTGGAAATAAAGTTGAAGTAAAATTTATCAAAGGAACGAAGTCGTCATTTGTAAAAATGATGCCACGTTGTTACGACAAAAAAAAAAAAAGTGTACGAGAACAAAGCCGTAATATTTCCAAGAACACGATGTTCCAAAGAGGGGTTGGCGTAATTTTACACACCAAAAAAAAAAAATCACTATTTTACGAAAATAATATCACAATGTTACGATGACAAAATCCTGATATCCCGAAGTAAGGTGGCTCCAAAAAAAACATTACAAAAACAAAGTCATGTTACAAAAATAAGTTATGCTAAGAAACATATAATATTAGGAAGTAAATATTTATAAAAAAGTAATGAACAAGTCGTACGAAAATGTTACAAAAATAAAGTCGTAATGTAGCTAGAATAATATCTTACTGTTGGAGACGACTACGTTCCTAATGCTACGGAAATAAAAGGTAAAGTCGTCACTTTGAAAAATTAAGCAACAAAATAAAAGGCTTCGCAGACGTATTACAAGTACAAAAGATAAAATAAAGTCGCCTGAAAACATAATGTTACGAAAGTAGTCGAAATGTTACAAAAATGAAGTGGTAGTGTTATGCAAACAACTCGATGTAAATTGGTCCTGGAAATAAAGTTGAAGTAAAATTTATCAAAAGAACGAAGTCGTCATTTATAAAAATGATGCCACGTTGTTACGAAAAAGAAAAAAAAAGTGTACGAGAACAAAGCCGTAATATTTCCAAGAACACGATGTTCCAAAGCGGAGTTGGCGTAATTTTACACACCAAAAAAAAAAAATCACTATTTTACGAAAATAATACCACAATGTTACGATGACAAAATCCTGATATCCCGAAGTAAGGTGGCTCCAAAAAAAACATTACAAAAACAAAGTCATGTTACAAAAATAAGTTATGCTAAGAGACGTATAATATTAGGAAGTAAATATTTTTAAAAAAGTCATGAACAAGTCGTACGAAAATGTTACAAAAATAAAGTTGTAATGTAGCTAGAATAAAATCTTACTGTTAGAGACGACTACGTTCCTAATGCTAGTAAAGGGGTTGGCGTAATTTTACGAAAATAATATCACAATGTTACATTAAAAACATCCTGATATCCCAAAAAAATATTACAAAAACAAAGTCGTGTTACAAAAATAAGTTATGCTACGAGACTTATAATATTAGGAAGTAAAAATTACAGAAAGTCATAAACAAGTCGTAGGAAAATGTTACAAAAATAAAGTCGTAATGTAGCTAGGATAACATCTTACTGTTAGAGACGACTACGTTCCTAATGCTACGGAAATAAAGTTCTAATCTTATGGAAGTAAAGTCGTCACTTTGAAAAATTAAGCAACTAAAAAAAATGCTTTGTGGTACAAGAATACAGCAGACGTATTACAAGTACAAAATATCATAAAGATGATGTTAAAATAAAGTCCCCTGAAAACATAATGTTCCGAAAGTAGTCGAAATGTTACAAAAATGAAGTTGTAGTGTTATGCAAACAACTCGATGTAAATTGGTCTTGGAAATAAAGTTGAACACTTAAGAAAATAAAGTTGAAGTAAAATGTGTCAAAAGAACGAAGTCGTCATTTATAAAAATTATGCCACGATGTTATGAAAAAAATATGTGTACGAGAACAAAACCGTAATATTTCCAAGAACACGATGTTCCAAAGAGGGGTTGGCGTAATTTTACACACCAAAAAACAACAACACTATTTTACGAAAATAATATCACAATGTTACGATGACAAAATCCTGATATCCCGAAGTAAGGTGGCTCCGAAAAAAACATTACAAAAACAAAGTCATGTTACAAAAATAAGTTATGCTAAGAGACATATAATATTAGGAAGTAAACATTTTTAAAAAAGTCATGAACAAGTCGTACGAAAATGTTACAAAAATAAAGTCGTAATGTAGCTAGAATAAAATCTTACTGTTGGAGACGACTACGTTCCTAATGCTACGGAAATAATAGGTAAAGTCGTCACTTTGAAAAATTAAGCAACAAAATAAAAGGCTTCGCAGACGTATTACAAGTACAAAAGATAAAATAAAGTCGCCTGAAAACAAAATGTTACGAAAGTAGTCGAAATGTTACAAAAATGAAGTTGTAGTGTTTTGCAAACAACTCGATGTAAATTGGTCCTGGAAATAATGTTGAACACTTATGAAAATAAAGTTGAAGTAAAATTGGTCAAATGAACGAAGTCGTCATTTGTAAAAATGATGCCACGATGTTATGAAAAAAAATGTGTACGAGAACAAAGCCGTAATATTTCCAAGAACACGATGTTCCAAAGAGGGGTTGGCGTAATTTTACACACCAAAAAAAAAAAAAAAATACTATTTTACGAAAATAACATCACAATGTTACAATGACAAAATCCTGATATCCCGAAGTAAGGTGGCTCCGAAAAAAACATTACAAAAACAAAGTCAAGTTACAAAAATAAGTTACGCTAAGAGACATATAATATTAGGAAGTAAATATTTTTAAAAAAGTCATGAACAAGTTGTACGAAAATGTTCCAAAATGAAAGTCGTAATGTAGCTAGAATAAAATCTTACTGTTAGAGACGACTACGTTCCTAATGCTAGTAAAGGGGTTGGCGTAATTTTACGTAAATAATATGACAATGTTACATTAAAAACATCCTGATATCCCAAAAAAATATTACAAAAACAAAGTCGTGTTACAAAAATAAGTTATGCTACGAGACTTATAATATTAGGCAGTAAAGATTACAGAAAGTCATAAACAAGTCGTAGGAAAATGTTACAAAAATAAAGTCGTAATGTAGCTAGAATAACATCTTACTGTTAAAGACGACTACGTTCCTAATGCTACGGAAATAAAGTCCTAATTTTACGGGAGTAAAGTCGTCACTTTGAAAAATTAAGCAACTAAAGTGGTACAAGAATACAGCAGACGTATTACAAGAACAAAATATTATAAAGATGGTGTTAAAATAAAGTCGCCTGAAAACATAATGTTACCAAAGTAGTCGAAATGTTACAAAAATGAAGTTGTAGTGTTATGTAAACAAGTCGATGTCAACTGGTCTTGGAATCAAACGCTTATGAAAATACAGTCGAAGTAAAATGTGTCAAAAGAACAAAGTCGTCATTTAATAAAAATGATGCCACGATGTTATGAAAAAAAATTACTTTGGAGTACAAGGACAAAGCCGTAATATTTCCAAGAACACAATGTTCCAAAAAGGTGGTGTGATATTATTTTCGTAAAATAGTGATTTTTTTTTTGTGTGTCAAATTACGCCAACCCCTCTTTGGAACATCCTGTTCTTGGAAATATTACAGCATTATTTTTCATAACATCGTGGCATAATTGTTATAAATGACGACTTTGTTCTTTTGACAAATTTTACTTCGACTTTTTCATAAATCTTCAACTTTATTTCCAAGTCCAGTTGACATCGACTTGTTTGCACTACAACTTCATTTCGACTACTTTCGTAACATTATGTTTTCAGGCGACTTTATTTTAACACCATTTTTATGATATTTTGTTCTTGTAATACGTCTGCTGTATTCTTGTACCACAAAGCATTTTTTTAGTTGCTTAATTTTTCAAAGTGACGACTTTACTTCCATAAGATTAGGACTTTATTTCCGTAGCATTAGGAACGTAGTCGTCTCTAACAGTAAGATTTTATTCTAGCTACATTAAGACTTTATTATTGTAATATTTCCGTACAACTTGTTCATGACATTTTTAAATATTTACTCCCTAATATTATATGTCTCTTAGCATAACTTATTTTTATAACATGACTTTGTTTTTGTAATGTTTTTTCGGAGACCCCTTAATCGGTGTGTCAGGATTTTGTCATCGTAACATTGTGATATTATTTTCGTATAATAGTGATTTTTTTTTTTGGTGTGTAAAATTACGGCAACCCCTCTTTGGAACATTGAGTACTTGGAAATATTACAGCTTTGTTCTCGTACCCCAAAGGCATTTTATTTCGTAACATCGTGGCATAATTTCTTAATAAAAGACGACTCTGTTCTTTTGACGAATTTTATTCCGACTTTATTTCCGTAAGTGTTCAACTTTACATCGAGTTGTTTGCGTAACATGACAACTTCATTTTTGTAACATTTCGACTACATTCGGAACATTATGTTTTCAGGCGACTTTAATTTTACCACCATTTTTACGATCTTTTGTACTTGTAAAACGTTTGCGAAGCCTTTTATTTTGTTGCTTAATTTTTCAAATAGACGACTTTACCTATTATTTCCGTAGCATTAGGAACAAAGTCGTCTCTAACAGTAAGATTTTATTCTAGCTACATTACGACTTTATTTTTGTAACATTTTCGTACGACTTTTTTATGACTTTCTTTAATCTTTATTTCCTAATATTATAAGTCTCGTAGCATAACTTATTTTTGTAACATGACTTTGTTTTTGTAATATTTTTATGGGATATCAGCAATTCGTGATTCCGATATTATTTTCGTGTGTGTAAAATTACGCCAACCCCTCTTTGGAACATCCTGTTCTTGGAAAATTACGACTCTGTTCTCGTACCCCAAAGGCATTTTTTTTCGTAACATCGTGGCATAATTTTTTAATGAATGACGACTTTGTTCTTTTGACCAATTTTACTTCGACTTCATTTTCGTAAGTGTTCAACTTTACATCGAGTTGTTTGCGTAACACAACAACTTCATTTTTGTAACATTTCGACTACATTTGGAAGATTATGTTTTCAGGCGACTTTATTTTACCACTATTTTTACGATCTTTTGTACTTGTAATACGTCTGTGAAGCCTTTTATTTTGTTGCTTAATTTTTCAAATAGACGACTTTACCTATTATTTCCGTAGCATTAGGAACGTAGTCGTCTCTAACAGTAAGATTGCATTCTAGCTACATTACGACTTTTTTTTTTGGAACATTTTCGTACGACTTGTTATGACTTTAATCTTTACTTCCTAATATTATAAGTCTCGTAGCATAACTTATTTTTGTAACATGACTTTGTAACATTTCTTCAGAACCACCTTATTTGGGGATATCAGGATTTCGTTATTGTAAAATTGTTATATTATTTTCGTAATATAGTGATTTTTTGTGTGTGTAAAATTACGCCAACCCCTCCTTGTGTTCTTGGAAATATTACGGCTTTGTTCTCGTACCCCAAAAGCATTTTTTTCATATTATCGTGGCATAATTTTTTATTGAACAATTTTACTTCGACTTTATTTTCGTAAGTGTTCAACATTACATCGAGTTGTCTGCGTAACACTACAACTTAATTTTTGTAGATTTCGACTACATTCACCATTTTTACGATGTTTTGTACTTGTAATATGTCTGCGAAAGCCTTTTATTTGTTGCTTAATTTTTCAAATAGACGACTTTACCTCTTATTTCCGTAGCATTAGGAACATAGTCGTCTCTAACAGTAAGATGTTATTCTAGCTACATTACGACTTTATTTTTGTAACATTCTCGTACGACTTGTTTATGACTTTCTTTAATCTTTACTTCCTAATATTATAAGTCTCGTAACATAACTTATTTTTGTAACATGACTTTTTTTTGGTAATATTTTTTATGGGATATCAGGAATTCGTTATCGCGATATTATTTTAGTAATATAGTGATTTTTTTTGTGTGTAAAATTACGCCAACACCTCTTTGGAAATATTACGGCTTTGTTCTTGTACCCAAAGATATTTTTATAAATAACGACTTTGATCTTTTGACAAATTTTACTTCGACTTTTTTTTCGTAAGTGTTCAACTTTACGAGTTGTTTGCGTAACACGCCAACTTCATTTTTGTAACATTTCGACTACATTCGGAACATTATGTTTTCAGGCAACTTTAATTCTACCACCATTTTTACGATCTTTTGTACTTGTAATACGTCTGCGAAGCCTTTTTTTGTTGTTGCTTAATTTTTCAAATAGACGACTTTACCTATTATTTCCGTAGCATTAGGAACGTAGTCGTCTCTAACAGTAATATTTTATTCTAGCTACATTACGACTTGATTTTTGTAACATTCTCGTACGACTTGTTTAAGACTTTTAATCTTTACTTCCTAATATTACAAGTCTCGTAGCATAACTTCTTTTTGTAATATGACTTTGTAATATTTCTTCAGAACCACCTTATTTGAGGATATCAGGATTTCGTTATCGTAACATTGTGATATTATTTTCGTAATATAGTGATTTTTTGTGTGTGTAAAATTACGCCAACCCCTCCTTGGAACATCGTGTTCTTGGAAATATTACGGCTCTGCTCTCGTAACCCAAAGGCATTTTTTTCGTAACATTGTGGCATATTTTTTTTAATAAATAACTACTTTGTTCATTTGACAGATTTTACTTCGACTTTATTTTCGTAAATGTTCAACTTTATTGCTAAGACCAGTTTACATCGAGTTGTTTGCGTAACACTACAACTTAATTTTTGTAACATTTCGACTACATTCGGAACATTATGTTTTTAGGCGACTTTAATTTTACCACCATTTTTACGATCTTTTGTACTTGTAATACATTTCCGAAGCATTAGGAACGTAGTCGTCTCTAACAGTAAGATTTTATTGTAGCTACATTACGACTTTATTTTTGTAACATTCTCGTACGACTTGTTTATGACTTTCTTTAATCCTTACTTCCTTTATATTACAAGTCTCTTAACATAACTTATTTTTGTAACATGACTTTGTTTTTGTAATATTTTTATGGGATATCAGGAATTCGTTATCGCGATTATATTTTAGTAATATAGTGATTTTTTTTCTGTGTAAAATGTACCTATTATTTCTGTAGCATTAGGAACATAGTCGTCTCTAACAGTAAGATTTTATTCTAGCTACATTACGACTTTATTTTGTAACATCTTCGTACGACTTTTTTATTACTTTCTTTAATCTTTACTTCCTAATATTATAAGTCTCGTAGCATAACTTATTTTTGTAACATGACTTTGTTTTTGTAATATTTTTGGGGAAATCAGGAATTAATTATTGTGATATTATTTTCGTAATATAGTGGGGGTTTTTTTGTGTATAAAATGATATTATAAGTCTCTTAACATAACTTATTTTTGTAACATGACTTTGTTTTTGTAATATTTTTATGGGATATCAGGAATTCGTTATCGCGATTATATTTTAGTAATATAGTGATTTTTTTTCTGTGTAAAATGTACCTATTATTTCCGTAGCATTAGGAATGTAGTCGTCTCTAACAGTAATATTTTATTCTAGCTACATTACGACTTTATTTTGTAACATCTTCGTACGACTTTTTTATTACTTTCTTTAATCTTTACTTCCTAATATTATAAGTCTCGTAGCATAACTTATTTTTGTAACATGACTTTGTTTTTGTAATTTTTTGGGGGGGATATCAGGAATTAATTATTGTGATATTATTTTCGTAATATAGTGGGGGGTTTTTTTGTATATAAAATAACGCCAACCCCTCTTTGGAACATCGTGTTCTTGAAAATATTACGGCTTTGTTCTCGTACCCCAAAGCCTTTTATTTTGTTGCTTAATTTTTCGAATAGATGACTATTATTTCCGTAGCATTAGGAACGTAGTCGTCTCTAACAGTAAGATTTTATTCTAGCTACATTACGACTTTATTTTTGTAACATTCTCGTACGACTTGTTCATGACTTTCTTTAATCTTTACTTCCTAATACCATAAGTCACGTAGCATAACTTATTTTTGTAACGTGACTTTGTAATATTTTTATGGGGATGTCAGGAATTCGTTATCGTAACATTGCGATATTATTTCCGTAAAATAGTGATTTTTTTTGTTTTTGTGTGTGTGTAAAATTACGCCGACCCCTCTTTGGAATGTTAGGACTGAACGACGTTAGCGCTTCGAAGAAGGGAGTGCGAGGTGATGTTAGTTTCGGTTGCCACGGTTACGCCCTGGAGGTGTACACGGTTGTAATGTAAACAGACATATGTTGTGCACACCTTGTAGAGCAAACTCAAATACATGACAGTTGGACAACAATGCCTTGGGAAAACAAACCAATCAAGGATCCCATCCAATGCACACACGCACACGCACGCACGCACGCACACACACACACACACACACACACACACACACACACACACACACACACACACACACACACACACACACACACACACACACACACACACACACACACACACACACAGGCTGCTGACCGGCACTAATGGCCTAATGGCGTTGTCCTACATGTTTGCTAGCAAGTGTCTTCCCCCTGCAGGCGGACTGCAAGGAGAGGCAACAAGATGGCAGGAGAAGGTTGTTCTCCAGCTCAGAATAATGTCGGAATCCCCCTCAGGGGCCAGCAGCCAAGAGGCTGACATGCACACTGCAACAGTGTCAATGACACGGTTATAGGAACCCCCCTGAAGGGGCCCCTCCCAGCAGCCAAGAGGCTGACGTGCACACTGCTACAGTGTCAATGACACGGTTATAGGAACCCCCCTCGAAGGGGCCCCTCCCAGCAGCCAAGAGGCTGACATGCACACTGCAACAGTGTCAATGACACGGTTATAGGAACCCCCCTCGAAGGGGCCCCTCCCAGCAGCCAAAAAGCTGACGTGCACACTGCAACCGTGTCAATGACACGGTTATAGGAACCCCCCTCGAAGGGGCCCCTCCCAGCTTAATCCCCAGAAAACTTAGGACTTTATCCTTGTAACATAAAATTGTTTATTCTCATAACATTATGATTTTATTTTTGTAACGTGCTGACTTTATTTTTGTTACATTACTTCGTGTTCGTAGCATGACCGCTATGTTTTTGTATTGTAACAACTTTATTTTCGTAACATGACTATGTAACAATTTTTTTTGTAACATTATGATTTCATTTTTTTAATGTTGTAACTTTATCTTCGTAACATTATCACCTTGTGTTTGTGATGTTACAACTTTATTTTTGTAACATGGATTTCTTTTTGTAACATTATGACACAATTTTTGCAATATTATAATTGTATTTTCTTATTATTATGACCTTGATTTTGTGTTACAACTTTCTGTATTCTTTTCGTAACATAACGTTTTTTTTTTTTCATTTCGTAACATTATGTCTTTATTTTCTGTAACATTTTAACTTATTTCTCGGAACCTTCATTTTTGTAACTCCAAAACCAAATTTTCGTAACCGTGTGATTTTATTGTTAACATGTTACAACTTTATTTTCGCAACATGACATCATTTTTGTACACATTATGATTTCATTTTTGTAATGTTAAACTTTATTTTCGTAACATTATCACCTTGTGTTTGTAATGTTATAACTTTATTTTCCTATTATTATGACCTTGTGTTTGTGTTGTTACAACTTTCTGTTCTCTTTTCGTAACATAACGTATTTATTTTTTTTAACTTCGTAACATTATGTCTTTATTTTTGTAACATGTTAACTTATTTCTTGGAACCTTTATTTTTGTAACTTCAAAACCAATTTGTCATAACATTGTCTTTATTTTCAGTAACATTTTGACTTATTTCTCGGAACCTTCATTTTCGTAACCATATGATTTTATTTTTGACATTTTACAACTTTATTCATAACATTATCACCTTGTGTTTGTGATGTTACAACTTTATTTTCCTATTATAATGACCTTGTGTTTGTGTTATTTCAACTTTCTGTTTTCTTTTCGTAACATAATGTATTTATTTTTTCACTTCGTAACATGTTTTTATTTTTGTAACATGTTAACTTACTTCTTGGAACATTTATTTTTGTAACTTCAAAACCAAATTTTCGTATCGATATGATTTCATTGTTGACATGTTACAACTTTATTTTCGTAACATGATTTCATTTTTGTAATGTTAAACTTTATTCTCGTAACATTATCACCTTGTGTTTGTGATGTTACAACTTTATTTTTGTAACATGGAATTATTCTTGTAAACATTATGACACCATTTTTGTAATGTTCTAACTTTATTTTCCTATTATTATGACCTTGTGTTTGTGTTGTTACAACTTTCTGTTCTCTTTTCGTAACATAACGTATTTATTTTTTCACTTCGTAACATTATGTCTTTATTTTTGTAACATGTTAACTTACTTCTTGGAACCTTTATTTTTGTAACTTCAAAACCAATTTGTCATAACATTGTCTTTATTTTCTGTAACATTTTAACTTATTTCTCGGAACCCTCATTTTCGTAACTCCAAAACCAAATTTTCGTAACCGTGTGATTTTATTGTTAACATGTTACAACTTTATTTTCGTAACATGACTTCATTTTTGTACACATTATGATTTCATTTTTGTAATGTTAAACTTTATTTTCGTAACATTATCACCTTGTGTTTGTAATGTTATAACTTTATTTTCCTATTATTATGACCTTGTGTTTGTGTTGTTACAACTTTCTGTTCTCTTTTCGTAACATAATGTATTAATTTTTTCACTTCGTAACATTATGTCTTTATTTTTGTAACATGTTAACTTATTTCTTGGAACCTTTATTTTTGTAACTTCAAAACCAATTTGTCATAACATTGTCTTTATTTTCAGTAACATTTTGACTTATTTCTCGGAACCTTCATTTTCGTAACCATGTGATTTTATTTTTGACATGTTACAACTTTATTCGTAACATTATCACCTTGTGTTTGTGATGTTACAACTTTATTTTCCTATTATAATGACCTTGTGTTTGTGTTGTTACAACTTTCTGTTCTCTTTTCGTAACATAATGTATTTATTTTTTCACTTCGTAACATTATGTTTTTATTTTTGTAACATGTTAACTTACTTCTTGGAACATTTATTTTTGTAACTTCAAAACCAAATTTTCGTAACGATATGATTTCATTGTTGACGTGTTACAACTTTATTTTCGTAACATGATTTCATTTTTGTAATGTTAAACTTTATTCTCGTAACATTATCACCTTGTGTTTGTGATGTTACAACTTTATTTTTGTAACATGAAATTATTTTTGTAACATGACACCATTTTCGTAACGTTATAACTTTATTTTCTCATTATCATGACCTTGTGTTTGTGTTGTTACAACTTTCTGTTCTCTTTTCATAACATAATGTATTTATTTTTTCCACTTCGTAACATTATGTCTTTATTTTTGTAACATGTTAACTTATTTCCTGGAACCTTTATTTTTGTAACTTCTAAACCTATTTGTCATAACATTGTCTTTATTTTCTGTAACATTTTGACTTATTTCTCGGAACCCTCATTTTCGTAACTCCAAAACCAAATTTTCGTAACCATATGATTTTATTTTTGACATGTTACAACTTTATTTTCATTTTTCGTAACATGACTTCATTTTTGCTGCCATTAAATTCTAAGTTCATGATTATTTGTAAAAAAAAAAAAAACATGAAATATCTTGTCTTTGCAGTCTATTCAATTGAATATAAGTTGAAAAGGATTTGTTGTATTCTCTTTTTATTTACCATTTACACAACGTGACAACTTCACTGCTTTTGGCTTTTGTAAAAAAAATAAAATAAAAAAATAAATAAAAAAGGCCCACCATCCCGCATGGAGGCAGAGTCACTTCCTCCTGCCGTCACGACCACGGTTAGGGATGAGATCATGCCACTAAGCGGATACGCTAATCCGCTTCTTCACGCCGCACGAACGGGAATCCTGGTCTATCCCCACTGATACCTTCGCCCGGGACACATTCCTAAAATGACCGCGTCAAACTATTGCAAATGTTTCTTAGGGAAGAAAAAAAAGGGGGCACAGACTCTAGTCCAGACGGCTCCGTGTTGGGATCCAACCCCCCCCCCCCCCCCCTTTTAGCGGTTATACAAACAAATTGACTCGTTCTGGAAAAGTCATCTTTCTCTTTTCCTTTCTTCTTCCTCTTTTTTACGGCGTCGACCACAGTCATGTTTTCAACATCATTAAAATAATGTGTCTTTACAAAAGCCAAATAAGTGCGTCCATATGTGGGAATAGGAGGAGGCTCGTTTGGTTAGCTAGCGGTTTTTGCCAAGGTTTTGTTTCCCTTCCCTTCTGAAACACTGGCATAGCTACTATATATGAGCTACATACTAACATTACATTTTAATATAATGCTAGGTTAGCAACGCTAGCATAGCTACTATATATGAACTACATGCTAACATTACATTTTAACATCATGCTAGGTTAGCAACACTAGCATAGCTACTATATATGAGCTACATGCTAACATTACATTTTAACATAATGCTAGGTTAGCAACACTAGCATAGCTACTATATATGAACTACATGCTAACATTACATTTTAACATCATGCTAGGTTAGCAACACTAGCATAGCTACTATATATGAGCTACATGCTAACATTACATTTTAACATAATTCTAGGTTAGAAACACTAGCATAGCTACTATATATGAGCTACATGCTAACATTACATGTTAACATCATGCTAGGTTAGCAACACTAGCATAGCTACTATATGTGAGCTACATGCTAACATTACATTTTAACATAATGCTAGGTTAGAAACACTAGCATTGCTACTATATATGAGCTACATGCTAACATTACATTTTAACATCATGCTAGGTTAGCAACACTGGCATAGCTACTATATATGAACTACATGCTAACATTACATTTTAACATAATGCTAGGTTAGCAACACTGGCATAGCTACTATATATGAGCTACAAGCTAACGTTACATTTTAACATAATGCTAGGTTAGCAACACTAGCATAGCGACTATATATGAGCTACAAGCTAACGTTACATTTTAACATCATGCTAGGTTAGCAACACTAGCATAGCTACTATATATGAGTTAAATGCTAACATTACATTTTAACATCATGCTAGGTTAGCAACACTAGCATAGCTACTGTATATGAGTGAGATATACATGCGGGGTAATGATTGTTGCGTCGACCAGCGTTCCTCCAATGGGGAATTCAAATTGCTAGTCTCTCCCAGATTCTTTTTTATGGCAGTAAGCTGATGTTTATATTCAATCTCCAGGCAGTAGTTGGTATTTTGTAGTTTATTCTCAAAGCTTAGAGGTAGCATAGCTACTATATATGAGCTACATGCTAACATTACATTTTAACATCATGCTAGGTTAGCAACACTAGCATAGCTACTGTATATGAGTGAGATATACATGCGGGGTAATGATCCTTATACAAATGAAATAATAACAAATGCTGCAAGATGAAAAAGTAACAATTGTACAATAAACACCTCGGCAGTGTTGCATATTAATAGTAGAAATAACCTTGTCTGGATGATGTGTGTGTCGGGGGGCTGGGCTGGGAGGATGATGTGTGTGTGAGAGGTGATAAGTCGGTGTAGCGAGCGGCTGCCATATGTTTCTTTTCAGCTCTTCCTGACACAAGCGTGAACCCGTCTGGTGTTTGGGGTGAGCAGGAGAGGGTCATGTCAGGTCAAATGTCAATGTCATATTTTTTAAAATTTAAAAAAAAAAAAGGTTTCTATTGTTGTTTGAGGTTTGAGGCTGCGTCTGTTCTTGTATCGCTAGCCTTCTTGAGACACGGAGAAGGAAAAGTATCTTCCATATGAGGAGGTGTGAACAAGTGATGACATAAATCATGCTCCCAATATCATTGCATCTACAAACTCCGTTTCCATATGAGTTGGGAAATGGTGTTAGATGTAAATATAAACGGAATACAATGATTTGCAAATCCTTTTCAAGCCACATTCAGTTGAATATGCTACAAAGACAACATATTTGATGTTCAAACTCATAAACATTATTCTTTTGCAAATAATCATTAACTTTACAATTTCATGGCTGCAACACGTGACAAAGTAGTTGGGAAAGGGCATGTTCACCACTGTGTTACATGGCCTTTCCCAGGACCGGCCCGTGGCATAGGCCGTATAGGCAAATGCTAAGGGCGCCGTCCATCAGGGGGCGCCACGCCAGTGCCACAAATGTTGGAGGGAAAAAAAAAAAAAAAAAAGAAAAAAAAAAGTTGATACTATTATTTCTAAATACATAAAATAATTCCACGTTAATTAAAATGCAAAGTAAAGCCTATTTAATAGAAATATTATTTGTTACAACATTACGCCCCCCCCCCCTCCCCTCCCGTATCATGACTCTTTTTGGACGTCACCACATCAAAAAATCAACACAAGATGTCAAAACGGCCAAAACTGTCAGGTGCCCAGGGAAGAAAAAAGAGAAGAGGAGGAGAAACGAGAAAAAGACAGAGGTTAGCCTACATGAAATTATTTGTCTGTTAGAGAATGTGATAGTAACCTTAGCATTAAGCTAATGTTACATGATTCGGCAATTGCTAATCAATAAATAGCTAGTTCTGTTTTAACGTCGGGTTAATATTGTGGAGGGGGCTAAATTGTTATGGAAAATAATAATGTAACGTTAGGTAATTACAGTACTCCCTGGTGTACAGTCATTTGTAAGTCATTCTAGTTAATGCAATATTAAAAAGCACAAATAGAGAACTCTGTAGGATCCCCTTTTTTTGTAATATAGTTGTTAAAGTCATGCTGGTTTGATATCTTGTTTTGTGCAGTGCCTTATTTATATTGTATTTTTAATTTATTTTATGCAACTTAACTTAAATATTGTATTTCATATATTCATTGTTTATTTTTTGTATTCATTTATTTATCCATATTTTTTTTTATCTTGTTAACTATTCTGATTGTTAATTTTCTTTCTTTAAGTAAAAAAAAAAAGGTTAAAGACAAAGCTATTCGGTTTCTTGTGAGTATATACACTTCACTGCCGATGTGGGGGGGGGGGGGGGGGGGCACCTAAAATCTTGCCTAGGGCGCCAGATTGGTTAGGGCCGGGCCTGGCCTTTCCTTTTAACAACACTCAGTAAAGGTTTGGGAACTGAGGAGACACATTTTTGAAGTGGAATTCTTTCCCATTCTTGCTTGATGTACAGCTTAAGTTGTTCAACAGTCTCCCTTCTCATATTTTTAGCCTTCACACATGTTCAATGGGGGACAGGTCTGGACTGCAGGTGGGCCAGGAAATTACCCGCACTCTTTTACTATGAAGCCACGTTGATGTAACACGTGGCTTGGCATTGTCTGGCTGAAATAAGCAGGGGCGTCCACATATTGAAACATGTGTTGCTCCAAAAGCTGTATGTACCTTTTCAGCATTAATGGCGCCTTCACAGATGTGTAAGTTACCCATGTCTTGGGCACTAATACACCCCCATACCATCACACATGCTGCCTTTTTACACTTTCACCCTAGAACAGTCCGGATGGTTCTTTTCCTCTTTGGTCCACGGTTTCCAAAAACAATTTGAAATGTGGACTCGTCAGACCGCGTTTCTGGGTGTTGTTGATAAACGCTTTTCGCCTCGCATAGGAGAGTTTTAACTTGCACGTACAGATGTAGCGACCAACTGTAGTTACTGACAGTGGGTGTTTTAAGTGTTCCTGAGCCCATGTGGTGATATCCTTTACACACTGATGTGGCTTTTTGATGCGGTACAGCCTGAGGGATGGAAGGTCACGGGCTTAGCTGCTCATTGTATTCCGTCTATATTTACATCGAACACCATTTCCCAACTCATATGGAAACGGGGTTCGTATACCTAGAAAGGGCGGTCCTAAAGAGGTAGGCATTTTTCGGAGGTCTCCAGAAGGTACGGAACGCAAAAAAGTGTGTGCGTGTAAACATTTATATATGCGTTAATGGTTTACAGTCTCTTGGGGTCCTCCTTGCCGTCTGGCCCCCCTCCACTGAGCACATGCACACGGGGTCTGGGGGGCGGGGGGGTAAGGCGAGACAGCTGCATGGGGGTGGGGGTGTCGGGGGTGTCTGTTGGGCTTAGGTGGATGTGAGGAATTCCGAGTCCTGAGGGCAGCACGACTGGGTTGAGCAAACAGGCAACGACATGGAAAGGGGAGGACGCCCCCCCATCACACACCGCCGCCACCCCCCCAAAAAAAGCCCCCAAATCACATCTGAGCCCCCCTCCTGCGTCTCATGTGTCCGCCTCGCACTCACAAGAGCAGCCAGGAGGCGAAGGACAACAAACGGCGCGAGGTGAATTCGCACGTTGTGAAACGTAACCAAAGACGGGGGGTTGGGGGGGTGATCGGGGCACCTGGGTGGCAAGCGGGGGGGTCACGCATCAGCAGTTACGCCCCCCCTCCGTCGCAGATGGGCCCCGAAGTAAAAGGAGGCGCTTCCATGATTCAACAACAACAAAGTCCGTGATCAAACACACACTGTGGGGCGCTACCATGGGGGAGGGGGCTGTGATACTCCATAGTCTCCCACTATGCTGCCCTCAGTCTCCTCTTGGATGAAGAAGTCTGCCACTCTCCTCCGTTACTCGCCAAGTCCTTCGAGTGACACACTATGCGGTGTGTAGCGTCTCCAGGAAGTACTATCGTGTACGTTTGGCATACACGCTGTGAGTGTGATAGATGCCATGTATCACATTCCACTATGTAACATTAAGGACGGGAGGACACAAATGTTAGCAACCCTCGCATAGCAATAGCTACATGCTAACATTACATTGAAACATCATGCTAGGTTAGCAACACTAGCATAGCTATTTGAGGTGCATACTAGCATTACATTTCAACATAATGCTAAGTTAGCAACACTCGCATAGCAATGTGAGCTATATGCTAACATTATATTTTTTAAAAATTCTAGGTTAGCAACACTAGCATAGCTACTATATATGAGTTAAATGCTAACATTACATTTTAACATCGTGCTAGGTTAGCAACACTAGCATAGCTACTGTATATGAGTGAGATATACATGCGGGGTAATGATTGTTGCGTCGACCAGCGTTCCTCCAATGGGGAATTCAAATTTCTAGTCTCTTCCAGATTCTTTTTATGGCAGTAAGCTGATGTTTATATTCAATCTCCAGGCAGTAGTTGGTATTTTGTAGTTTATTCTCAAAGCTTAGAGGTAACTAACCTTACATTTTAACATCATGCTAGCTTGGCAACATTAGCATTGCTACTATATATGAGCTACATTGTAACATCACATTTTAACATAGGTTAAAAACACTAGCATAGCTATTTGAGCTACATGCCAAAATTGCATTTTAACATAATGCTAGGTTAGCAAAACTATCATAGCTGCTATATATGAGTTAAATGCTAAAATTACATTTCAACATCATGCTAGGTTAGCAACACAAGCATATATATTATTATATGAGCTACATGCTAACATTCATTTAACACCATGGTAGGTTAAAACACTAGCACAGCTATTTGAGCTACATGCCAACATTACATTTTAACATAATGCTAAGTTAGCAACACTTACATAGCAATGTGAGCTACATGCTATCATTATATTTTAACATAATGCTAGGTTAGCAACATTAGCATAGCTATTATATATGAGTTAAAAGCTAACATTACATTTTAACATCATGCTAGG
>NC_084737.1:8795789-8803289 GCF_033978785.1 Entelurus aequoreus | reverse complement strand
AGAGGGCGAGAAAGAGAGAGGGAGAAAAGGAGAGAGAGCGAGAGAGAGAGAGAGCAAGAGAGAAAGAGAAAGGGCTAGATAGAGAGAGAGAGAGAGAGACTGAGGTAGAGAGAGAGAGGGAGAGAGAGAAAGAGAGACAGAGAGAGGGTGAGAGAGAGAGAGAGAGAAAGAGGGTGAGAGAGAGTGAGAGAGAGAGAGAGAGCAAGAGAGAGAGCGAGATAGAGAGAGAGAGTGAGATAGAGAGGGGAAAGAGTGAGAGGGTGAGAGAGAGAGAAGGAGAAAAAAAAGAGAGAGAGAGAGAGAGAGAGGGGGGGGGTAGAGAGTGAAAAAGAGAGAGAGAGGGGGAGAAAGAAAAAGAGAGAGAGATAGAGTTCGAGAGACAGGGTGAGAGAGAGAAGGAGAAAAAGAGAGAGAGAGATAGAGAGAGAGGGAGAGGGGAAGAGAGAGAGAGAGGGAGAGGGAGAAGGGGGGAGAGAGAGAGCGGGTGAGCGAGAGAAGGAGAAAAAGAGAGCGAGAGAGAGGGAGAAAGTGACAGAGAGAGAGAGAGAGGGAGAGAGAAAGAGAGAGAGAGAGAGAGAGAGAGAGAGAGAGAGAGAGAGGGAGAGAAAGAGAGCGAGAGAGAGGGAGTTTCATCAATGGCGTGACTGGAGAAGTCTTGAGTCGCTTTTAATCTCCCCGAGAAGGAGGAGGGCGAGCAAGCAATGACTAAAGAGCTTTTCTGGCCGTGTTCCACTCAGGTGTCCACCACCGCCGCCATCACCGTCACCGCCACCGCCCTTTGGCAATTTGTGCTCAGAAAGGATTGGATTCCCAAATTGGATCAGTGGTGGTTGACAAAGAGGAAGGACAAACACACCAGGACCAAAACAACTTTGATCAACTTGGTTGTACTTTAGCACCAAACTATGGACTTATACATGTCACAACACAACCTCACTACAGGGTAGGGTTGTCCCATCCATCCATCCATCCATCTTCTTCCGCTTATCCAAGGTCGGGTCGCGGGGGCAGCAGCCTAAGCAGGGAAGCCCAGACTTCCATCTCCCCAGCCACTTCGTCCAGCTCCTCCCGGGGGATCCCGAGGCGTTCCCAGGCCAGTCGGGAGACATAGTCTTCCCAACGTGTCCTGGGTCTTCCCCGTGGCCTCTTACAGGTCGGACGTGCCCTAAACACCTCCCTAGGGAGGCGTTCAGGTGGCATCCTGACCAGATGCTCGAACCACCTCATCTGGCTCCTCTCCATGTGGAGAGCAGCGGCTTTACTTTGAGCTCCTCCCGGATGACAGAGCTTCTCACCCTATCTCTAAGGGAGAGACCTGCCACCTGGCGGAGGAAACTCATTTGGGCCACTTGTACCCGTGATCTTGTCCTTTCGGTCATAACCCAAAGCTCATGACCATAGGTGAGGATGGGAACGTAGATCGACCGGTAAATTGAGAGCTTTGCCTTCAGGCTCAGTTCCTTCTTCACCACAACGTATCGATACAGCGTCCGCATTACTGAAGACGCCGCACCGATCCGCCTGTCGATCTCACCATCCACTCTTCCCCCAGTCGTGAACAAGACTCTAAGGTATTTGAACTCCTCCACTTAGGGCAGTGTCTCCTCCCCAACCCGGAGATGGCACTCCACCCTTTCCCGGGCGAGAACCATGGACTCGGACTTGGAGGTGCTGATTCTCATCCCAGTCGCTTCACACTCGGCTGCGAACCGATCCAGTGAAAGCTGAAGATCCTGGCCAGATGAAGCCATCAGGACCACATCATCTGCAAAAAGCAGAGACCTAATCCTGCAGCCACCAAACCGGATCCCCTCAACACCCTGACTGCGCCTAGAAATTCTGTCCATAAAACTTAAGAACAGAATCGGTGACAAAGGGAGTCCAACCCTTACTGGAAACTGGTCCGACTTACTGCCGGCAATGCGGACCAAGCTCTGACACTGATCGTACAGGGAGCGGACTGCCACAATCAGACAGTCCGATACCCCATACTCTCTGAGCACTCCCCACAGGACTTCCAGAGGGACACGGTCGAATGCCTTCTCCAAGTTTACAAAGCATATGTAGACTGGTTGGGAAAACTCCCATGCACCCTCAACGCCTTGACTGCGCCTAGAAATTCTGTCCATAAAAGTTATGAACAGAATGGGTGACAAAGGGCAGCCTTGGCGGAGTCCAACCCTCACTGGAAACTGGTCCGACTTACTGCCGGCAATGCGGACCAAGCTCTGACACTGATCATACAGGGAGCGGACCGCCACATTCAGATAGTCTGATACCCCATACTCTCTGAGCACTCCCCACATGACTTTCCGAGGGACACGACGGTCAAATGCCTTCTCCAAGTCCACAAAGCACATGTAGACTGGTTGGGCAAACTCCAATGCACCCCCAATGCCCTGACTGCGCCTAGAAATTATGTCCATAAAACTTAAGAACAGAATCGGTGACAAAGGGCAGCCTTGGCGGAGTCCAACCCTCACTTGAAGCTGGTCCGACTTACTGCCGGCAATGCGGACCAAGCTCTGACACTGATCATACAGGGAGCGGACCGCCACAATCAGATAGTCTGATACCCCATACTCTCTGAGCACTCCCCACATGACTTTCCGAGGGACACGACGGCCGAATGCCTTCTCCAAGTCCACAAAAGCACTTGTAGACTGGTTGGGCAAACTCCAATGCACCCCCAATGCCCTGACTGCGCCTAGAAATTATGTCCATAAAACTTAAGAACAGAATCGGTGACAAAGGGAGTCCAGCCCTCACTTGAAACTGGTCCGACTTACTGCCGGCAATGCGGACCAAGCTCTGGCACTGATCATACAGGCAGCGGACCGCCACAATCAGACAGTCCGATACCCCATACTCTCTGAGCACTCCCCACAGGACTTCCCGAGGGACACGGTCGAATGCCTTCTCCAAGTCCACAAAGCACATGTAGACTGGTTGGGCAAACTCCCATGCACCCTCAACGCCCTGACTGCGCCTAGAAATTATGTCCGTAAAAGTTATGAACAGAATGGGTGACAAAGGGTAGCCTTGGCAGAGTCCAACCCTCACTGGAAACGGGTCCGACTTACTGCCGGCAATTCGGACCAAGCTCTGACACTGATCATACAGGGAGCGGACCGCCACAATCAGATAGTCTGATACCCCATACTCTCTGAGCACTCCCCACAGGACTTCCCGAGGGACACGGTCGAATGCCTTCTCCAAGTCCACAAAGCACATGTAGACTGGTTGGGCAAACTCCAATGCACCCCCAATGCCCTGACTGCGCCTAGAAATTATGTCCATAAAACATAAGAACAGAATCGGTGACAAAGGGAGTCCAGCCCTCACTGGAAACTGGTCCGACTTACTGCCGGCAATGCGGACCAAGCTCTGACACTGATCATACAGGGAGCGGACCGCCACAATCAGACTGTCCGATACCCCATACTCTCTGAGCACTCCCCACATGACTTTCCGAGGGACACGGTCGAATGCCTTCTCCAAGTCCACAAAGCACATGTAGACTGGTTGGGCAAACTCCAATGCACCCTCAACGCCCTGACTGCGCCTAGAAATTCTGTCCATAAAACTTAAGAACAGAATCGGTGACAAATGGAGTCCAGCCCTCACTGGAAACTGGTCCGACTTACTGCCGGCAATGCGGACCAAGCTCTGACACTGATCATACAGGGAGCGGACCGCCACAATCAGACAGTCCGATACCCCATACTCTCTGAGCACTCCCCACATGACTTTCCGAGGGACACGGTCGAATGCCTTCTCCAAGTCCACAAAGCACATGTAGACTGGTTGGGCAAACTCCAATGCACCCTCAACGCCCTGACTGCGCCTAGAAATTCTGTCCATAAAACTTAAGAACAGAATCGGTGACAAATGGAGTCCAGCCCTCACTGGAAACTGGTCCGACTTACTGCCGGCAATGCGGACCAAGCTCTGACACTGATCATACAGGGAGCGGACCGCCACAATCAGACAGTCCGATACCCCATACTCTCTGAGCACTCCCCACAGGACTTCCCGAGGGACACGGTCGAATGCCTTCTCCAAGTCCACAAAGCACATGCAGACTGGTTGGGCAAACTCCCATGCACCCTCAACGCCCTGACTGCGCCTAGAAATTCTGTCCATAAAAGTTCTGAACAGAATGGGTGACAAAGGGCAGCCTTGGCGGAGTCCAACCCTCACTGGAAACGTGTCCGACTTACTGCCGGCAATGCGGACCAAGCTCTGACACTGATCATACAGGGAACGGACCGCCACAATCAGACAGTCCGATACCCCATACTCTCTGAGCACTCCCCACAGGGTTGTCCCGATACCAATATTTTGGTACCGGTACCAAAATAAAGGGGACAAAAAAAGGCCATTATTGTCTTTATTTGAACAAAAAACAGAACCCAACATCGAATAAACGTTGTCAAAAAGCATGTTGTTTCAATGTTGTATTTGTGTTGTAGAATATTGGTTGGGAAATTACCAAATTTCAACGGTCAAATCAACGTCAGAACCCGACATTGAAACAACGTCGTCAAAAAGCATGTTGTTCCAACGTTGTGTTCGGGTTGCTCAAAGTCAGGACCTAATTCAACAAGTTCTCAACGTTGTTTCAGTGTCTTGTACCTGCCGGGATGCTGCTATATTGACATGCCGGGTCGGGTGAGCTGCTGCATCGCCTCTGAGTTAGTGAAAGCTAATTCTAGATTATAAATCATCCCGAATAACTTTGAGATACAACTTAAAACAAAACAAATAAGTCTTGTTTGTTTTTTAACCCTTACTATGCATTATTAATAATAATAATAATAATAATAATAGATTTTATTTGTAAAATAATAAAAAGATAATTAAAAAAAATAAAATACAAATAAAAACTAGAACAGCCTAATAGCTAGAACTAGTATGCATACATCTATAAAAAGGCTCTTTTTTTTTAAAAGGAAGGGTTTTTAAGCCTTTTATAAAAGCATCCACAGTCTGTGGTGCCCTCAGGTGGTCAGGGAGACGGTTCCACAGACTGGGAGGGGCGGAGCAGAAAGCCCGGTCTCCCATAGTTCATAGGTTTGTCCTCGGAGGTTGGAGGAGGTTAGCCTGGTGTGATGTGGAGGATTTGGGGGTGAGTAGTTCTTTGAGGTAGAGGGGGGCATTTCCATGGAGGCACCGGTGGTTTAGTAGGGAGACTTTGTATTCAATCCTGAGTGGAACAGGAAGCCAGTGAAGGGATTTGAGCATTGGTGTGATGTGGTCGTATTTCCGCACTCTCGTCAGGATCCTAGCAGCACTATTTTGTATGTATTGCAGCTTGTGGATGTTCTTGCTTGGGATCCCGACAAGAAGTGCGTCGCCGTAGTCTAGCCTGGAGGACACAAAAGGCGTGGACGAGCCTCTCGGCATCAGAGAGAGTGAGTGAGGGGCGGAGTTTAGCAAGGTTCCTGAGGTGGTAGAAGGGGGATTATGATTGATTCTCTATCCCAACGGGAAGATATAAACATCCCATCAGTCGGCATCCTGATGAGAGCAAACATCGTACAGTAAGCGATTGTTTTATTTCGTTCGTAGTTTGTATTGTTTCGCACTTTGCAATAATGTGCCTTGCTCAATCTTTTTGTCTCGCAGCTTCTAAAACGTGTGGGTCATCCTCCTTATATTCAGCCTCAAAAATATTATATTTTTGAGCCTGAATATAAGGAGGATCATTTGTCACAAATGACAAAAGACGTTATTAATGTGTTCATTACTACATGACATAATTGCTTACAGTGTGAGCTTTATAGAGTGAGCCCCGTTAGCTCCATTGATATATATTTATTTAGGAGTTAAATGCGTAAAAAAAGAAAAACATGTGTGTTCTTGTCTTGCATAAGGTTTATGAATGATAGGCAACATTAAAAAATAAAAGTGCGGTTCCCCTTTAAAGTCTCATAACGTCACGGTTGGAACCGCTGACCACAAGACGCAAGTCATTGTGCCTGACGAGACCTCAGCTCAGCGAGCATTAGAGGAATCATTTTCATCACCATTAGTCATGTTGTGGTTGACATATTCGGAAGAAAAAAAAAAGACAAAAGTACGCGACGTTACGTCATTTTATGTATGTAATTTGATTTGATGACTGTTTGCAACTAGCTCGTGTGCTATTGTGCGCTCAGCTGTTGTGCAGCTGCTAGCACAGCCTGCTTATTTGACACTTGTTTATATTGACGAATGTAAACGAAGGACACTTATTTCGTACATACAAAACAGTACTACTGTTAATTGTTTTGATAAAATGCTAGCGACAGAGCTACACGTTTCTTTAGCTTAAAATCTCTGGTAGTTTTTACAGTGCATTACTGTAAGATGGAAAACTGAAGCAATGTTGATTGTTTTGATAGAATTCCAGCGATTTGTTTGCGTAAAATTTACGGTTGTTCATTTTACAGTAAATTACTGTAAATTTATACAAGGTACCACCGTTATTTTTACGGTAAAAATCAGACAATTGAGCACCTACCTGGTCTCTTAACGTAAAATATACGGTCTTTTTTTTTTTTTTTTTTTACACTGCATTAACATAAAATGAAAAATATTACCGCTGTAATTTTTCGGTAGAATCTTAGCGACTAAGCTGCACGTTTTTAGCGTAAAATCTATGGTTGTTAAAAATCGGTAAAAATCCGACAATTGAGCTCCTACCTAGCCTCTTTACGTAAAATCTACAATTGTTTTTTTCTTTGACAGTGCATTGACATAAAACGAAAAACGTTACCCCTGTTTTGCAGTAAAACTCTGGCGAATTTACAACCGTTTCGTTTTTTTGACCGTAAAATCTGACTGAGCTGCCAGGTTGTTGTTTTTTGCGTAAATTCTACGCTCCTCGATTTTACAGTAAATGATTGTAAATGTAAACACGATGCCACTCTTATTTTTATGGAAACATTCTGGCGTGGGAGCTGCCTGTGCTTTTACTGTAAAAATGTACAGTTGTTTTCATTACTGTAAATTGATGAATGGCACCGCTGTTATTTTTATGACACAATTCTGGCCATTGAGCTCCGAGTTGTTGTTTTTTTTACCGTAAAATCTACGGTCGTTTCGTTTTTTAATTTTTTTTGTACAGTGCATTACTGTAAATCAGTGGTCCCCACCTTTTTGTAGCTTGAAAAAACGTTGTTTTTTTTTTCCATAAAGAAATACAATCATGTGTGCTTACGGACTGTATCCCTGCAGACTGTATTGATCTATATTGATATATAATCTATATATTGTGTTTTTTATGTTTAATTAATTAATTATTATTATTATTATTTTTTTATTTATTTTTTTTTCCATAAAGAAATACAATCATGTGTGCTTACGGACTGTATCCCTGCAGACAGTATTGATCTATATTGATATATAATCTATATATTGTGTTTTATATGTTTAATTAATTAATTTTTTTATTTATTTATTTATTTTTTTCATGAAGAAATACAATCATGTGTGCTTACGGACTGTATCCCT
>NC_084737.1:8785789-8788289 GCF_033978785.1 Entelurus aequoreus | reverse complement strand
TTTAATGAGAGGAAATGTTAATTACAACACAAAGGAGTAGCAAGATAATTGTGTCTTGTCTACAGTCGAGCACGACGGTGGCAACAGGGCTGCACGAGTGCTGCCTGCACTGGGAAGGTGTTTTTTAAGGGAGGGGAAACGTTAATTACAACACAATTGAGTAGCAAGATAATTGTGTCTTGTCTACAGTCAAGCATGACCGCAGTAGCAGGGCTGCACGAGTGCTGCCTGCATTCAAAGGTTGAGATTCATGTAAGGGAAAAGCTGATTCCAACACAAAGGAGTAGCAAGATAATTGTGTCTTGTCTACAGTCAAGCATGACTGCAGTAGCAGGGCTGCACGAGTGCTGCCTGCATTGGAAATGTGTTTTTAATGAGAGGAAATGTTAATTACAACACAAAGGAGTAGCAAGATAATTGTGTCTTGTCTACAGTCAAGCATGATGGTGGCAGCTGTGCTGCACGAGTGCTGCCTGCATTCAGTGGTTGAGATTCATGTAAGGGAAAAGCTCATTCCAACACAAAGGAGTAGCAAGATAATTGTGTCGTGTCTACAGTCGAGCGCGACGACAGTAGCAGGGCTGCACGAGTGCTGTGGAGGAACTGCGGTTCACGGAGGTGAAATGACGCACTGTGAACATTGTGAAGCAGAGCCAAAAGGGATAATGACCTTTAAATGGGCAGCCATCTTGACGGGACACGAGTGAAAGTCACAAGGGGGCGGGGCCACCCAAGCGGCCAATAGCGCGGCCCGCCCGACACGCTAATAGCTTTACAAAAACGTTAGCTCTGTTACTCATTAAACGCTAATGGTTAGCGCTTGGAAAAACACGCTGGAAACCTGACTAAAAGGTAGAGGTCGCGACCCGAGGCGAGGGATTAAACCCCGCCTCCTCCTCCTCCTCGCTAAAAAAACAGAGATGTGATGATTTGACGGAACGACAACGCAGCTGCGGACCCACAACACTTGTCACACAACACTTGTCACACAACACTTGTCACACAACACTTGTCTTGGACTGAAAGGAGGCAGTCACTAAAAAAGAGACAAACAAAGTCTTGTTGTTTTTTTTCTGCCACTGCAGTTGACAGCGGCTGTTAGCCCAGCGGGGGTTGCAGCACTCGTGCGTCATGTTTGTGCACGTGCACACACACACACACACATACATACACACACACACTTTTATTTGTTACCTTCTTGAGACCTGAGAAAAATGCCAGCCTTTCTAGATATATAAAGAAGTGTATTTACAACATTAATAATATATACATACCATGCAAATATAAAAAATGAGTTGGAATCTCACAAAAAAAAAATTGAATTTTGGCAGCATTATAATAAAAGTCGTAAATTTACTCGCAATTTTACAAGAAAAACGGAACATTTCTGCAATATTATGATCAAAGTTGGAATTTTACTCGATAACAGTCGCAATTTCACAAGAAAAGCTGAACATTTTGGCAATTTTATGAAAAGAGTCGTAATTGTATTCGACAAAAGTCACAATGTTATAAGAACATTTGAACATTTTGGCAATATTATAATAATAATGGGAATATCAAAAGTCATAATTTTACTCCAAAAATGTCACGATTTTACAAGAGCAACAACAAAAATTGGCAATATTGTGATAAAAGTCTGAATTTGATATGACAAATGTCAACATTTTGCATTAAAAAGAAATCGTTTTACATAAAAAGTTATAATTTTAGGAGGAAATATTGCAATATTACAGAAACAGAAATATGAGAAATTGTTCCCAATTTTATAAGAAATAAAAAGTCGACACCTTGTGAGAAAAAGACTGCTTTTAGTTGATTTTTTGTTTGTAATTGTTTTTTAATCTTCATTATTTACTTCAAGTTATTACAGTATGTCTCTATATACATATTTTTGTTTTTATTTGTTATTGATTTTGGCCAAAGGGGGCGCATTTCAATTTCTTACACACACTTGTTATTTCATATGTTGACAATTTGAAAAATCCCTCCTTTTTGGGACCACCCTCATTTTGACCAGCAGGGGTGCAAATGAGACATTGTCTATTAGATGCAATGTTATTGGGACCATGATTTATGTCATCACTTGTTCACACCTCCTCATATGGAAGATACTTTTCCTTTTTCATGCCTCAAGAAGGCTAGAAATACAAGAACACACACACACACACACACACACACACACACACACACACACACACACACACACACACACACACACACACACACACACACACTTGTATGTGTTGCGTTCTTGAGACCAGAGAAAAAATGCCTACCTCTTTAGGACCAGCCTTTCTAGATATATAAAGAAGTGTATTTACAACATTAATAATATATACATACGGCATGGTAAGAGGCTCCCCGCCTCTTACCATGCCGTTGTGTCCTTGGGCAGGACACTTCACCCTTGCCCCCGGTGCCGCTCACACCGGTGAATGAATGTTGAATGAATGATAGGTGGTGGTCGGAGGGGCCGTAGGCGCAAATTGGCAGCCAC
>NC_084737.1:8738289-8783289 GCF_033978785.1 Entelurus aequoreus | reverse complement strand
AATCCTGACTTTGGAGCAATGTTCACGGACTCTAGTATTTGTCTCTCTATTAGATGCAATGCTTTTCCGTATTGGGACCAAGATTTCGCTTACTTTTCCTTGTTGGTGTCTCAAGAAGGGTAGAAATACAACACACACACACACACACACACACACACACACACACACACACACACACACACACACACACACACACACACACACACACACACACACACACACACACACACACGTACACACCACATGGCCACTTCATTAGGTACACCATCTAAAGATAAAAATGATGTCACTAACACATAACCTTCACTTTTGATTTAAGTGTCACACTTTTTCACTTTTGTACGCACATTAAATCAACAAAAAATCCTGACTTTGGAGCAATGTTCACGGACTCTAGTATTTGTCTCTCTATTAGATGCAATGGTTTTCCGTATTGGGACCAAGATTTCGCTTACTTTTCCTTGTTTATGTATCAAGAAGGGTAGAAACACACACACACACACACACACACACACACACACACACACACACACACACACACACACACACACACACACACACACACACACACACACGTACACACCACATGGCCACTTCATTAGGTACACCATCAAATGATAAAAATGATGTCACTAACACATAACCTTCACTTTTGATTTAAGTGTCACACTTTTTCACTTTTGTACGCACATTAAATCAACAAAAAACCCTGACTTTGGAGCAATGTTCACGGACTCTAGTATTTGGCTCTCTATTAGATGCAATGCTTTTCCGTATTGGTACCAAGATTTCGCTTACTTTTCCTTGTTTATGTCTCAAGAAGGGTAGAAACACACACACACACACACACACACACACACACACACACACACACACACACACACACACACACACACACACACACACACACACACACACACACACACACACACACACACACACACACATGTACAGTGGAATACACACCACATGGCCACTTCATTAGGTACACCATCTAATGATAAAAATGATGTCACTAACACATAACCTTCACTTTTGATTTAAGTGTCACACTTTTTCACTTTTGTACGCACATTAAATCAACAAAAAACCCTGACTTTGGAGCAATGTTCACGGACTCTAGTATTTGGCTCTCTATGAGATGCAATTGGGACCATGCTTTATGTCCTCACTTGTTCACACCACCTCATATGGAAGCTACTTGTCCTTGTTGGTGTCTCAAGAAGGGTGGAAATACAAGAACACACACACACACACACACACACACACACACACACACACACACACACACACACACACACACACACACACACACACACACACACACACACACACACACACACACACACACACACACACACACACACACACTGCACGAACCCAAGAGTTTGACACCTGTTTTCAAAGCCTGACTTTGCACCAATCATAATTCATGTATTCATTCAAACAAAGACGGAGGACGCTTTCCTTCAAGTCGCCAGGCGTGAGCGGCTGCAGCTTTGATGCGATGCTAAACTGTCGCCCAGGCAAAGCGGGCGTGACAGCGACTAATGTTCAGGCCCGGGCGGCGCCCGTCGTGGGCTGACGGCGGCGGCGCTCCGTGCGTCTTTACGACCGGCGGAGCCCGCCGTGGCGTTTCCCCTGACACGCTTCGTTATGATGACAATTAGGGAGGCGCGGCCACGACGTGCTCATGTTTACCAAAGCGTCCCCGACAGCGACGGATCGGGAAGAGAGTTTTCCTCTCACGTTTCTTCATGATGTCGCTTCGTCTTTCTGGCGGGCAGAACCGAGGGCCTGCCACCCGCCACTCCGAGCCGCCATCAGTCCAATGAAGCGTGATGATATTTCACTCGCTCCTGTTGCAAAAACACTAGCCAAAGATGTTTTATATGACAAGAGTGTTCTCCTGTTGCAAAAACACTAGCCAAAGATGTTTTATATGACAAGAGTGTTCTCCTGTTGCAAAAACACTAGTCAAAAGATCCTAGAGTGTTCCCCTGTTGCAAAAACATTAATCAAAGATCCTCTATATGACAAGAGTGTTCCCCTTTTGCAAAAACACTAGTCAAAGATCCTCGATATGACAAGAGTGTTCTGTTGCAAAAACACTAGTCAAAGATCCTCTATAAGACAAGAGTGTTCTCCTGTTGCAAAAACACTAGTCAAAGATCCTCTATATGACAAGAGTGTTCCCCTGTTGCAAAAACACTAATCAAAGATCCTCTATATGACAAGAGTGTTCCCCTGTTGCAAAAACACTAATCAAAGATCCTCTATATGACAAGAGTGTTCCCCTTTTGCAAAAACACTAGTCAAAGATCCTCTATAAGACAAGAGTGTTCTCCTGTTGCAAAAACACTAGTCAAAGATCCTCTATAAGACAAGAGTGTTCTCCTGTTGCAAAAACACTAGTCAAAGATCCTCTATATGACAAGAGTGTTCCCCTTTTGCAAAAACACTAGTCAAAGATCCTCTATATGACAAGAGTGTTCCCCTGTTGCAAAAACACTAATCAAAGATCCTCTATATGACAAGAGTGTTCCCCTTTTGCAAAAACACTAGTCAAAGATCCTCTATAAGACAAGAGTGTTCTCCTGTTGCAAAAACACTAGTCAAAGATCCTCTATAAGACAAGAGTGTTCTCCTGTTGCAAAAACACTAGTCAAAGATCCTCTATATGACAAGAGTGTTCCCCTGTTGCAAAAACACTAGTCAAAGATCCTCTATATGACAAGAGTGTTCCCCTTTTGCAAAAACACTAGTCAAAGATCCTCTATAAGACAATAGTGTTCTCCTGTTGCAAAAACACTAGTCAAAGATCCTCTATATGACAAGAGTGTTCTCCTGTTGCAAAAACACTAGTCAAAGATCCTCTATATGACAAGTGTTCTCCTGTTGCAAAAACACTAGTCAAAGATCCTCTATATAACAAGAGTGTTCCCCTGTTGCAAAAACACTAATGAAAGATCCTCTATATGACAAGAGTGTTCCCCTTTTGCAAAAACACTAGTCAAAGATCCTCGATATGATTAGAGTGTTCTTCTGTTGCAAAAACACTAGTCAAAGATCCTCTATAAGACAAGAGTGTTCTCCTGTTGCAAAAACACTAGTCAAAGATCCTCTATAAGACAAGAGTGTTCTCCTGTTGCAAAAACACTAGTCAAAGATCCTCGATATGATAAGAGTGTTCTCCTGTTGCAAAAACACTAGTCAAAGATCCTCTATAAGACAAGAGTGTTCTCCTGTTGCAAAAACACTAGTCAAAGATCCTCTATAAGACAAGAGTGTTCCCCTGTTGCAAAAACACTAGTCAAAGTGAGGAAAAAGCCGCCGTCCTGAAAAACGCTGCGATGCGAGGAGAAAGTTGGAAACATGTACAAGCTGCAAGTTGTTGGCGTGACTCCAAGATGCAGAGAAGGCAGGCAATGTGCAGGTGAGCAGTCCTTTTTGGCTGGAACAACTGCTGACATCTTTGTGTTAATCCACCTCTGCAACTGCTGACATCTTTGTGTTAATCCACCTCTGCAAGGTTTATTTGCCTTCTCCTTGTTTTGCGTCGATCAGGTTGTTGTTGTTGGTTTTTCTTCATCTCTCCATCCAGAGAATGTCCTTCAGGTCCTCCGGTGTGTTTGTAAATGAGTAAGTCCAGACTGTCCACGGAGAATATTCCTGTTTGTCGTGCAGCTAATTAAGTCACCGCAGGGGTGTGGGGGGAGCGTTTGAAATTCGTAGACATTTTTCATCATTTTTCATGCTTGTATTGATCTGCTGCTGCACGACATTTATTATTCATTTTCTTTCCTCGGCTTTAAAAGTGATTCCTAACAATGAAAGACTAAAAACTCCTTCTTGCTTACATTACATCAAATGATACCTAAGTCTTCTTTTTCCTCTTTCCTGACCTGGCTCATGTACTGATATGCAAAACATTTTTTATTTTTTTTGCGAGGGAGGGTGGGAGGGGGGACTTTCGATCTAAAAATAGATGAGCGAGCAGCGTCGTGTCAAAGTGGCCGTCTGGCTCAGTGCCAGATGATTATTGATCGGCTCGACAAAGCACTTGAACGGGCCAGATAACTGTGATTAGCTCTTTCATTATGGCCGTGCACCCTAACAAGATAAGGGGGGGGGTGGGGGTGGGTGGTGGCGTTAGGGGTGCACAAACCACAGTAAACTATTACAAACCCCCAAAAGCAGTGAAGTTGTCACGTTGTGTAAATGCTAAATAAAAAGAGAATACAACAAATCCTGCAAAGACAAGATATTTCATGTTCACACTGAGAAATTTTGTTATTTTGGGGCAAATAATCATGAACATTTTTTACCAGTGTGTTACATGGCCTTTCCTTTTAACAACACCCAGTAAAGGTTTGGGAACTGAGGAGACACATTTTTGAAGTGGAATTCTTTCCCATTCTTGCTTGATGTACAGCTTAAGTTGTTCAACAGTCTCCCTTCTCATATTTTAGCCTTCATAATGTGCCACAAATGTTATTTTACTTGCCGAAATAAGCAGGGGCGTCCTTGATAACATTGCTTGGATTGCTCCAAAAGCTGTATGTACCTTTTTAGCATTAATGGTGCCTTCGCAGATGTGTAAGTTACCCATGTCTTGGCCACTAATACACCCCCATTTGCACCCCTGCTGGTCAAAATGAGGGTGGTCTCAAAAAGGAGGGATTTTTTTTTTCAAATTGACTGTGTCGCTTTTAAAAAGGTCAACATATGTAATAACAAGTGTGTGTAAGAAATTGAAATGTGCCCGCTTTGGCCAAAATCAATAAAAAACATTAAATAAATATGTATATAGAGACAAACTGTGATTACTTGAAGTAATTAATGAAGATTAAAAACCAATTTCAAACAAAAAGTTCAAAAAAAATATATACTACAGGCAGTCTTTTCCTCACAAGGTGTCGACTTTTTTCTTATAAAATTGGGAACAATTTCTCATATTCTTTCCGTTTCTGTAACGTTGCAATATTTCCTCGTCAAATGATTACTTTTTTTAATGTAAAATGGTGACATTTGTCATATAAAATTCAGACTTTTATCACAATATTGCCAATTTTTTTGTTGCTCTTGTAAAAATAGTGACATTTTTTAAAGTAAAATTACGACTTTTGTCATCATTTTGCCGAGTAATACTCCGATTATTATTATTATATTGCCAAAATGTTGAAGTTTTCTTATAACATTGTGACTTTTGTCGAGTAAAATGACTACGCTTTTCCTAAAATTGCCAAAATGTTAAAATGTTCTTGTAAAATTGCGAATTTTTCAAATTGACTGTGTGTCGCTTTTAAAAAGGTCAACATATGTAATAACAAGTGTGTGTAAGAAATTGAAACGCGCCCCCTTCGGCCAAAATCAATAAAAAACATTAAATAAATATGTATATAGAGACAAACTGTGATAACTTGAAGTAATTAATGAAGATTAAAAACCAATTTCAAACAAAAAGTTCAAAAAATATATATACTACAGGCAGTCTTTTCCTCACAAGGTGTCGACTTTTTTCTTATAAAATTGGGAACAATTTCTCATATTCTTTCCGTTTCTGTAACGTTGCAATATTTCCTCGTCAAATGATTACTTTTTTTTATGTAAAATGGTGACATTTGTCATATAAAATTCAGACTTTTATCACAATATTGCCATTTTTTTTTTTTGCTCTTGTAAAAATAGTGACATTTTTTTAAGTAAAATTACGACTTTTGTCATCATTTTGCCGAGTAATATTCCGATTATTATTATCATATTGCCAAAATGTTGAAGTTTTCTTATAACATTGTGACTTTTGTCGAGTAAAATGACTACGCTTTTCCTAAAATTGCCAAAATGTTAAAATTTTCTTGTAAAATTGCAAATTTTTCAAATTGACTGTGTGTCGCTTTTAAAAAGGTCAACATATGTAATAACAAGTGTGTGTAAGAAATTGAAATGTGCCCGCTTTGGCCAAAATCAATAAAAAACATTAAATAAATATGTATATAGAGACAAACTGTGATAACTTGAAGTAATTAATGAAGATTAAAAAACAATTTCAAACAAAAAGTTCAAAAAATATATACTACAGGCAGTCTTTTCCTCACAAGGTGTCGACTTTTTTCTTATAAAATTGGGAACAATTTCTCATATTCTTTCCGTTTCTGTAACGTTGCAATATTTCCTCGTCAAATGATTACTTTTTTTAATGTAAAATGGTGACATTTGTCATATAAAATTCAGACTTTTATCACAATATTGCCAATTTTTTTTGTTGCTCTTGTAAAAATAGTGACATTTTTTTAAGTAAAACTACGACTTTTGTCATCATTTTGCCGAGTAATATTCCGATTATTATTATCATATTGCCAAAATGTTGAAGTTTTCTTATAACATTGTGACTTTTGTCGAGTAAAATGACTACGCTTTTCCTAAAATTGCCAAAATGTTAAAATTTTCTTGTAAAATTGCGAATTTTTCAAATTGACTGTGTGTCACTTTTAAAAAGGTCAACATATGTAATAACAAGTGTGTGTAAGAAATTGAAATGTGCCCGCTTTGGCCAAAATCAATAAAAACATTAAATAAATATGTATATAGAGACAAACTGTGATAACTTGAAGTAATTAATGAAGATTAAAAAACAATTTCAAACAAAAAGTTCCAAAAAATATATACTACAGGCAGTCTTTTCCTCACAAGGTGTCGACTTTTTTCTTATAAAATTGGGAACAATTTCTCATATTCTTTCCGTTTCTGTAACGTTGCAATATTTCCTCGTCAAATGATTACTTTTTTTAATGTAAAATGGTGACATTTGTCATATAAAATTCAGACTTTTATCACAATATTGCCAATTTTTTTGTTGCATTTGTAAATATAGTGACATTTTTTAAAGTAAAATTACAACTTTTGTCATCATTTTGCCGAGTAATACTCCGATTATTATTATCATATTGCCAAAATGTTGAAGTTTTCTTATAGCATTGTGACTTTTGTCGAGTAAAATGACTACGCTTTTCCTAAAATTGCCAAAATGTTAAAATGTTCTTGTAAAATTGCGACTGTTACGGAGTAAAATTCCAAATTTTATGATTTTCTTGTAAAATTGCGACTGGGCCCAGCGAAGCGTTTCTGGGTGTTGTTGATAAATGGCTGTGGCTTTGCATAGTAGAGTTTCAACTTGCACTTACAGATGTAGCGACCGACTGTAAGTACTGACAGTGGTTTTCTGAAGTGTTCCTGAGCCCATGTGGTGATATCCTTTACACACCGATGTGGCTTTTTGATGCAGTACCGCCTGTATCGATGTCCTGTGCCTCCACTTAATGTGCACCATGTGGAAGGTAGCAAAAAGTCCCGTTAGGAACACACGTACCATGACATCCTCAGAGAAATATACCACTTTAATGAACTGTATGGTGGAAATGAAGTCGAACGTAACGCCGCTGTGGATTTACACCCGCGTCCTGTGGGAGTCGACTCGGCGTTTTGTTTCTTCTGTGTGTCTTTGAGCTAAACGAAAGGGCTGCCATTATAAAATTTGTGTGTAAAAGTCGGCGCCGTATGAGCCTTAGTCTCCTGTTGTTAGATCATAAAATAAAATGAAAAAAAAAGTCTTCCTCGGAGACGCGGCAGCGGGGAAAAGAGCGAGCAATTAGTGGCGAGGAGAGAAGGAGTGGGAGAGACGCCATTAATGAGATCACTGCAGGGAAGAGCGTGCTCCTCTGATAGGACCGCGGAGGCGGGAAGAGGGGCGGCACGGCGTTTGAATGGAGGATGGAGTGGGACACGTTTGTGAGGCGAGGGGAGATGCCAGGAAGCTTTGAGTGTCGCTGCAGGGAACATGCTTGTAGACTGCCACCAAAGATCATCTATACCACATGAGGGTTCGCCTGCTGCAAAAACACTAGCCAAATATCCTCTATACGACAAGAGGGTTCTCCTGTAGCCAAAAACACTAATCAAAGATCCTCTATACGACAAGAGTGTTCTCCTGTTGCCAAAAACACTAATCAAAGATCTTCTATACGACAAGAGTGTTCTCCTGTTGCCAAAAACACTAATCAAAGATCCTCTATACGACAAGAGTGTTCTCCTGTTGCCAAAAACACTAATCAAAGATCCTCTATACGACAAGAGTGTTCTCCTGTTGCCAAAAACACTAATCAAAGATCCTCTATACGACAAGAGTGTTCTCCTGTTGCCAAAAACACTAATCAAAGATCCTCTATACGACAAGAGTGTTCTCCTGTTGCCAAAAACACTAATCAAAGATCCTCTATACGACAAGAGTGTTCTCCTGTTGCCAAAAACACTAATCAAAGATCCTCTATACGACAAGAGTGTTCTCCTGTTGCCAAAAACACTAATCAAAGATCCTCTATACGACAAGAGTGTTCTCCTGTTGCCAAAAACACTAGTCAAAGATCCTCTATACGACAAGAGTGTTCTCCTGTTGCCAAAAACACTAATCAAAGATCCTCTATACGACAAGAGTGTTCTCCTGTTGCCAAAAACACTAATCAAAGATCCTCTATATGACAAGAGTGTTCTCCTGTGGCAAAAACACTAGTCAAAGATCCTGTACAAGACAAGAGTATTCTCCTGCTGCAAAAAACACTTGTCAAAGATCCTTGATATAACAATAGTGTTTTTCTGGTGCAAAAACACTAGTCAAAGATCCTTTATAAGACAAGAGTGTTCTCCTGCTGCAAAAAAACCACCAATCAAAGGTCCTCGATATGACAAAAGTGTTCCCCTGTTGCAAAAACACTAGTCAAAGATCCTCGATATGACAAATGTTCTCCTGTTGCAAAAACACTAATCAAAGATCCTCAATATGACAAGAGTGTTCTCCTGTTGCAAAAACACTAATCAAAGATCCTTTATACGACAAGAGTGTTCTCCTGTTACAAAAACACAAGTCAAAGATCCTCAATATGACAAGAGTGTTCTCCTGTTGCAAAAACACTAGTCAAAGATCATCTATACGACAAGTGTTCTCCTGATGCAAAAACACCAATCAAAGATCCTCTATAAGACAAGAGTGTTCTCCTGTTGCAAAAACACTAGTCAAAGATCATCTATACGACAAGAGTGTTCTCCTGTTGCCAAAAACACTACTCAAAGATCCTCTATACGACAAGAGTGTTCTCCTGTTGCCAAAAACACTAATCAAAGATCCTCTATACGACAAGAGTGTTCTCCTGTTGCCAAAAACACTAATCAAAGATCCTCTATACGACAAGAGTGTTCTCCTGTTGCCAAAAACACTAATCAAAGATCCTCTATACGACAAGAGTGTTCTCCTGTTGCCAAAAACACTAATCAAAGATCCTCTATACGACAAGAGTGTTCTCCTGTTGCAAAAACACTAATCAAAGATCCTCTATACGACAAGAGTGTTCTCCTGTTGCAAAAACACTAGTCAAAGATCCTCTATACGACAAGAGTGTTTTCCTGTTGCAAAAATGAGTAAATATCATCTATATGACAAGAGTGTTCTCCTGTCGCAAAAACACTAATCAAAGATCATCTATAAGACAAGAGTGTTCTCCTACTGCAAAAAACACTAGTCAAAGATCATCTATATGACAAGAATGTTGTCTTGCTGCAAAATCACTGGACTCGTCAGACCACAGAACACTTTTCCACTTTGCATCAGTCCATCTCAGATGAGCTCGGGTCCAGCGAAGCTGGCGGCATTTCTGGGTGTTGTTGATAAATGGCTGTGGCTTTGCATAGTAGAGTTTTAACTTGCACTTACAGATGTAGCGACCGACTGTAGTTACTGACAGTGGTTTACTGAAGTGTTCCTGAGCCCATGTGGTGATATCCTTTACGCACTGATGTGGCTTTTTGATGCAGTCGCAGGCATGGAATTCCAAATGAGCAATGAGTTTACCATGAAATATCTCGTCTTTGGGGTTTGTATGTTCAAACAAGTGAGCGTCAGGAGTCTTGGACAGGATGGAGGGGAGGAGCTTGTGTTCATTAGTTGCACGCCTCAGCTGTTCTTTGTCCTAGGGCGGGCGGGGAAGAGGAAGAGGAAGAGGTTGTAGACCACGGTGAGGGCAGCTGCCAGACTTTACGAGCCTTCCTAAGCGTGGCCGTCAGCTGCAAAGTCCTGGCTGATTTACACTCCGCCGTCGCCCAGCTGGCAGCCCAGTTAACGCCACACCACGCCACACCACACCACACCACACCACACCACACCACGCCACACCACACCACACCACACCACACCACACCACACCACACCACACCACGCCACACCACGCCACACCACACCACACCACACCACACCACGCCACACCACACCACGCCACACCACACCACACCACACCACACCACACCACACCACACCACACCACACCACGCGCGTTAAACACCTGAGCCGTCCTCTGAAGTAGTCCGGCTGGGCTCCACAGACTCCAAATGAGTCGTCGGCGCGTGACGGCGAGGACTAATTAGTCCTGAAGATGCTCGTCAGGGCTGAAAGTTCCCTGGATGACGAGCCAACAGTCCACTTGTGGCGGTACAAAGATCCTCTATAACACACCGGTGCTCTGCTCTTTTTACCAATCGACTGCGTAGCTTCAAGTGACAGAAGTGGCCTGCCTCTGCTGCAAATACACCAGTCAAAGATCCTCTATATAACAAGAGAGTTCTCCTGTTGCAAATACACTAGTCAAAGATGCTCTATAAGACAAGAGAGTTCTCCTGTTGTAAATACACTAGTCAAAGATCCTCTATATGACAAGAGAGTTCTACTTTTGCAAATACATTAGTCAAAGATCTTCTATAAGACAAGAGAGTTCTCCTGCTGCGAAAAACACTAGTCAAAGATCCTCTATACGACAAGAGAGTTCTCCTGTTGCAAATACACTAGTCAAAGATCCTCTATATGACAAGAGAGTTCTACTTTTGCAAATACACTAGTCAAAGATCCTCTATATAACAAGAGAGTTCTACTGTTGCAAATACACTAGTCAAAGATCCTCTATAAGACAAGAGAGTTCTCCTGTTGCAAAAACACTAGTCAAAGATCCTCTATAAGACAAGAGAGTTCTCCTGTTGCAAAAACACTAGTCAAAGATCCTCTATAAGACAAGAGAGTTATCCTGTTGCAAATACACTAGTCAAAGATCCTCTATATAACAAGAGAGTTCTACTTTTGCAAATACATTAGTCAAAGATCCTCTATAAGAGAAGAAAGTTCTCCTGCTGCGAAAAACACTAGTCAAAGATCCTCTATATGACAAGAGAGTTCTCCTGTTGTAAATACACTAGTCAAAGATCCTCTATAAGACAAGAGAGTTCTCCTGTTGCAAAAACACTAGTCAAAGATCCTCTATATGACAAGAGAGTTCTCCTGTTGTAAATACACTAGTCAAACATCCTCTATAAGACAAGAGAGTTCTCCTGCTGCGAAAAACACTAGTCAAAGATCCTCTATACGACAGGAAGGAAGGAGGAAGCATGCAGAGGAGAGGAAGGAAGGAAGGAAGGAAGGAAGGAGGAAGCATGCAGAGGAGAGGAAGGAAGGAAGGAGGAAGCATGCAGAGGAAGGAAGGAAGGAAGGAAGGAGGAAGCATGTGGAGGAAGAAAGGAAGGAAAGAAGGAGGAAGCATGCAGAGGAGAGGAAGGAAGGAAGGAGGAAGCATGTAGAGGAAGGAAGGAATGAAGGAGGAAGCATGCAGAGGAGAGGAAGGAAGGAAGGAGGAAGCATGTAGAGGAAGGAAGGAAGGAAAGAAGGAGGAAGCATGCAGAGGAGAGGAAGGAAGGAAAGAGGAAGCATGTAGAGGAAGGAAGGAAGGAAGGAAGGAAGGAAGGAAGGAAGGAAGGAAGGAAGGAAGGAAGGAAGGAAGGAAGGAAGGAAGGAAGGAAGGAAGGAAACATGCAGAGGAGAGGAAGGAAGGAAGGAGGAAGCATGCAGAGGAAGGAAGGAAGGAGGAAGCATGTAGAGGAAGGAAGGAAGGAAAGAAGGAGGAAGCATGCAGAGGAGAGGAAGGAAGGAAGGAGGAAGCATGTGGAGGAAGAAAGGAAGGAAAGAAGGAGGAAGCATGCAGAGGAGAGGAAGGAAGGAAGGAGGAAGCATGTGGAGGAAGAAAGGAAGGAAAGAAGGAGGAAGCATGCAGAGGAGAGGAAGGAAGGAAGGACGAAGCATGTAGAGGAAGGAAGGAAGGAAGGAGGAAGCATGCAGAGGAGAGGAAGGAAGGAAGGAGGAAGCATGTAGAGGAAGGAAGGAAGGAAAGGAGGAGGAAGCATGCAGAGGAGAGGAAGGAAAGAAAGAGGAAGCATGCAGAGGAGAGGAAGGAAGGAAAGAGGAAGCATGTAGAGGAAGGAAGGAAGGAAGGAAGGAAGGAAGGAAGGAAGGAAGGAAGGAGGAAACATGCAGAGGAGAGGAAGGAAGGAAGGAGGAAGCATGCAGAGGAAGGAAGGAAGGAGGAAGCATGTAGAGGAAGGAAGGAAGGAAAGAAGGAGGAAGCATGCAGAGGAGAGGAAGGAAGGAAGGAGGAAGCATGTGGAGGAAGAAAGGAAGGAAAGAAGGAGGAAGCATGTGGAGGAAGGAAGGAAGGAAAGAAGGAGGAAGCATGCAGAGGAGAGGAAGGAAGGAAGGAGGAAGCATGTGGAGGAAGAAAGGAAGGAAAGAAGGAGGAAGCATGCAGAGGAGAGGAAGGAAGGAAGGAGGAAGCATGTGGAGGAAGAAAGGAAGGAAAGAAGGAGGAAGCATGTAGAGGAAGGAAGGAAGGAAAGAAGGAGGAAGCATGCAGAGGAGAGGAAGGAAGGAAGGAGGAAGCATGTGGAGGAAGAAAGGAAGGAAAGAAGGAGGAAGCATGCAGAGGAGAGGAAGGAAGGAAAGAGGAAGCATGTAGAGGAAGGAAGGAAGGAAGGAGGAAGCATGCAGAGGAGAGGAAGGAAGGAAGGAGGAAGCATGTAGAGGAAGGAAGGAAGGAAAGGAGGAGGAAGCATGCAGAGGAGAGGAAGGAAGGAAAGAGGAAGCATGTAGAGGAAGAAAGGAGCATGCAGAGGAGAGGAAGGAAGGAAGGAGGAAGCATGTAGAGGAAGAAAGGAAGGAAATAAGGAGGAAGCATGCAGAGGAGAGGAAGGAAGGAAGGAAGGAGGAAGCATGTAGAGTAAGGAAGGAAGGAAGGAGGAAGCATGTGGAGGAAGAAAGGAAGGAAAGAAGGAGGAAGCATGCAGAGGAGAGGAAGGAAGGAAGGAAAGAAGGAGGAAGCATGCAGAGGAGAGGAAGGAAGGAAGGAAGGAAGGAAGGAGGAAGCATGCAGAGGAGAGGAAGGAAGGCGGAAGCATGCAAAGGAAGGAGGAAGCATGAAGAGGAAGGAAGGAAGGAAGGAAGGAAGGAAGGAAGGAGGAAGCATGCAGAGGAGAGGAAGGAAGGCGGAAGCATGCAAAGGAAGGAGGAAGCATGCGGAGGAAGGAAGGAAGGAAGGAAGGAAGGAAGGAAGGAAGGAAGGAAGGAAGGAGGAAGTGAGGCTGACTCATGTTCCCATCTTTGCCTCCCAGACCTAAAAGATGGCCGCTTCTCTTCTTCTCCTGCCTATCAGCTTCACTAAGTACGACCATGTTGTCTTCCTCCAGCTTCTAGAAGCATCCAGGTCTCATCATGTGTCTGCAGAGTTGTCTTCCTCCAGCTTCTAGAAGCATCCAGGTCTCATCATGTGTCTGCAGAGTTGTCTTCCTCCAGCTTCTAGAAGCATCCAGGTCTCATCATGTGTCTGCAGAGTTGTCTTCCCCCCCCAGGGAGACACATGTAGGTGTGTTTGAGGCACAAAAGAAAGATTGTTTATTCACGAGGTGATGCTCTGCTTCTGGTGCATTCCCGCTGCTAATTGTGCTCGCTCCTCCGCATACAAATGTGTGTTAACGTGTGCACTTCATGACTGCTGCACACTACACACTGGAAAGGGGGTTTATGGGGGCAACATGGCAGTAGACGACCACAATGCATCCCAGGGGACATATCCACATGGTATAGTTGTGTAGTGTATGTGGGTCATTCCAGTATGTTCCATTGGCATCACGAGGAAATGTAATGTTATTGCACAATACATTTAACTGTAAATATTTTATTTTTATAAAGAAATATGTCACACACATTGATCTAGTTGCATTTTTGATAAGGGTGGCAACATTTATTTTTATTTTCAAATGAATCGAGATTCTTACCTATGATTCCTAATCGATTAAAAAATAAATGCATCTATTTTTCCAAAAAAATGTAAAAATATGTATTTATTTTTTAAATATGTCCTGTCCAACCACTTTTTATTTATTTATTTATTGTTTTTTTTTTGTATATAAATGATAAATGATAAATGGGTTATACTTTTATAGCGCTTTTCTACCTTCAAGGTACTCAAAGCACTTTGACAGTATTTCCACATTCACCCATTCACACACTGATGGAGGGAGCTGCCATGTAAGGCGCTAACCAGCAGCCATCAGGAGCAAGGGTGAAGTGTCTTGCCCAAGGACACAACGGACGTGACTCGGATGGTAGAAGGTGGGGATTGAACCCCAGTAACCAGCAACCCTCCGATTGCTGACACCGCCACTCTACGTAAGCAGCTAAGCCCGTGACCTTGGATCCCTCAGGCGGTACTGCATCAATAAGCGACAGCAGTGTGTAAAGGATATCACCACATGGGCTCAGGAACACTTCAGAAACCCACTGTCAGTCACTACAGTTGGTCGCTACGTCTGTAAGTGCAAGTTAAAACTCTACTATGCGAGGCGAAAACTGTTGATCAACAACACCCAGAAACGCCGTCGGCTTCGCTGGGCCCGAGCTCATCTAAGATGGACTGATACAAAGTGGAAAAGTGTTCTGCGGTCTGACGAGTCCACGTTTCAAAAAGGTCACAATTTCACAAGAAAAACTTTGAATGTTGGCGGTATTATAATAAAAGTCGTCATTTTACTCAACGTAAAAGAAAAAAATGAACATTTGTGCAATATTATGATAAAAGTTGGAATTTTACTCAATTACAAGAAAAGCTTAACATTTTGGCAATTTTTTGAAAAGTGTAGTCATTTTATTTGACAAAAGTCACAATTTTATAAGAACATTTTAACATTTGGGCAATATTATAATAATAATAATCGGAACATTACTTGGCAAAATGATGTGTCACAATTTCACTCCAAAAATGTCACTATTTTACAAGAGCAACAACAACATTGGCAATAGTGTGATAAAAGTCTGAATTTTATACGACAAATGTCACCATTTTACATTAAAAAGCAATAATTTTACGAGGACATATTGCAATATTACAGAAACAGAAAGAATATGAGAAATTGTTCCCAAATTTACAGGAAAAAAAGTTGACACTGTGAGCAAAAGAATGCTTTTAGTAAAAAATAAATTCAAATTTTTTTGTTTGCAATTGGCAACATTTTTTATTCTTAGTTGTAATGTTTCTGAATCGATAAAAAAACAAAAAAAAAAACAATTTTTTACAAAAATAAAATAAAATATATAATTTTTTATCTTTCCTGTCTAGCCACTTTTAAAAAATTGTATTTATTTTTTATTAAAATGAATCAGTCCAACAAAATAATACACAATAATAATGTGTCACACACACACAGATCTAGTTGCATTTTTGATAAGCGTGGCAACACGTTTTATTTTCAAATGAATGGACATTCTTAGTGGAGATTCAGGCAAAAGTGGGGGGGGAAAGCCCGGCAATCATTTCCTGCTCCGACTACTGGGGCGTGCAGAAAGACTTCCTTTGCTTCATTCCTGGCGTTACTGTGGTTACGGTCACGCCCCTAAAGGCAGCCACCATGGCTACACAGCAGCAGCAGCAGCAGCAGCAGCAGCAGCAGGCCGGGCTGCTCTGCATGGACTCTTGGAGCCAAAGTGTCCTCAGGAGGACTCAGAGCAGGCGAGGCAGACAACGAGATGGGGAAAATCCTCTTTTGGGCCTCGTCTCATTTCGCCGCGTATGTGAAGAAGCGGATGTAAATAATTGAGCAGCACAAACAGCAGAACGCGTCCCAAGAATATTCTCCTCCGCCGCGAGACGTGTCCGTTAAATTATGAATATATGAGACCGAAATAACAGAGGGAGGGACTATTTGTGCAGCTTGAAAGAAGAACAGGTGTCTTCTCGCTGCAGCTGTTGTGAGGCGCAGCTGTCACACGCTGATGCTGTCAATCAACACTCAAGCAGCCGTGCCCGCCTTTCATTTCTAACCTTTCCAAAAACCTTCCAGAGCACTAAAATAGTCAGCAACTACAATGTGCAATTGTGAGTGGAACTGAAATGCTTGAATGTCCAGGGTGAGTGGAGTGTGTGGATGGTGGAACGGTTCCAATCGGTTGAGAAATGTGGGGTATGGAGAGGTTTGTATATTGCCCCATTCAATGCGGGGAAATTCCGGGTAATCAGGGAATTTTCGGAACCGGGGCGAGCGGAGTGAGTGGATGTTGGAACGGTTCCAATCGGTTGAGAAATGTGGGGTATGGAGAGGTTTGTATATTGCCCCATTCAATGCGGGGAAATTCCTGGTAATTCCGGGTAATCAGGGAATTTTCGGAACCGGGGCGAGCGGAGTGAGTGGAGTGTGTGGATGTTGGAACGGTTCCAATCGGTTGAGAAATGTGGGGTATGGAGAGGTTTGTATATTGCCCCATTCAATGCGGGGAAATTCCGGGTAATCAGGGAATTTTCGGAACCGGGGCGAGCGGAGTGAGTGGATGTTGGAATAGTTCCAATCGGTTGAGAAATGTGGGGTATGGAGAGGTTTGTATATTGCCCCATTCAATGCGGGGAAATTCCTGGTAATTCCGGGTAATCAGGGAATTTTCGGAACCGGGGCGAGCGGAGTGAGTGGAGTGTGTGGATGTTGGAACGGTTCCAATCGGTTGAGAAATGTGGGGTATGGAGAGGTTTGTATATTGCCCATTCAATGCGGGGAAATTCCGGGTAATCAGGGAATTTTCGGAACCGGGGCGAGCGGAGTGAGTGGATGTTGGAATAGTTCCAATCGGTTGAGAAATGTGGGGTATGGAGAGGTTTGTATATTGCCCATTCAATGCGGGGTAATTCCTGGTAATTCCAGGTAATCAGGGAATTTTCAGAACCGGGGCGAGCGGAGTGAGTGGAGTGTGTGGATGTTGGAACGGTTCCAATCGGTTGAGAAATGTGGGGTATGGAGAGGTTTGTATATTGCCCATTCAATGCGGGGAAATTCCGGGTAATCAGGGAATTTTCGGAACCGGGGCGAGCGGAGTGAGTGGAGTGTGTGGATGTTGGAACGGTTCCAATCGGTTGAGAAATGTGGGGTATGGAGAGGTTTGTATATTGTCCCATTCAATGCCGGGAAATTCCTGGTAATTCCGGGTTATCAGGGAATTTTCGGAACCGGGGCGAGCGGAGTGTGTGGATTGTAGAGCCGTTCCAATTGGTTCGGTTAGGTTAAATATAACGTAACAGTCGATTGTTTATTTCCCATTCATTGTCAATGGGGAGAACATTCAGGGAAATTTCAGGAAAACCGTGAATTTTTGAAAAAATCGATACTAGCACAAATGTCCTAGATGATACAAATGAGTTGGTGCTGAAATTTTTTGAATCGGCTGAAAAATGTTGATGTGGGAACATTTTTAATTGAAATGGGAAGTTCCTGGAAATTTGGGAATTTCGGGAAAACCGGGAATTTGGGGTAAAGGGAAAACATGTTTTGCGTTGGATATATGGGAAGAGCAGTGTGGGTGGATGGTTGAAATGTCGGATTCGGGTTTAACAATCACGAAAAAATGATGCACAAGTTCTACTATACCTATTCCCTGGACATTTGAACATTTTGGGAAAACCGGGAATTTTTTAAAATATTGATACAAGCACAAATGTCCAAGATGATACAAATGGGTTGGTGCTGGAATTTTTTTTAATCGGCTGAAAAATGTTGATGTAGTAACATTTTTAATTGAAATGGGAAGTTCCTGGAAATTTGGGAATTTCGGGAAAACCGGGAATTTGGTTAAAGGGAAAACATGTTTTGCGTTGGATATATGGGAAGAGCAGTGTGGGTGGATGGTTGAAATGTCGGATTCGGGTTTAACAATCACGAAAAAATTATGAACAAGTACTACCATACCTATTCCCTGGACATTTGAAAATTTCGGGAAAACCGGGAATTTTTGAAAATATTGATACTAGCACAAATGTCCTAGAATGATGATACGAATGGGTTGGTGCTGGAATTTTTGGAATCGGCTGAAAAATGATGAAGTAACATTTTTAATTGCAATGGGAAGTTCCTGGAAATTTAGGAATTTCAGGAAAACTGGGAATTTTGTTATAGGGAAAACATGTTTTGCGATGGATGTATGGGAAGAGCACTGTGGGTGGATGGTTGAAATGTCGGATTCGGGTTTAACAATCACGAAAAAATTATGAACAAGTTCTACCATTCATTTGAATTTGAATTCCCAGGACATTTAAACATTTTGGGAAAACCGGGAATTGTTTTAAAATATTGATACTAGCACAAATGTCCTAGATGATACGAATGGGTTGGTGCTGGAATTTTTTTTGAATCGGCTGAAAAATGTTGATGTGGTAACATTTTGAATTGAAACGGGAAGTTCCTGGAAATTTGGGAATTTCGGGAAAAGTGGGAATTTTTGAAAATATTGATACCAGTACAAATGTCCTAGATGTTATGAATGGGTTGGTGTTGGAATTTTTTTAATCGGTTGAAAAATGTTGTTGTAGTTTGAATTTAAGTGGGTATTTCAGAATTCCTGGAATGTTGGGAATTTGTACGAAAAGACAAAATTATACTTTTGTTGTCCCAACTAAGAGAAATGTTTTGAAGGAGGAATGGTCAAAAACGGTTGAAAAATGTGGACTGTGAAAACTTTCCAGGAAGAGTTGAAAATAGGGTTTCGAGAATGGGGACTTAGGGGAATTCCTGGAATGTTTTTAAACTTGAAAAATGGTAGTTTGATTGAGTGTGTGGATGGTGGAATGGTTCCAATCGGTTGAGAAATGTGGGGTATGGAGAGGTTTGTATATTGCCCATTAAATGCGGGGAAATTCCTGGTAATTCCGGGTAATCAGGGAATTTTCGGAACCGGGGTGAGCGGAGTGTGTGGATGGTAGAGCGGTTCCAATCGGTTCGGTTAGGTTCAAAATAACGTAACAGTTGATTGTTTATTTCCTGTTCATTGTCAATGGGGAGAAATTTCTGGGAAATCTCGGGAAAACTGGGAATTTGGGGTAAAGGGAAAACATGTTTTGCGTTGGCTATATGGGAAGAACAGTGGGTGGATGGTTGAAATGTCGGATTCGGGTTTAACAATCACAAAAAAATTATGAACAAGTTCTACCATACCTATTCCCTGGACATTTGAACATTTTGGGAAAACCGGGAATTTTTTAAAATATTGATACTAGCACAAATGTCCAAGATGATACAAATGGGTTGGTGCTGGAATTTTTTTTTAATCGGCTGAAAAATGTTGATGTAGTAACATTTTTAATTGAAATGGGAAGTTCCTGGAAATTTGGGAATTTCGGGAAAACCGGGAATTTGGTTAAAGGGAAAACATGTTTTGCGTTGGCTATATGGGAAGAGCAGTGTGGGTGGATGGTTGAAATGTCGGATTCGGGTTTAACAATCACGAAAAAATTATGAACAAGTACTACCATACCTATTCCCTGGACATTTGAAAATTTCGGGAAAACCGGGAATTTTTGAAAATATTGATACTAGCACAAATGTCCTAGAATGATGATACGAATGGGTTGGTGCTGGAATTTTTTTTTGAATCGGCTGAAAAATGTTGATGTGGTAACATTTTGAATTGAAACGGGAAGTTCCTGGAAATTTGGGAATTTCGGGAAAACCGGGAATTTGTGAAAACATTGATACCAGTACAAATGTCCTAGATGATACGAATGGGTTGGTGTTGGAATTTTTTGAATCGGTTTAAAAATGGGTATTTCAGAATTCCTGGAATTTTTGGGAATTTGTACAAAAAGACAAAATGATACTTTTGTTGTCCCAACTAAGAGAAATGTTTTGAAGGTGGAATGGTCAAAAACGGTTGAAAAATGTGGACTGTGAAAAAATTTCCAGGAAGAGTTGAAAATAGGGTTTCGAGAACGGGGACTTAGGGAAATTCCTGGAATGTTTTTAAACTTGAAAAATGGTAGTTTGATTGTGTGGATGGTGGAACGATTCCAATCGGTTGAGAAATGTGGGGTATGGAGAGGTTTGTATATTGCCCCATTCAATGCGGGGAAATTCCTGGTAATTCCGGGTAATCAGGGAATTTTCGGAACTGGGGCAAGCGGAGTGGGTGGATGGTAGAACGGTTCCAATTGATTAGGTTAGGTTCAAAATAAAGTAACCTAACCTCACCGTATGAGAAATGTGGGATATGCAGTCGATCGTATATTTCCTATTCATTGTCAATGGGGAGAAAATTCTGGGAAATTCCTGGAAAACTGGGAATTTTGGGTCTATATTCTCTATATCCCTAGAGTGGTATACTATTTTTATGGAGCAACTGCCTTGTCAAGAATCCCCTTTTCCAAAGGGGCACCACCTGTTTTGAAGGACTGACCACACAAACACTAGTCAAAGATCCTCTATTCGCTACGAAAACAGACTTGTGTAATTTCATCAATTATTTTGGACTTGTCGCGCGTTACGGCTGCTCTTTACAAGATGATATTCCTCGACTTCATCATTGTCAACTGGCCGGCCGCCATTTCCAATCAGCGATGTTGGATTTAGAGTCCGAGGCCAGGACTCCGTGGGCCTGAGGCGGGAAGGTGCCTATTAAAATTAATGGACTGTGGGGGTTACTCAGCACGGCGCCATGGTGCTCACTTAACTAGCGAGTGGAAATGACCACCAGCACAATCAACCTGCCATCAGCGCGACACCTCTCTGGTGTGCTGACACACCGCCATTAAAAATGAAGGAGATGAGAAAGTGTGGAGAAAGTCCAGTTCTTAACGACGGGGAACGGTTCCTGGAAGGTGTGAAGTCACCTTTGACAAAAAATGTCGGGAAGTCAATGGATTGTTATTGTTGTTTCTGAGAAGCTACGAGACTATAAAAACGCGATTAAAAGTCATCAAATTTCAGACGGTTATCGTACGACTTTAGTCATCGTATTTGTCGGATTCACCGTTACGTCGTTGTTAGAGTCGGACAAAGTTGTCGATAAACTCCATGAATTTCTTTTGTGAAAACAAAACCTAGTTAAAGGAAAATTAACTGACCATCTTTAAAAACAAACTAAAAAAAATTATCCAAAAAGTCAGGAAATGTATTGTATTGGAAATTTTCTAATCAAGTAGTCAAACAGAACTGAAAATCTCTAGCATTTCAAAAGGCACGGGTCACATTCGTAGCAAGTATGGCAGGAGTGCGCGCCGACAAAGTTATTTTGTTTCTGAGTATCTATGAGAGAATAAAAATGTGATTAAAAGTCGTCAAATTTAAGACGGTTATCGTACGACTTCAACCGATTTAATCATCGTATTTGTCGGATTCACGGTTATGTCGTTATTAGAGTCGGACAAAGTTGTCGATAAACTGCATTAATTTCTTTTGTGAAAACAAAACATAGTTAAAAGGAAAATTAACTGACCATCTTTAAAAACAAACTAAACCAAATGATCCAAAAAGTCAGGAAATGTATTGAAAATTTTCTAATCAAGTAGTCAAACAGAACTGAAAATCTCCAGCATTTCAAAAGGCACGGGTCACATTCGTAGCAAGTATGGCAGGAGTGTAAGTCGACAAAGTTATTTTGTTTCTGAGTATCTATGAGAGAATAAAAATGTGATTAATAGTCGTCTAATTTTAGACGTTATCGTACGACTTCAACCGATTTAATCATCGTATTTGTCGGTTTCACCGTTATTAGAGTCGGACAAAGTTGTCGATATACTGCATGAATTTCTTTTGTGAAAACAACACATAGTTAAAAGGAAAATTAACTGACCATCTTTAAAAACAAACTAAACAAAATGAACCAAAAAGTCAGGAAATTTACTGTATTGGAAATGTTCTAATCAAGTAGTCAAACAGAACTGAAAATCTCCAGCATTTCAAAAGGCACAGGTAACATTCGTAGCAAGTATGGCAGGAGTGCGCGCCGACAAAGTTATTTTGTTTCTGAGTATCTATGAGAGAATAAAAATGTGATTAAAAGTCGTCAAATTTCAGACGTTATCGTACGACTTCAACCGATTTAATCATCGTATTTGTCGGTTTCACCGTTATTAGAGTCTGACAAAGTTGTCGATAAACTGCATGAATTTCTTTTGTGTAAACAAAACCTAGTTAAAAGGAAAATTAACTGACCATCTTTAAAAACAAACTAAACAAAATGATCCAAAAAGTCAGGAAATGTATTGTATTGGAAATTTTCTAATCAAGTAGTCAAACAGAACTGAAAATCTCCAGCATTTCAAAAGGCACGGGTCACATTCGTAGCAAGTATGGCAGGAGTCCGCGCCGACAAAGTTATTTTGTTTCTGAGTAGCTATGAGAGAATAAAAATGTGATTAAAAGTCGTCAAATTTCAGACGTTATCGTACGACTTCAACAGATTTAATCATCGTATTTGTTGGATTCACCGTTACGTCGTTAATAGAGTCGGACAAAGTTGTCGATAAACTGCATGAATTTCTTTTGTGAAAACAACACATAGTTAAAAGGAAAATTAACTGACCATCTTTAAAAACAAACTAAACCAAATGATCCAAAAAGTCAGGAAATGTATTGTATTGGAAATTTTCTAATCAAGTAGTCAAACAGAACTGAAAATCTCCAGCATTTCAAAAGGCACAGGTCACATTCGTAGCAAGTATGGAAGGAGTGCGTGCCGACAAAGTTATTTTGTTTCTGAGTAGCTATGAGAGAATAAACATTTTATTAAAAGTCGTCAAATTTCAGACGTTATCGTACGACTTCAACCGATTTAGTCATCGTATTTGTCGGATTCACCGTTATTAGAGTCTGACAAAGTTGTCGATAAACTGCATGAATTTCTTTTGTGAAAACAAAACCTAGTTAAAAGGAAAATTAACTGACCATCTTTAAAAACAAACTAAACAAAATGATCCAAAAAGTCAGGAAATGTATTGTATTGGAAATTTTCTAATCAAGTAGTCAAACAGAACTGAAAATCTCTAGCATTTCAAAAGGCACGGGTCACATTAGTAGCAAGTATGGAAGGAGTCCGCGCCGACAAAGTTATTTTGTTTCTGAGTAGCTATGAGAAAATAAAAATGTGATTAAAAGTCGTCAAATTTCAGACGTTATCGTACGACTTCAACAGATTTAATCATCGTATTTGTCGGATTCACCGTTACGTCGTTATTAGAGTCAAACAAAGTTGTCGATAAACTGCATGAATTTCTTTTGTGAAAACAAAACATAGTTAAAAGGAAAATTAACTGACCATCTTTAAAAACAAACTAAACAAAATGATCCAAAAAGACAGGAAATTTACTGTATTGGAAATTTTCTAATCAAGTAGTCAAACAGAACTGTCTTTCCTCAATTTATTTGAAAATCTCGAGCCTCTCAAAAGGCACGGGTCACATTCGTAGCAAGTATGTAAGGAGTGCGCGCCGACAAAGTTAGTTTGTTTCTGAGTAGCTATGAGAGAATAAAAATGCGATTAAAAGTTATCAAATTTCAGACGGTTATCGTACGACTTGAATCATCGTATTCTTCTGATTCACCGTTACGCCTTTATTAGAGTCTGACAAAGATGTCGATGAACTACATTACTTATTTTGTGAAAACAAAACATAGTTAAAGGAAAATTAATTGACGAAAAACAAGATATTCCGTATTAGTACTCATAACTGTCATCATTTCTATCCGTTAGTTAGTTCGAAAATATTACGTAAGAAAGTACCATCTAGTTAATAAATTACAACCAACCGTCGTCTTTAAAAACAAACTAAACAAAATGATCCAAGAAGTCAGGAAATGTACTATGTTGGAAATTTTCTAATCAAGTAGTCAAACAGAACTGTATTTCTTCAATTTATTGAAGGACTGTTAGAGAATAAATACTTGGATCTTGAACCATCCCCTCAGACCTATCTAATCCAAGCAAGGACCAAAACACGGTGACGTACAAAGTAAAAGTACCTTCTAACGTCTTTAAAATCAAACTAAACAAAATGATCCAAAAAGTCAGGAAATTTACTATAATGGAAATTTTGTAATCAAGTAGTCAAACAGAACTGTCTTTCTTGGATTTATTTGAAAATCTCCGGCATTTCAAAAGGCACAGGTCACATTCGTAGCAAGTATGGAAGTTATTTTGTTTCTGAGTAGCTATGAGACGATAAAAATGCGATTAAAAGCTATCAAATTTCAGACGTTATCGTACGACTTCAACCAATTTAATCATCGTATTTACTGGATTCACCGTTACGCCGTTATTAGCGTCGGACAAAGTTGTTGATAAACTACATTTCTTTTGTGAAGACAAAACATAGTTAAAGGAAAATTAATTGACGAAAAACAAGATATTCTGTTATAGTACTCATAACTGTCATCATTTCTATCTGTTAGTTAGAAAATACTACGTAAGAAACGATTCCCCAGACTTCCGTCAAATGACGTGTGCCTAGAAGAAGCACGTTACATTTTAGAGCAGAAGGGAATACGTAAAAATGTCTCTTTTCACAAATCTTATTTTTTTGGGACCAAAACACGGTGACGTACGAAGTAAAATGTACCATCTAACGTCTTTAAAAACAAACTAAACAAAATGATCCAAAAAAAATCAGGAAATTTACTATAATGGAAATTTTCTAATCAAGTAGTCAAACAGAACTGTCTTTCTTGGATTTATTTACAGGTCACATTCGTAGCAAGTATGGAAAGGAGTGCGGGCCGACAAAATTATTTTGTTTCTGAGTAGCTATGAGACGATAAAAATGCGATTAAAAGCTATCAAATTTCAGACGTTGTCGTACGACTTCAACCGATTTAATCATCGTATTTGTCGGATTCACCGTTACGCCATCATTAGCGTCTGACAAAGTTGTCGATAAACTACTTTACTTATTTTGTGAAAACAAAACATAGTTAAAGGAACATTAATTGACGAAAAACAAGATATTCCGTATTAGTACTCATAACAGTCATCATTTCTATCTGTTAGTTAGTTCGAAAATATTACGTAAGAAAGTACCATCTAGTTAATAAATTACAACCAACCGTCGTCTTTAAAAACAAACTAAACAAAATGATCCAAAAAGTCAGGAAATGTACTGTGTTGGAAATTGTCTAATCAAGTAGTCAAACAGAACTGTCTTCCTTCAATTTATTGAAGGACTGTTAGAGAATAAATACTTGGATCTTGAACCATCCCCTCAGACCTATCTAATCTAAGCAAGGACCAAAACCCGGTGACGTACAAAGTAAAAGTACCTTCTAACGTCTTTAAAAACAAACTAAGCAAAATTATGCCAAAAAAATCAGGAAATTTACTATAATGGAAATTTTCTAATCAAGTAGTCAAACAGAACTGTCTTTCTTGGATTTATTTGAAAATCCCGAGCATTTCAAAAGGCACGGGTCACATTCGTAGCAAGTATGGAAAAAGTGTTCGCCGACAAAGTTATTTTGTTTCTGAGTAGCTATGAGACGATGAAAATGTGATTAAAAGCTAACAAATTTCAATAACAGTACTCATAACCGTCATCATTTCTATCCGTTAGTTAGTTCGAAAATATTACGTAAGAAACAATTCCCCAGACTTCCGTCAAACGACTTGTGCCTCGAAGAAGCAATCGTATTTTTTTTGCACCAAAACACGCTGGCGTACAAAGTAAAAGTACTATCTAACTAATAAATTATAACCAACTCCCGTCTTTAAAAACAAACTAAACAAAATGATCCAAAAAGTCAGGAAATGTACTGTATTGGAAATTTTCTAATCAAGTAGTCAAACAAAACTCTCTTTCTTCAACTTATTGAAGGACTGTTAGAGAATAAATACTTGGATCCTGCACCATCCCCTCAGACCTATCTAATCCAAGCAAGGGAGGCAAAACCGCTATCGATTCGATACCAGGTACCTGTATCATCCACAGATTAGTCACACTCACTGACCTTCTTCAGACGTCCACTCTTGGTGCCCACGAAGGCCACACAGTAGCCGTTGTAGACGTAGGAGATGACGGCGGTCATGCGGTCCCGGGTCTCGGTGTAGAGGGTGTGTCCGCTCACCAGCTGGGAACCGCCCAGGGGTTGGTTGATGTCCAGGCCGCAGAAGGAGTCGTCGATGGGCACCGGCTACACGAGCACAGGAACCACAAGACCAGTCAGGAACTAGTGCAAAAAAAACACTGAAAAGATCCTCTATTGGACAGGAGCCCTGTGCTCCGTTTAAATTCGAGTCAAAGATCCTCTATACACAAAAAAGTTTTTTGCTGTTTTTAGGGATCTACTGAAGCAATGGTAGTCCAAGATCCTATATTAGATAGAAGCATTCTCCTGTTTGTTTAGTAGTCAAATATGTTATTTAGGAATGTGCTACAACAAATATAGCCAAAGATTGTCTATATTTTTATGATGAGCGTAATATGATATTTTTAAAGACTAATTTAAAAAACTTGCTCGTCAAAGATCCTCTATATTTTATGGATCTACCGTTTAAGTTCGAGTCAAAGATCCTCTATACAAAATAAGGGTTTTGCTGTTTTTATGGATCTACTGAAGCAATGGTAGTCCAAGATCCTCTATTGGACAGGAGCCCTGTGCTCCGTTTAAGTTCGAGTCAAAGATCCTCTATACAAAATAAGGGTTTTGCTGTTTTTAGGGATCGACTGAAGCAATAGTAGTCCAAGATCCTATATTGGATAGAAGCATTCTCCTGTTTGTTTAGTAGTCAAATATGTTATTTAGGAATGTGCTACAACAAATATAGCCAAAGATTGTCTATATCTTTATGATGAGAGTAATATGCTATTTTTAAAGACTCATTTCAAAAACTTGCTCGTCAAAGATCCTCTATATTTTATGGATCTACCGCAGCAGTGCTAGTCCAATATTCTTTATTGACAGGAACATGTTGCAGTATTTAAGTACCTACTTTAAAAATGTTATCTAAAATGTTTTTTTTTTAATGCAGTTTTCAGGAAATAGTGCAAAAAAACCACTAAAAAGATCCTCTATTGGACAGGAGCCCTGTGCTCCGTTTAAGTTCGAGTCAAAGATCCTCTATACAAAATAAGGGTTTTGCTGTTTTTAGGGATCTACCGAAGCAATGGTAGTCCAAGATCCTCTATTGGACAGGAGCCCTGTGCTCCGTTTAAATTCGAGTCAAAGATCCTCTAGACACAACATTTTTTTTTGCTGTTTTTAGGGATCTACTGAAGCAATAGTAGTCCAAGATCCTATATTGGATAGAAGCATTCTCCTGTTTGTTTAGTAGTCAAATGTGTTATTTAGGAATGTGCTACAACAAATATAGCCAAAGATTGTCTATATCTTTATGATGAGAGTAATATGCTATTTTTAAAGACTCATTTCAAAAACTTGCTCGTCAAAGATCCTCTATATTTTATGGATCTACCGCAGCAGTGCTAGTCCAATATTCTTTATTGACAGGAACATGTTGCAGTATTTAAGTACCTACTTTAAAAATGTTATCTAAAATGTTTTTTTTTTAATGCAGTTTTCAGGAAATAGTGCAACAAAAAAAAAAAACACTAAAAAGATCCTCTATTGGACAGGAGCCCTGTGCTCCGTTTAAGTTCGAGTCAAAGATCCTCTATACAGAATAAGGGTTTTGCTGTTTTTAGGGATCTACTGAAGCAATGGTAGTCCAAGATCCTCTATTGGACAGGAGCCCTGTGCTCCGTTTAAGTTCGAGTCAAAGATCCTCTATACAGAATAAGGGTTTTGCTGTTTTTAGGGATCTACTGAAGCAATGGTAGTCCAAGATCCTCTATTGGACAGGAGCCCTGTGCTCCGTTTAAGTTCGAGTCAAAGATCCTCTATACAAAAAAAAAGGGTTTTGCTGTTTTTAGGGATCGACTAAAGCAATAGTAGTCCAAGATCCTATATTGGATAGAAGCATTCTCCTGTTTGTTTAGTAGTCAAATATGTTATTTAGGAATGTGCTACAACAAATATAGCCAAAGATTGTCTATATCTTTATGATGAGAGTAATATGCTATTTTTAAAGACTCATTTCAAAAACTTGCTCGTCAAAGATCCTCTATATTTTATGGATCTACCGCAGCAGTGCTAGTCCAATATTCTTTATTGACAGGAACATGTTGCAGTGTTTAAGTACCTACTTTAAAAATGTTATCTAAAATGTTTTTTTTTAATGCAGTTTTCAGGAAATAGTGAAAAAAAAAAAAAAAAACACTAAAAAGATCCTCTATTGGACAGGAGCCCTGTGCTCCGTTTAAGTTCGAGTCAAAGATCCTCTATACAAAATAGGGGTTTTTCTGTTTTTAGGGATCGACTAAAGCAATAGTAGTCCAAGATCCTCTATTAGATAGAAGCATTCTCCTGTTTGTTTAGTAGTCAAATGTGTTATTTAGGAATGTGCTACAACAAATATAGCCAAAGATTGTCTATATCTTTATGAGAGCAATATGCTATTTTTAAAGACTCATTTCGTCAAAGATCCTCTATATTTTATGGATCTACCGCAGCAGTGCTAGTCCAATATTCTTTATTGACAGGAACATGTTGCAGTATTTAAGTACCTACTTTAAAAATGTTATCTAAAATGTTTTTTTATGACAGAAGCACCTGGCTGTTTTCAGGAAATAGTGCAAAGAAAAACTCCAACCAAAAAACACTAAAAAGATCCTCTATTGGACAGGAGTTAGCATGAGTGCTAGCATGCGCATGATAACAGTTAGCACGTCTCACATGTCGATTAACACGGCTCTAAGACGTATGGCTACGGAAATAGGGACGTTAGCTATCTTAAGTTAGCCAGCTAGCATGCTAAAAGTTAACAAAGTGTCATATCAAGTTGTATGACTCCGGGGTAAACGGTCGCAAAACTCGCTCGAAAGGTTAGCATGCTAATGTTAGCATGCTAGCTGACACTAGTCGTCTGTGTACGTCCAACGTCCCTTTGAGGGCGCTCCGAGGTTGCTTATAAAAACGGGATGGCGTGTCGGTGTAAATATTTAAAGCTCGCTCAGGGAATCCTCGGGGGAGGAAAATGCGGCAGCTGTTTTGGAGGGGGTACACACACGTAACCAATAGCAACAGGCGCGCCTTCGCGCTTGGTCGGCGCTACACACCATTAGGTTGTGAGGTCATTTAGACGTCGCACACTTGCCGTTTGGAGCAAAATCCCCCCCCCCCCTCACACACACGCGTGTGTGTGTGTGTGCATGTATATATATGTATATATATATATATATATATATATATATATATATATATATATATATATATATATATATATATATATATATATATATATACACACATATGTATATGTATACATGTATGTGTTGTTACCCACTTGTATGTATGTGTATACATGTATACACATACATATACACATACATACATATAAATATATACATACACACACATACAAACATATATACACATACATATATATACATACGTACGTACATATATACATACGTACATATATACATACGTACGTACATACGTACGTACGTACGTACGTACATACATCGTACGTACGTACGTACATACATACATACATACGTACGTACGTATATACATACATACGTACGCACGTATATACAAACATACGCACGTATATACAAACATACGTACGTACATACATACATACGTACGTACATACGTACATATATACATACATACATATATACATACATACATATATACGTACATATATACGTACATATATACATACGTACATATATACGTACATATATACATACATACGTACATATATACATACATACGTACATATATACATACATACGTACATATATACATGTATACATACATACGTACATATATACATACATACATACGTATATACATACATATATACATACGTACATATATACGTACATATATACATACGTACATATATACATACATATATACATATGTACATATACATATATACGTACATATATACGTACATATATACGTACATATATACATACATACATACGTACGTACATACATACATACATACGTACGTACATACATACATACATACGTACGTACATACATACATACATACGTACGTACATACATACATACATACGTACGTACATACATATATACATACGTACGTACATGCATATATACATACGTACGTACATGCATATATACATACGTACGTACATACATACATACATACGTACATACATGCATATATACATGCATATATACATACATACATACATACATACACACATACATACATACATACATACATACATATGTACATACGTACATATATACATACGTACATATATACATACGTACATATATACATACGTACATACATACATACCAACATACATACATACATATGTACATACATACATACGTACATACATACATACATACATATATACATACATACGTACACATACATATATACATACATACGTACACATACATAAATACATACATACATACATACATACGTACATATATACATACATACATATATACATACGTACATATATACATACGTACATATATACATACATACATATATATATACACATACGTACATGTACATATTCACATATATACATATAAAACCACTGTCAGTAACTACAGTTGGTCGCTACATCTATAAGTGCAAGTTAAAACTCTACTATGCAAAGCCAAAGCCATTTATCAACAACGCCCAGAAACGCTTCGCTGGGCCCGAGGTCATCTAAGATGGACTGATGCAAAGTGGAAAAGTGTTCTGTGGTCTGACGAGTCCACATTTCAAATTGATTTTGGAAACTATGGACGCGGTGTCCTCCGGACCAAAGAGGCAAAGAACCATCCGGATTGTTCTAGGGTGAAAGTGTAAAAGGCAGCATGTGTGATGGTATGGGGGTGTATTAGTGGCCAAGACATGGGTAACTTACACATCTGTGAAGGCACCATTAATGCTGAAAAGGTACATACAGCTTTTGGAGCAACACATGTTTCAACATATGGACGCCCCTGCTTATTTCAGCAAGACAATGCCATGTTTTTGTAGTAAAAGAGTGCGGGTACTAGACTGGCCTGCCTGTAGTCCAGACATTGAACATGTGTGAAGGTTAAAATATGAGAAGGGAGACTGTTGAACAACTTAAGCTGTACATCAAGCAAGAATGGGAAAGAATTCCACTTCAAAAATGTGTCTCCTCAGTTCCCAAACCTTTACTGAGTGTTGTTAAAAGGAAAGGCCATGTAACACACTGGTCAAAATGCCTTTTTTGCAATGTGTTGCTGCCATTCAATTCTAAGTTCATGATTATTTGAGAGCCCAACAATGGTCATGTGCAGCTTAAGTTGTTCAACAGTCTCCCTTCTCTTTCGTCTAGTACCCGCACTCTTTTACTACAAAGACCTGGCATTGTCTTGCTGAAATAAGCAGGGGCGTCCATGATAACGTTGCTTGGATTGCTCCAAAAGCTGTATGTACCTTTCAGCATTAATGGTGCCTTCACAGATGTGTAAGTTACCCATGTCTTGGCCATGTCTCTTTCGGAAATCCTCAGGTCGGTAGTGCATTCTTCACTTGAAGTGAGGGATGAGGCGAAAAACTTGTTTGTCATTTCCAGTTTTATTATCTGAAAACTCTTATTAGTCTACTTGTTAATATCTGGTTACTTCTTGTTAGTGTTGGCCCCATACCAATATTTTGGTACCGGTACCAAAATGTATTTCGATACTTTTCTAAATAAAGGGGAGCACACAAAATGGCATTATTGTCTTTATTTACACTGAATTTTTATATACTTAATTTTTGTACACTGAATTTTTTTTACAATTATTTTTTGAACACTGAATTTTTTTACAATACATTTTTTTTATGCTGAATTTTTTCACACAGATTTTTTTTTTTACACTGAATTTTTAGTCAGAGATATTTTTTAGAATTAATATTTTTACAATTCATTTTGTACACTGAATTTTTTTACAGTCTTTTTTTTAAACTTAATTTTTTTTTACACAGAATTTTTATACACTTAATTTTTGTACACTGATTTTTTTTTTTTTACAATGAATTTTTGGACATTGAATTTTTTCACACAGATTTTTTTTCACACTGAATTTTTATAGTCATTTTTTTTACGCTGAATTTTTCCACACAGATTTTTTTTTTACACTGAATTTTTAGTCACAGACATTTTTTAGAATTAATATTTTTACAATTCATTTTGTACACTGAATTTTTTTACAGTCTTTTTTTTAAACTTAATTTTTTTTTTTACACTGAATTTTTATATACTTAACTTTTGTACACTGAATTTTTTTTTTACAATTAATTTTTGTACACTGAATTTTTTAACAGTCATTTTTTTACACAATTTTTTTTTTTTTTACACAGAATTTTTATATACTTAACTTTTGTACACTGAATTTTTTTTTTTTTACAATGAATTTTTGGACACTGAATTTTTTCACACGGATTTTTTTTTTTCACTGAATTTTTATACACAGACTTTTTTTTTACAATTATTTTGATTACAATTCATTTTTGTACACATTTTTTACAATATTTTTTTTTTTTTACACAGAATTTTTATATGCTTATTTTTTGTACACTGAATTTTTTTACAATGAATTTTTGAACACTGAATTTTTTACAATACATTTTTTGCACTTAATTTTGACAGTCATTTTTTTTACTTTTTTTTTTTTTACACGGAATTTTTATATTCCTTTGTTTTCTACATTGACTTTTTTTGCAATTAATTTTTGAACACTGAATTTTTTTTACAATACGTTTTTTTACACTGAATTTTTTCACACAGATTTTTTTTTTATACTGAATTTGTATGCAGAACTTTTTTTACAATAATTTTTTTTACAATTAATTTTTTCACACTGATTTCTTTTTTTTTTTTTACACGGAATCTTTATATACTTAATTTTTGTACATAAAATTGTTTTTACAATTAGGCTAAAATATGAGAAGGGAGACTGTTGAACAACTTAAGCTGTACATCAAGCAAGAATGGGAAAGAATTCCACTTCAAAAATGTGTCTCCTCAGTTCCCAAACCTTTACTGAGTGTTGTTAAAAGGAAAGGCCATGTAACACACTGGTAAAAATGCCCTTTTTGCAATGTGTTGCTGCCATTCAATTCTAAGTTCATGATTATTTGAGAGCCCAACAATGGTCATGTGCAGCTTAAGTAGTTCAACAGTCTCCCTTCTCTTTTGTCTAGTACCCGCACTCTTTTACTACAAAGACCTGGCATTGTCTTGCTGAAATAAGCAGGGGCGTCCATGATAACATTGCTTGGATTGCTCCAAAAGCTGTATGTACCTTTCAGCATTAATGGTGCCTTCACAGATGTGTAAGTTACCCATGTCTTGGCCATGTCTCTTTCGGAAATCCTCAGGTCGGTAGTGCATTCTTCACTTGAAGTGAGGGATGAGGCGAAAAACTTGTTTGTCATTTCCAGTTTTATTATCTGAAAACTCTTATTAGTCTACTTGTTAATATCTGGTTACTTCTTGTTAGTGTTGGCCCCATACCAATATTTTGGTACCGGTACCAAAATGTATTTCGATACTTTTCTAAATAAAGGGGACCACACAAAATGGCATTATTGTCTTTATTTACACTGAATTTTTATATACTTAATTTTTGTACACTAAATTTTTTTTACAATTATTTTTTGAACACTGAAGTTTTTTACAATACATTTTTTTTATGCTGAATTTTTTCACACAGATTTTTTTTTTACACTGAATTTTTAGTCACAGACATTTTTTAGAATTAATATTTTTACAATTCATTTTGTGCACTGAATTTTTTTACAGTCTTTTTTTTAAACTTAATTTTTTTTTTTTACACAGAATTTTTATATACTTAATTTTTGTACACTGATTTTTTTTTTTTACAATGAATTTTTGGACATTGAATTTTTTCACACAGATTTTTTTTCACACTGAATTTTTATACAGTCATTTTTTTTTACACTGATTTTTTTTTTTACACAGAATTTTTATATACTTAACTTTTGTACACTGAATTTTTTTTACAATTAATTTTTGTACACTGAATTTTTTACAGTCATTTTTTTTACACAATTTTTTTTTTTACATGGAATTTTTATATACTTAACTTTTGTACACTGAATTTTTTTTTTTTTACAATGAATTTTTGGACACTGAATTTTTTCACATGGATTTTTTTTTTTCACTGACATTTTTTACAATAATTTTTTTTTTTTTTACACAGAATTTTTATATGCCTGATTTTTGTACACTGAATTTTTTTACAATGAATTTTTGAACACTGAATTTTTTACAATACATTTTTTGCACTTAATTTTTACAGTCATTTTTTTTCCCACATTTTTTTTTTTTTTTACACAGAATTTTTATATACTTATATTTTCTACATTGACTTTTTTTGCAATTAATTTTTGAACACTGAATTTTTTTTACAATACTTTTTTTTACACTGAATTTTTTCACACATATTTTTTTTTTTATACTGAATTTGTATGCACAGACCTTTTTTACAATAATTTTTTTTGCAATACATTGTTTCACACTGATTTATTTTTATTTTTTTACACGGAATCTTTATATACTTAATTTTTGTACATAGAATTGTTTTTACAATTAGGCTAAAATATGAGAAGGGAGACTGTTGAACCACTTAAGCTGTACATCAAGCAAGAATGGGAAAGAATTCCACTTCAAAAATGTGTCTCCTCAGTTCCCAAACCTTTACTGAGTGTTGTTAAAAGGAAAGGCCATGTAACACACTGGTCAAAATGCCCTTTTTGCAATGTGTTGCTGCCATTCAATTCTAAGTTCATGATTATTTGAGAGCCCAACAATGGTCATGTGCACGAGTGCTAACACGGTGTCTGATGTGTCGGGATCCTTCCGTCACGGGTTTTTTTTTTTTTGGGGCCGAAACAACGACGTCGACGAGACGGCTCGTTAGCGCCCACGTATAAACGAGGCTGGCTCCTAGCGTGTGTTTGACAGGGGATTTGGTGCTGAGCCGACATTGTTAGCGCGTCCATAGAGACCCCTAATCCACATTATGGGATGGATTTAGAACACCGTCTTAAGGAGCGTTATTCCATAATCATGTCTTCTTTCCTCGCTGACTGCCGCTCCCTGGTCTGAGTCATGTGTCGGAATGTCGCAGGTTTTGGGGATTCTGGGGAAAAAAAACAGGCAGTCGTTTCGTCCTCCAAGCCTCAGGTGTCAAACTCAAGGCCTGCGAGCCACGTTTGACCCACCACCTCATTTTATATGGCCTGGAAATAACGTGTCAATAAAATACCTTATATTTTAGTTCTTAATAGTCTTATTTTCTTACCAATGGTATTAGGTTTTTTTTTCCCATTTTGACAGGAAAAAAAATAGTGTCCAATATTGCAACAAATATTACCAAAAGCAGTGAAGTTGACACGTTGTGTAAATGGTAAATAAAAAGAGAATACAACAAATCCTTTTCAACTTATATTCAATTGAATAGACTGCAAAGACAAGATATTTCATGGGGTTTTTTTTTTGCAAATAATCATGAACTTAGAATTTAATGGCAGCAACACATGGCAAAAAAGGCATTTTGACCAGTGTGTTACATGGCCTTTCCTTTTAACAACACTCAGTAAAGGTTTGGGAACTGAGGAGACACATTTTTGAAGTGGAATTCTTTCCCATTCTTGCTTGATGTACAGCTTAAGTTGTTCAACAGTCTCCCTTCTCATTCGTCTTAGTACCCGCACTCTTTTACTACAAAGACCTGGCATTGTCTTGCTGAAATAAGCAGGGGCGTCCATGATAACATTGCTTGGATTGCTCCAAAAGCTGTATGTACCTTTCAGCATTAATGGTGCCTTCACAGATGTGTAAGTTACCCATGTCTTGGCCACTAATACACCCCCCATACCATCACACATGCTGCCTTTTACACTTTCACCCTAGAACAGTCCGGATGGTTCTTTTCCTCTTTGGTCCACAGTTTCCAAAAACAATTTGAAATGTGGACTCGTCAGACCACAGAACACTTTTCCACTTTGCATCAGTCCATGTTAGATGAGCTCGGGCCCAGCCAAGCCGGCGGTGTTTCTGGGTGTTGTTGATAAATGGCGTTCGCTTTGCATAGTAGAGTTTTAACTTGCACTTACAGATGTAGCGACCAACTGTAGTTACTGACAGTGGTTTTCTGAAATGTTCCTGAGCCCATGTGGTGATATCCTTTACACACTTATGTGGCTTTTTGATGCAGTACCGCCTGAGGGATCCAAGGTGTTTAATATCATGGCTTACGTGCAGTAATCTCTCCAGATTCTCTGAACCTTTTGATGATATTACGGAGCGTTGATGGTGAAATCCCTAAATTCCTTGTTGAGAAATGTTTGCTCAGGCATTTGTTGACAAAGTGGTGACCCTCGCCCCCGTCCTGGTTTGTGAACGACTGAGCATTTCATGGAAGCTGCTTTTATACCCAATCATGGCACCCACCTGTTCCCAATTAGCCCGTTCACCTGCGGGATGTTCCAAATAAGCGTTTAACGAGCATTCCTCAACTTTCTCAGTCTTTTTTGCCACTTGTGCCAGCTTTTTTTGAAACATGTCGCAGGCATCAAATTCCAAATGAGCTCACATTTGCAAAAAAATAACAAAGTTTCTTAGTGTGAACATGAAATATCTTGTCTTTGCAGTCTATTCAATTGAATATAAGTTGAAAAGGATTTGTTGTATTCTCTTTTTATTTACCATTTACACAACGTGACGACTTCACTGCTTTTGGGCTTTGTATGTTATGTAACTTTTGTGGTCAAAATTCAAATAAATATGATTTGGAAGCAAGTTTTTCATCAAATTGTACACCATGAATATGATCAATAGATTTTGATGTAAAATTTAGGAAAGTTTTTGTCAGTTGAAAAAAAAAAAAATGTTTTTTTTTTACAGTAAAATTCCTTCGACAGAGTTGTCAGGTGTTTTTTTTTCTTTTATACCGTAAAATCTGCGGTTGAAGATTTTACGGTGTATTTTTGTAAAAGGAATTACAGTATCACGTTTTATTATGGTAAAAAAAAAAAACTGGCAGCTGAGTTGCCAAAATAAAATTAAACAGTGCTTTTCAATTTGCAGTAATATGTTGGGGGGGAAAAATATATATAATACAACAAAATTTAAAAAAAATAAATACAAAAATAAAATTATTAAATTAAATTAAAATTAAATAAAATTAAATAAAAATTTAAAAAAAAAAATTAAAACATCTATTTTACAGTAAAAGTCTGGCAACTAAGCTGCCAGTTTTGTTTTTTTCCGTAAAAAACAATGGTAAATATTTTTTACACTGTACATGTAAAATAATCAAATTCATAGGCAAATATAAATTATTTCCTGTTACAAGAGGCCCTCTAATGTGGCCCTCAATGAAAACCAGTTCCAACAGAGTTCCTCGCACCTCGGAGACAACGAAGCCCCCGGAGGAGTTGGAGATAAAAACCCCTCCGCCCTGCCGCTAATTAGGAAGTGGGTGATTTTCATAAAAGTGGTCAATTGTTGGCCTGAGGCTGGAGGATTAGCGACAAAGGAAACTGATCAGAGGTCAGCCCCGGGACACGTGCGGACTTAAAACAATGTGAAATATCTATTAGCCATCAGGAGACATGGCGGAGAGCGTCCTCCTGGGAGATGAAGAGAAACCAGGAGACATCAGTGGCCTTGTTTCATCACATAATTGCTCTAGAAGCCTCCTTCTGGTGCATCTCCGAGCACGGCAGGGATGAGCGATACGGCCTGAAATCGATATCGCCATACATATATATTGCAGCCTCCTGCCATAACGATCTGTATCGCCATATTTTATTTGGCACATTAATGACGATAGAAGCATGTCAGGATTGGTTGAAAAGGCTCATCGTTTTGCACAGCGGAGGAAGTTCTGTGCCTCATTCCTGTGAGAATCCTGCGCATCTGTGCGCAGATGATGCCGTAAGTCTTTCTCTTTCGGAAATCCTCAGGTCGGTAGTGCATTCTTCACTTGAAGTGAGGGATGAGGCGAAAAACTTGTTTGTCATTTCCAGTTTTACTATCTAAAAACTCTTATTAGTCTACTTGTTAATATCTGGTTACGTCCTGTTTGTGTTGGGCTCATACCAATATTTTGGTACCGGTACCAAAATGTATTTCGATACATTTTTAAATAAAGGGGACCACTAAAAATGGCATATTGTCTTTATTTACACTGGATTTTTATATACTGACTTTTTTTTTACAATTAATTTTTGAACACTGATTTTTTTTACAATTAATTTTTTTTACACGGATTTTTTTTTTTTTACACTGAATTTTTATTTACAGACCTTTTTTTACAATGAATATTTTTGTACACAGAATTTTTTTACAGTAATTTTTTTAAACTTAATTTTTTTTTTACACTGAATTTGTATATACTTAATTTTTGTACACTGCATTTTTGTTTTTTACAATGAATTTTTGGACACTGAATTTTTCCACACAGATTTTTTTTTACACTGAATTTTTATACACAGACCTTTTTTACAATTAATTTTTTTACAATTAATTTTTGTACACCGACATTTTTTACAGTCATTTTTTTACAATTAATTTTTTATTTTTTTACACAGAATTTTTATATACTTAATTTTTGTACACTGAATTTTTTTTACAATGAATTTTTGAACACTGAATTTTTTTACAATACATTTTTTACACTGAATTTTTTCACACAGATTTTTTTTTACACCTTTTTACAGTTATAATTTTTACAATTAATTTTTGTACACTGAATTTTTTTACAGTCATTTTTTACAATGATTGTTTTTACACATAATTTTTATACGCAGACCTTTTTTACAATGAACAGTTTTACAATTAATTTTTTTACAATTAATTTTTGTACACTGAATTTTTTTACAGTAATTTGTATACAATTAATTACTTTTTTTCACAAGCAATTTTTATATACTTAATTTTTGTACACTGAATTTTTTTTAAATTACTTTTTCAACACATAATTTTTTTACAATACATTTTTGTACACGCATTTTTTTTACACTTTTTTTTTTTTACACAGAATTTTTATATACTAAATTTTTGTACACTGAATTTTTTTTACAATTAATTTTTGAACACATAATTTTTTTACAATACATTTTTGTACAGTCATTTTTTTACACATTTTTGTTTTTTTTTACACAGAATTTTTATATACTTATATTTTGTACATTGCCTTTTTTTTTTACAATGAATTTTTGAACACTGAATTTTTTTACAATAAATTTTTTATACTGAATTTTTTCACAAAGATTTTCTTACACTTTTTTACAGTTCTTTTTTTTTCAATTAATTTTTGTACACTGAATTTTTTTACAGTAATTTGTATACAATTAATTACTTTTTTTACAAGCAATTTTTATATACTTAATTTTTGTACACTGAATTTTTTTTAAATTACTTTTTCAACACATAATTTTTTTACACTGAATTTTGTACATGCATTTTTTTTTACACTTTTTAAAAAAATAAATTTTACACAGAATTTTTATATACTAAATTTTTGTACACTGAATTTTTTTTACAATTCATTTTTGAACACATAATTTTTTTACAATACATTTTTGTACAGTCATTTTTTTACACTTTTTTTTTTTTTTACACAGAATTTTTATATACTTATATTTTGTACATTGACTTTTGTTTTTACAATGAATTTTTGAACACTGAATTTTTTTATAATAATTTTTTTTACACTTTTTTACAGTTCTTTTTTTTACAATTAGTTTTTGTACACTGAATTTTTTTACAGTCATTTTTTACAATGATTTTTTTTACACGTAATTTGTATATACTTAATTTTTGAACACAGACTTTTACAATGAATATTTTTACAATACATTTTTATATACTTTTTGTGTACACTGACATTTTTTTACAATTCATTTGTATACACTGAATTTTTATACACTGAATTTTTTTACAATTAATTTTTTTACAATTAATTTTTTTATACTCAATTTTTATACACTGAATTTTTATACAACTAATTTTTTTACACAAAATTTTTATACACTACTTTTTTTTACACAAAATTTTTTTACACAATTTTCTTACACAGAATTTTCATAAACTGAATTTTTTTTTACAGTTAATTTGTATACACTGAATTTTCGTACCGTGAATTTTTTACACTAAAATGAAGTTCACAAAATTCAAATGCAAAAAAAATCAGTTCCATAAATAGACGACGGCAAGACCGTGGCGCCGGTGCGACTCACCGCTTTGGTGCACTGCACGTCCTTCCCCAGCAGCCAGTTGAGCTCCAGGTGTCCCTCGCCCTGGTAGCACGACTGCAGGCGCTCCTTGATGCGCGCGTTGATGTCGCGGATGGTGAAGGCGCAGAGCGCCGAGTCGTCGGGCGGCCGGTGGAACTGCTTCTGCCCCTTGGAGAAGACGGCGAAGAGCACGTCGTCTTGCGCGCCCACGTGAAGCGAGGCGGCCAGCACGCGGCCCGGCTTGCCCAGGTAGGCGGCCTGCAGCAGGCGGTACTCCACGCCGTTCTTCACGCAGCCGATGGGCAGCGAGACGTAGGAGTGGAACTTGCGGTCGTCCCGGCACAGGCGGACGATGCGCGAGGTGTAGAAGAGGTCGCCGGCCGAGCCGCCGGACGACATGCCGTTCTCCGGCGTCTCGGGCTGCACGGTCAGGAAGTAGACGAAGCCGCCGCTGGCGAAGCCGTACACGTAGTAGATGTCGAAGTGGGCCACCAGCGCCAGCGTGTCGGACGGGATCTTGATGAGCGACGACACGAAGTCGGTGTGCAGCTCGTAGTCCAGCATGGCGGACGACTCCGGGTCGCGGGGGAGCTTCCGGCTGGAGACGGTGGGGAAGTAATCCTGCTTGCCGTCCACCGCCGTGCCGATGAAGAGCGTGGCGTCCTGGCCCTGCGCGGGCACGATGACTCCGTACATGGTGCCCGTCTGGTTGACGCTGGACAGGTAGTGCTCCTTCTTGTGCGAGGGCTCCACCAGGATGAAGAGGTCGTCCAGGCGCAGCAGCTTGCACACGCCCTGGTAGAGGCTGCCGCACGCCAGCAGGCGCTTCTGCGAGGAATCCACCAGCAGCAGCTTGTTGACGTTGTCGGTGGGCGCCAGCGGCTCCGAGCACGGCTGCACGATGAGCGGCGGGTAGCACGCCTTGTTGTCGTCCTCGGGGCCCGTGTCGTGCGACACCAGCAGCGTCAGGTTGCCCGACAGCTTGTAGACGCGGTTGACGGCGCCCAGGTAGACCGCCCCCGTGTCCTGGTGCACCGTCAGGTGGTTGAGGTGCCAGTCACGCCGCTCCGGCCGGAAGCTGGCCAAGGTCTGGGCGCCGGCGGGCAGCGCCAGGAGCCAGAGGGCCAGCAGGGGGGCCAGCAGGGGGGCCAGCAGGGGGGCCAGCAGGGGGGCCGACGCTGGCATTCTGGAGCGCGTCTTGGGTGGAGGTAGCAGGAGGCAAAAGGCGGGGAGACGCCGTTTAGGCTAAGTTGTGCGTGGCGGCGTGGCCAGGGAGGGTCGTCACCACTTCCTGCGGGAGGAGAAGGTGAGCGGGAATGAGTGGCGTCTACACAAGGTCAAAGGTCATGAAGTGGACAAAGTTACACACTGGACTTTACTCAGCAATCACACAATGTTACACACTGGACTTTCTGCTGGACCAGGAGGAGACTTACCACCACTCCATCACACACACAAACCACACAATGACACACAACCACACGCACACACACACACAAAACGACACACACAATGACACAGTCAATAACACACACAATGAAACACACTGACACACAATGACACACAAAATAACACACACACAATGAAACACACTACACACACAATGACACAATGACGCACACAACACACACACACAATGACACACAATGACACACACAATGACACAATGACACACACAACACATACACTAACACACAATTAAACACAAAGACACACACAATGACACACACAACACACACAATGAGAACACAACCAACACAATCATACGCACAACACACACAATGACACACAAAATACACACACACACACAACACACAGTCAATAACACACACAAAGACACAATGGCACACACAAACACACACAACACACAATGACACACAATGATGCACATCATACACAACACCCACAATGACACAATGACACACACACCAACACACACAATGACGCACACAATACACAATGTCAGTCAATAACACACACAATGACACAATGACACACACAACGCACACACCAACACACACAATGACACACACAACACACAGACACAACACATGCAATGACACAATGACACACAAACTAACACAATTGAACACAACGACACACACAATCACACACACAACACACACAATGACGCACACAATACACAATGACAGTCAATAACACACACAATGACAATGACACACACAAGGCACACACTAACAAACACAATTAAACACAATGACACACAACACACAATGACACAATGACGCACAATTACACACACTAACACACACAATTAAACACAATGACACACAACACACAATGACACAATGACGCACAATGACACACACTAACACACACAATTAAACACAATGACACACACACAACATACACAATGAAACACACACAATCAAACGCACAACACACAATGACGCACACAACACACACAATGACATACACAACACACACAATGACACAACACACACAATAACACACTACCCACACAATGACATACACAACACACACAATGACACAATACACACAATAACACACAACACACACTGACATACACGACACACACTATCACACAACACCCACAATGACACACAACACACACAATGACATACACAACACACACAATGACACAACACACACAATAACAAACAACACACACAATGACATACACAACACACACAATGACATACACGACACTCACAATCACACAACACCCACAATGACACACAATGACACACACAAGCATGGCCGCCCCCTCTCTATCCACAGATCACACGCTGCCCGTTTTGCGTGAAAAAAGCATATTAGAAAGTACCCAGTAACAAACGTGTCCGCATCAGTCAACTCACTTAACCTGATGAACTAGTTGTCGTCAAATACAATCACCACCCCACTTCAACTTAAATACATTTGCATGTAAAGTGTCCCATACGGAGCTGGCTGCTACACAACAGCTAAGCACACAACAGCACAGAAGCTAGCCATGCGTGATATCAAGTAGTTATAGGATCATACATTTACTGATACCAAGTAGTTACAGGATCATACATTTACTGATACCAAGTAGTTACAGGATCATACATTTACTGATACCAAGTAGTTACAGGATCATACAGTTACTGATACCAAGTAGTTACAGGATCATACATTTACTGATACCAAGTAGTTACAGGATCATACATTGACTGATACCAAGTAGTTACAGGATCATACATTTACTGATACCAAGTAGTTACAGGATCATACATTGACTGATACCAAGTAGTTACAGGATCATACAGTTACTGATACCAAATAGTTACAGGATCATACATTGGTCATATTCAAAGTCCTCATGTGTCCAGGGACGTATTTACTGACTTCATAAACATTATATACATTTTAAAAAAGGAAAAAAGATTTTGTGATGCTAAAAAATATCAATGTAATCACAGTAGTATCAACTAGATACACTCCTGCACTTGGTATCATTACAGTGGATGCCAGCCATGGCATTTGTTTACATTGTGACGGCGGTGAGCTATTGTATCCTCCTACGGTGTGTAGTGAAGCATGTTAAGCTATTCCTCCTCCTCCAGTGATAATGCTACTTGAAAGAAACTTTATTTGTCGCCATGGAGGCGAGAATTAGTGATTTATTAGTAGCTAAAACACTGCGGATGGACGTTAGCCGCTAGCTAGCTAGCCATGTGTTAAAGCAGCTCTTCCTGAGGGTGTTTCAGTGTTATAACTTCACCTTTATCTTGACTTTTTACACCAAAATGCGTCCGTTCTCCCTTTTCTGTCTACACACTGTGTCTGCTTGTAAGTACTCTGTGTGCGCGCGCTGCCCAACATGCTCCTCTGCTCCTAAAACCAGCAATGTCACCATACTTTTTTTTTTTAGAGGCGGTGTAGTACGGAATATGATTCTTTAGTATGTAGGTACTATACTAGTATACTGTACAACTCTAGTATGGACAGCAACACCAGGTAATACACTTTCATTTCCCCCCATGATCTGCAACACACACACAAACATACACACACACACACACACACACACACACACACACACACACACACACACACACACACACACACACACACACACACACACACACACACACACACACACACACACACACACACACACACACACACAAGCTAACAAGTGTGGAGACAAAGACGGTCCTGAAATCATGCAGGATTAGAAGCAGCGATGCGACAAGCCTAATTACAGAGGAGCTGCAGGGGAACATGTTTAAGGGGGGCATGTTGGGGGGGATGGGGGGGGGGGGGGGGATGCACGTCGTATTCTGAATTTGCATTTCCAGCGGAGGAAGAAGGGCGACGCAAATGAAAGGCGACGTGTGTAATAATGCTTGATGGACGTCCTATTGCTGTTAACATTGATTTTAACTTTTTCTTTTTACACTCGCATTCATTGTTTTAATGCATAATAGATCACTTGTTTTTTTGCACACAACTATTTTTTATTTTTGAATGTATATTGTAAATAAACTTATTTT
>NC_084737.1:8708289-8733289 GCF_033978785.1 Entelurus aequoreus | reverse complement strand
TAAAAACAAACAAGAATAAACACAACAAGAATGACAACGGCGAGGATAAAAACAAGCAAGAATAAACACAATTAGAATGAAAACAAACAAGAATAAACACAATAAGAATAAAAACAAACAAGAATAAACACAATAAGAATAAAAACAGGAATCAACAAAACAAGCATAAAACATCATTTGATCCTCCATCCAACCTTCATTTTATGCATAATTTCCTCATCCATCCCTTCATTATCAATGCACACCTTCCTTCATCCATCCACTTGTCCCTCCGTCCTCCATCCATCCCTTACCTTGTCCATCCATCCATCAGTCAGACCATCCTTACTCTGTTTCGTCCTTCCATGCATCCCTTTCTCATCCATCCATCTTTCTATTCATCCCTATATTATCCATTTATCCCATCCTTCATCCATCCACCATCCATCTTTCTATTCATCCCTATATTATCCATCTATCCCATCCATCATCCATCTTTCTCTTCATCCCTACAATTATCCCATCCGTCATCCGTCCATCATTTATCTTTCTATTCATCCCTATATTATCCATTTATCCCATCATTCATCCATCCATCATCCATCTTTCTATTCATCCCTATATTATCCATTTATCCCATCCGTCATCCATCCATCTTTCTGTTCATCCCTACAATTATCCTATCCGTCATCCATCCATCATCCATCTTTCTATTCATCCCTATATTATCCATTTATCCCATCATCCATCCATCATCCATCTTTCTATTCATCCCTATATTATCCATTTATCCCATCCTTCATCCATCCACCATCCATCTTTCTATTCATCCCTATATTATCCATTTATCCCATCATTCATCCATCCATCATCCATCTTTCTATTCATCCCTATATTATCCATTTATCCCATCCGTCATCCATCCATCATCCCTCATCCATCTTTCTATTCATCCCTATATTATCCATTTATCCCATCCTTCATCCATCCATCATCCATATTTTTATTCATCCCTATATTATCCATGTATCCCATCCTTCATCCATCCATCATCCCTCATCCATCTTTTTATTCATCCCTATATTATCCATGTATCCCATCCTTCATCCATCCATCATCCCTCATCCATCTTTCTATTCATCCCTATATTATCCATTAATCCCATTCTTCGTCCATCCATCATCCATCTTTCTATTCATCCCTATATTATATATTAATCCCATTCTTCATCCATCCATCATCCATCTTTCTATTCATCCCTATAGTATCCATTAATCCCATCCATCATCCATCCATCATCCATCTTTCTATTCATCCCTATATTATCCATTTATCCCATCCTTCATCCACCCACCATCCCTCATCCATCATTCTATTCATCTCTATAGTATCCATTTATCCCATCCGTCATCCATCATCCATCCATCCATCTTTCATCCATCAGTCAGACATCCATACAGCCTTTCTATCTTGCATGCATCCTTTCTCATCCATCCACCCTCGTATTCCTTCCTACATATATCATTTCATTCCTTCTTCATCCATCCATCTTGTATCCCTCCTCCCTTTCTTCTATTCTTCCATCCATCCATCTGTCTTTTCATCCATCCTTCTCACGCAAGTGAAAGTGTCATCATTGATATCAACACTTCACTTCATGTTTTTGTTTCCTTCACACAAAGTCAAACAAAGGAAGAAAAGTGAAACCAACAACAAAACATTCAAGTCAATCAAGAATAAAAAAGTATGAGCGTATATTATCTGATACGCTGCTTCCACGAATGCAACAATTAACTTTCAGAGCCATTTTTTCATTTGACAACAATTCAAGACATCATTTCACTCAGTCATATCTTTTCATCATCACGATGTTTACTCCTACAGCACAGCGCTCCTGTCGTATAAAGGATCTTTGACGATGACCGTAGCGGTACGTCCTTAAAAAGAGCCGATACAAAGATCTTCTATTCTACACAGAGAATCTTTGTCGAGCATTGTTGTCGTAGGTTCTTCCAACAACAGTAGATTTACAACAATGGCAACGTTCTTATCGTAAACATGATCTTTGTTTGGATGTTTTGAGTAGGTTCCAAAAAAAAAAGAAAATCCAGCAGAGTGATCCATAGTGGACTCGTGTCCTATAAACAGCACAGCGCTCCTGTCGTATAAAGGATCTTTGACAATGACCGTAGCAGTACGTCCTTAAAAAGAGCCGATACAAAGATCTTCTATACTACACGGAGAATCTTTGTCGAGCATTGTTGTCGTAGGTTCTTCCAACAACAGTAGATTTACAACAATGGCAACGTTCTTATCGTAAACATGATCTTTGTTTGGATGTTTTGAGTAGGTTCCAAAAAAAAATTAAAAAATCCAACAGAGTGATCCATAGTGGACTCGTGTCCTAAAAACAGCACAGCGCTCCTGTCGTATAAAGGATCTTTGACGATGACCGTAGCAGTACGTCCTTAAAAAGAGCCGATACAAAGATCTTCTATTCTACACGGAGACTCTTTGTCGAGCATTGTTGTCGTAGGTTCTTCCAACAACAGTAGATTTACAACAATGGCAACGTTCTTATCGTAAACATGATCTTTGTTTGGATGTTTTGAGTAGGTTCCAAAAAAAAAAGAAAATCCAGCAGAGTGATCCATAGTGGACTCGTGTCCTATAAACAGCACAGCGCTCCTGTCGTATAAAGGATCTTTGACAATGACCGTAGCAGTACGTCCTTAAAAAGAGCCGATACAAAGATCTTCTATACTACACGGAGAATCTTTGTCGAGCATTGTTGTCGTAGGTTCTTCCAACAACAGTAGATTTACAACAATGGCAACGTTCTTATCGTAAACATGATCTTTGTTTGGATGTTTTGAGTAGGTTCCAAAAAAAAATTAAAAAATCCAACAGAGTGATCCATAGTGGACTCGTGTCCTAAAAACAGCACAGCGCTCCTGTCGTATAAAGGATCTTTGACGATGACCGTAGCAGTACGTCCTTAAAAAGAGCCGATACAAAGATCTTCTATTCTACACGGAGACTCTTTGTCGAGCATTGTTGTCGTAGGTTCTTCCAACAACAGTAGATTTACAACAATGGCAACGTTCTTATCGTAAACATGATCTTTGTTTGGATGTTTTGAGTAGGTTCCAAAAAATAATAAAAATCCAGCAGAGTGATCCATAGTGGACTCGTGTTCTGCACTGGAGTCCTAAAAACAGCAGAGCGCTCCTGTCATATAAAGGATCTTTGACGATGACCGTTGCAGTACGTCCTTAAAAAGAGCCGATACAAAGATCTTCTATACTACACGGAGACTATGTCGAGCATTGTTGTCGTAGTTTCTTCCAACAACAGTAGATTTACAACAATGGCAACGTTCTTATCGTAAACATGATCTTTGTGTACTTGTCCATACAAAGATCTTCTATACTACGCGGAGACTCTTATGTCGAGTCCTAAAAACAGCACACTGTAAAATAGAGGATCTCTGACTTTGCATTAAAAGCAGCATGGATGTGGTCATTTAGGGCACATTAAAGCGCACTTAAAAGCGGACTGGAGTGCACTTTGCACACGGTGTGATCCACACATCATCATCACCACGGCGACACGCCGGGTAATTGAGTCTCGGTGTGGCGGATCATCCAGGGCACGCATCGTTAAAAAAATAAAAAAATAAAAAACGCCGCCATCTTTAAGCAAAGACAAGCTGGAGGCCATCAATGACTCTTTGAAAACTTCCACCCAGGAATTCTACTCCTTTTCTACTCTTACTTTGAAAGGGCATCCACGCTGTCATACAAGCTGTACACTGACTACTTTACATTGCAACTCATTCCTTATCCCATCAAAATGTCTACAATATTTGCAAAAAAAAAGTGCACATTCATTCATTTATTTGTCATTCTATCTTGTCTATATAGGAAATACACTTTAGAGTAGTCAGTGTGCAGCTTGTACGTACGTCAGTGGGGATTTAGTATCCACTGACTTTTATTGTGTGAATGTCTGACAGCACAAGTGAGTAGCACGATAATTATGTCCTGCCTACGCTCAAGCATGGAGGTGGTAGCCTGATGATGCACGAGTGCTGCCGACAATGGGAATATGCGGTTCATGAAGGCGGAAACATGAATTCCGATACAAAGGAATAGAAAAACAATTGAAAATTGAATGCACTACTCATGCATAGTGGTGGTCGTGTCATGGTCTGACGATGCATGAGTGCTGCCGACAATGGGAATCTGCGGTTCATTGAGGTGGAAACATGAATTCCAAAAAAAAGGAAAAGAAACCTAATTTAAATTTGTTTACAGTCAAGCATGGAGGTGGTAGTGTCACGGTCTGACGATGCATGAGTGCTGCCGACAATGGGAATATGCGGTTCATTAAGGCGGAAACATGAATTCTGATACATAGGAATAGAAAAACAATTGAAAATTGAATGCACTACTCATGCATAGTGGTGGTAGCCACATGGTCTAACGAGGCATGAGTGCTGCCGACAATGGGAATATGCGGTTCATTAAGGTGGAAACATGAATTCCGACACAAGGGAATAGAAACCTAATTTAAACTTGTTTACAATCAAGCATGGGGGTGGTAGTGTCACGGTCTGACGATGCACGAGTGCTGCCGACAATGGGAATATGCGGTTCATTAAGGCGGAAACATGAATTACGATACATAGGAATAGAAAAACAATTGAAAATTGAATGCACTACTCATGCATAGTGGTTGTCGTGACATGGTCTGATGATGCATGAGTGCTGCCGACAATGGGAATATGCAGTTCATTAAGGTGGAAACATGAATTCCGAAACAAGGGAATAGAAACCTAATTTAAACTTGTTTACAATCAAGCATGGAGGTGGTAGTGTCATGGTCTGATGATGCATGAGTGCTGCCGACAATGGGAATCTGCGGTTCATTGTGGTGGAAACATGAATTCCAAACAAAGGAAAAGAAACCTAATTTAAATTTGTTTACAGTCAAGCATGGGGGTGGTAGTGTCACAGTCTGACGATGCATGAGTGCTGCAGACAATGGGAATATGCGGTTCATTAAGGTGGAAACATGAATTCCGACACAAGGGAATAGAAACCTAATTTAAACTTGTTTACAATCAAGCATGGAGGTGGTAGTGTCACGGTCTGACGATGCACGAGTGCTGCAGACAATGGGAATATGCGGTTCATTAAGGCGGAAACATGAATTCCGATACATAGGAATAGAAAAACAATTGAAAATTGAATGCACTACTCATGCATAGTGGTGGTCGTGTCATGGTCTGATGATGCATGAGTGCTGCCGGAAATGGGAATCTGCGGTTCATTGAGGTGGAAACATGAATTCCAAAAAAAAGGAAAAGAAACCTAATTTAATTTTGTTTACAGTCAAGCATGGCGGTGGTAGTGTCACGGTCTGACGATGCATGAGTGCTGCCGACAATGGGAATATGCGGTTCATTAAGGCGGAAACATGAATTCTGATACATAGGAATAGAAAAACAATTGAAAATTGAATGCACTACTCATGCATAGTGGTGGTAGCCACATGGTCTAACGAGGCATGAGTGCTGCCGACAATGGGAATATGCGGTTCATTAAGGTGGAAACATGAATTCCGACACAAGGGAATAGAAACCTAATTTAAACTTGTTTACAATCAAGCATGGGGGTGGTAGTGTCACGGTCTGACGATGCACGAGTGCTGCCGACAATGGGAATATGCGGTTCATTAAGGCGGAAACATGAATTACGATACATAGGAATAGAAAAACAATTGAAAATTGAATGCACTACTCATGCATAGTGGTGGTCGTGTCATGGTCTGACGATGCACGAGTGCTGCCGACAATGGGAATATGCGGTTCATTAAGGTGGAAACATGAATTCCGAAACAAGGGAATAGAAACCTAATTTAAACTTGTTTACAATCAAGCATGGAGGTGGTCGTGTCATGGTCTGATGATGCATGAGTGCTGCCGACAATGGGAATCTGCGGTTCATTAAGGCGGAAACATGAATTCTGATACATAGGAATAGAAAAACAATTGAAAATGTAGTGCACTACTCATGCATAGTGGTGGTCGTGTCATGGTCTGACGATGCATGAGTGCTGCCGACAATGGGAATCTGCGGTTCATTAAGGTGGAAACATGAATTCCGACACAAGGGAATAGAAACCTAGTTTAAACTTGGGGGTGGTAGTGTCACGGTCTGACGATGCATGAGTGCTGCCGGCAAAGGAAAACTGCGGTTCATTAAGGTGGAAACTTAAATTCCAACATAAATTAACAGAAACATGATTGAAACTTGATCACAATCAAGCATGGTGGTAGTAGTGTCATGGTCTGACGATGCACGAGTGCCGCCAGCAAAGGAAATATGTGATTCATTAAGGCGGAAACATGAATTTCGATACAAAGGAATAGAACAGAAATTGAATATTGTTTGCACTCATGCATAGTGGTGGTAATGTCATGGTCTGACAATGCATGAGTGCTGCCTGCAAAGGAAATCTGCGGTTCATTACGGTGGAAACATACATTCCAACATAAAGTACCAGAAACATGATTGAAACTTGATTACAATCAAACATTGCACTAGTAATGTCACAGTCTGACGCTGCATGAGTGCTGCCGGCAAAGGAAATCTGCGGTTCATTAAGGTGGGAACATAAATTCCAACAAATTAACAGAAACATGATTGAAACTTGATTACAATCAAACATTGCACTAGTAATGTCACGGTCTGACGCTGCACGAGTGCTGCCGGCAAAGGAAATCTGTGGTTCATTAAGGTGGAAACATAAATTCCAACAAATTAACAGAAACATGATTGAAACTTGATTACAATCAAACATTGTACTAGTAATGTCACGGTCTGACGCTGCATGCGTGCTGCTGGCAAAGGAAATGTGCGGTTCATTAAGGTGGAAACATAAATTCCAACATAAATTAACATAAACATAATTGAAACTTGATTACAATCAAACATTGTACTAGTAATGTCCCGGTCTAACGATGCATGAGTGCCGCCGGCAAAATAAATCTGTGGTTCAATAAGGTGGAAACATAAATTCCAACATAAAGTACCAGAAACATGATTGAAACTTGATTACAATCAAACATTGTACTAGTAATGTCATGGTCTGATGATGCACGAGTGCTGCCAGCAAAGGAAATCTGCGGTTCATTAAGGTGGAAACATAAATTCCAACAAATTAACAGAAACATGATTGAAACTTGATTACAATCAAACATTGCACTAGTAATGTCACGGTCTGACGCTGCATGAGTGCTGCCGGCAAAGGAAATCTGCGGTTCATTAAGGTGGAAACATAAATTCCAACATAAAATACCAGAAACATGATTGAAACTTGATTACAATCAGACATTGTACTAGTGATGTCCTGGTCTGACGATGCATGAGTGCTGCCGGCAAAGGAAATCTGTAGTTCATTAAGGTGGAAACATAAATTCCATCCAACATAAAGTACCAGAAACATGATTGAAACTTGATTACAATCAGACATTGCACTAGTAATGTCACGGTCTGACGCTGCATGAGTGCTGCCAGCAAAGGAAATCTGCGGTTCATTAAGGTGGAAACATAAATTCCAACAAATTAACAGAAACATGATTGAAACTTGATTACAATCAAACATTGCACTAGTAATGTCACGGTCTGACGCTGCATGAGTGCTGCCGGCAAAGGAAATTTGCGGTTCATTAAGGTGGAAGCATAAATTCCAACATAAAGTACCAGAAACATGATTGAAACTTGATTACAATCAAACATTGTACTAGTAATGTCACGGTCTGATGACGCACGAGTGCTGCCGGCACTATGACTACACTCAATGTATTGAAGACATTTGTATTTGAGCAGAAAAGAAGAAGGTGCTGCCAATGAAGTGAAGGCCACAGAAAGGTAAATGTAATGGAGAGTGCACTAGTGCAGCGTGTAAAAAAAGGCGGGACATAAAAGTGTGTTTTAGTCAGCGAGACACGGTGCGGGTGTACATTATTGATGGCACAATAAGGCGGTGAAATATGACAGACGGCAGGCGATAATGTGAAGATGCACGTGGCGACAAATAGCATGAGTGGTGAATTAAACATGGCAGCCAAATGAATTTCCCCTAGCGAGCGTGTCAGAGCCAATAAGAACCTGGCGGGGAAGAAAGAAAATGCATTTCTGAAGAGACATTATTGTTGCTGCAGAGGTGGAATGTGCATATTGTTGCATAATGTGCATATTGTTGCATAATGTGCATGTTCTGCATATTGTTGTTATGTGCATATTGTTGCTGCAGAGGTGTAAAGTGCATGCCGGGCCAGCAGGTGGCGATGAGACAATACAAGCATGACTAACACAAACACATTGTTATATATTTGTTATATATCATCCATTCCATTCTGTTATATATTTGGATGTACCATACATTCCATTCTGTTATATATTTGTTATATATCCTCCATTCCATCCTGTTATATATTTGTTATTATATCCTCCATTCCATTCCCACTCCAGGAGTGATGATTCATTTTGAAAAGGATTCTGGATTCAAGGTGATGCTCCATTGAAAGTGGTTCTCTTAAAGTGTTATTTGGTGTGAATATTCATTTGATTTATTATAATGACAATTTTTCTAAACAGATTATAGGTCGGAAAAGCTCCTTCTGGTTGCACGGAGAGAGCCTAAAATTGTATTTTTAAACAACTGATCGCTATTAAAATAAAAACGATAAGTATATATATATATATGTTTATGTTAATATTAAAATAATGAATAATACAAATGATAAATGAAAAAATATATATATTAGTAAAAAATTTACAAAAAAATCTAAAAAAATGTATATATATATATATGTACATACATATATATATATATATATAAATATATATATATATATATATATATACATATATATACATATACATAAATATATATACATATATACATACATATAAATATATACATATACATATACATAAATATATATACATATACATATACATAAATATATATACATATACATAAATATATATACATACATACATACATACATACATACAGACATACATACATATATACATATATACATGTATATACAAATATATACATGTATATATATACATATCTACACGTATATACATATATACATACATATACACATAAATTAAAGTATACATACATAAATATATACATAAATATAAATATAAATACACATACATATATAATACTTATATATATATACATACATTCGTACACACATTAGTATACATTGGTACATATATGTATATATACATATATTGATACATATATGTATTTATTAATATATACATACATATACATACGTACATATATATACATACATATACATGCATACATACATATATACTTAAATATACATATATACATACATACATATATATATATATATACATACATACATACATACACATACTTAAATATACATATATACATAAATATACATATATATATATACACATACATACATACACACACAAGTATATAAACACACATATATGCATACATATAAAACATATATACATACATTTAGACATACATATGTATTTATATATACATAATATATATACATACATATATACTTGCACAATTTATACATGTATATTAATGCATATGTATATATACATATACACATAAATATATACTAACATACATATATATTGATGCATATGTATATATACATATATACATACATATAAGTACATATACATATATATAGAGTATATATATATATATATATATATATATAGAGTATATATATATATATATATATATATATATATATATATATATATATATATATATATATATATATATATATATATATATATGGTTTTTTCTTACCCCACACGATGGCAGTAGCTGCACTTGAAGTGCGGTGGGTTTTATCAAGCTCTGCATGCGCTATAAAATGTTGCCACTAAAAAAAAAAAATTTAAAAAATAAAAAATAAAAAAATAAAAATAAAATAAAAATAATAATAAAAAAATAAAAATAAAATATTGCCACTGGTTGGTGAGAGAGTGCTACAAAGGTGTTAACGCTGACTCAGCAGACGACAACATCGGTGGTGTTTTCTGCCGCGTTGTACTCAACACTCGCTCATAAAAGGAAGTGCTTTCTCATGCACTCCAAATCATTCCTTAGCTATATAATAATAACCTGGTACATTAATTACCCATCCAAAGAGTTGTTTTGTTATTTCATCCTGTTCATTTCCGCTGCAATTAGCTGTACATTCCATACGGCCGCTTCATTTCATCTGTTACAAGGTTCACAAAAAGGCCCTTGGTGGCGTTTAACATGACAATAAACACAACACAAGTTGTCCTTTACGCCGCAATGTTCACGTCAGGCCAGCAGCTGGGGTGTGTGTGTGTGTGTGTGTGTGTGTGTGTGTGTGTGTGTGTGTGTGTGTGTGTGTGTGTGTGTGTGTGTGTGTGTGTGTGTGTGTGTGTGTGTGTGTGTGTGTGTGTGTGTGTGTGTGTGTGTGTGTGTTTGTTTTTCAGCGTTTTTTTGTTTTTTTTAACACAGTCAAGTGCAAGCGACTACTTTGTATGCCGGCTCTTACGGCACATTTAGGAGCCGCTGAGGCGGACAAATGGACTTGGCGAAGCGGGCGACTTGACAGCAGGTCTCAGGTGCAGAGGGCAGCCTGGGGGGGGGGGGGGGAGGTGGGAGGAAGGCGTGGAAGTAAAGCGGCGCGGAAGGAATGAATAAAGACTCTCTACTGACGTCCCAAAGTGTTGTCGCACGTTCGCTTTCTCTAGCCCAGGGGTCGGCAACCCAAAATGTTGAAAGAGCCATATTGGAGCAAAAATACAAAAACAAATTTGTCTGGAGCCGCAACAAATGAAAAGCTATATTACATACAGATAGTGTGTCATGAGATATACATTGAATTGAGATGACTTAAAGGAAACTAAATGAGCTCAAATATAGCTACAAATGAGGCATAATGATGCAATGTGTACATATAGCTAGCCTAAATAGCATGTTAGCATCGATTAGCTTGCAGTCATGCAGTGACCAAATATGTCTGATTAGCACTCCACACAAGTCAATAACATCAACAAAACTCACCTTTGTGCATTCACGCACGACGTTAAAAGTTTGGTGGACAAAATGAGACAGAAAAAGAAAGTGGCATAAAACACGTCCTACAAAGTTACACATGTAAACAAACTACGGTGAGTTCAAGGACCGCCAAAATTAGTAGGACAAAACGGCGCTCGCCAAATACTCGAATCAGTGAAGCATGTTTAATACAAACAGTGTGCTTTATAACAATTAGGGAGGTTTGTGTCATATTTGTCCTCCTACAAAAACCATATTAAAACAAAAAATATATTTTTTTTTCCCTCATCTTTTTCCATTTTTCATACATTTTTTAAAAAGCTTCAGAGAGCCACTAGGGCGGCGCTAAAGAGCCGCATGCGGTTCTAGAGCCGCGGGTTGCCGACCCCTGCTCTAGCCAAAGCACGCGCCATGACCCCTGACCCCCGACCCCTGACCCCCCCCAGCCCTTATCTGCCTGCGACCACGCTAGACAAACACTCCACTTTTGCTGCACCTGAACATGCATATTTAAATACTATTACAAAGCCCAAAAGCAGTGAAGTTGTCACGTTGTGTAAGTGGCAAATAAAAAGAGAATACAACAAATCCTTTTCAACGTATATTCAATTGAATAGACTGCAAAGACAAGATATTTCATGGGGGTTTTTTTTTGCATATAATCATGAACTTAGAATTTTTTTTATCTCATTAAAACACGCTGTAAATAAATGCATATCCTCTGAAAGTATGTCTTTAAATAGCCATGAACTGGAAGATGCACTTTTTAATCAAGATACAATTAAGAAATTAATGAAACTATTTTATGGAATAATAAATGAACACCACACTAGAAATGCAAATGATGCATGTGTTCGGAAATGGATGATGGACTTAAACATTTTCGATGAAAGAGACATATCATGGAATGATATTTGGAAAAATGCCAATAAGCCCTTTAGAAGCATTAAAGATAAACTGACTCAATTTAAGATATTGAATAGATTGTATTTGACATCTTCTCAGCTGTTTAAAATTGGTGCAGTAGATAGCAAGTTATGTATGAAGTGTCGGGCAGCTGAGGGAACTCTTGTTCATTTATTGTGGGAATGTCAGAGAATAAAAGAGTTATGGTTGAAAACAACAAAAGAAGCAATCACATTCCTTAATATAAACATCCCAATGACACTGCAAACTTGTATTCTTGGGGATCTCCATCAATTTAGTAACGTGTCATCAAAGAGTAAAAATGCTTTTCTTTCAATATGCATAATAACAAAAAGGGTAATATTCAAAAAATGGATAGCTGTTGATAGTCCAACTCATACTGACTGGTACACACAAGCTATGGAGATGATATCAGTAGAACAAACTGCATTTAGTTTAGATAATAATGAGTCATATATTGGAATATGGGATCCATTATTTAAATTTGTTTCAACTATTAAATGAACCAAAATATGACTTATTATATCATTGTGGAAAATATTGGACACAGTGTGTTGTCAAGCTTGTGAGATGTGATGCAGGTGTGGGCCACTGTGACAATATTGTTCATTTCTAATTTTTAAAATTATTTTTTATTAATGTTTTTAATGATAATATCAATGAGGGTTGTTTTTTTTTTAATCACTGCTATTTTGAAATTATTACTAATATTGATGCTGTTGTCGATAATGTTCGTTTTTGTTTCACTACATTTGTATTGTTCCGTGTCATGTTTGTGTGTCCTCAATTGCTCTGTTTGTTGTTATTCCTATCAATGGTGGGACGGGTTTGGTTTTGGAATTGGATTGCATTGTTGTGGTATTGTTGTGTATTGTTTTGTTGATTGAGTAATAAAAAAATTTAAAAAATAAAAAATAAAAATAAAAAAAAAGAACTTAGAATTTAATGGCAGCAACACATTGCAAAAAAGGCATTTTTACCAGTGTGTTACATGGCCTTTCCTTTTAACAACACTCAGTAAAGGTTTGGGAACTGAGGAGACACATTTTTGAAGTGGAATTATTTCCCATTCTTGCTTGATGTACAGCTTAAGTTGTTCAACAGTCTCCCTTCTGATATTTTAGCCTTCACACATTTTCAATGGCATCGTCTTGCTGAAATAAGCAGGGGCGTCCGTGATGACGTTGCTTGGATGGCAACATATGTTGCTCCAAAAGCTGTATGTACCTTTCAGCATTAATGGTGCCTTCACAGATGTGTAAGTTACCCATGTCTTGGCCACTAATACACCCCCATACCATCACACATGCTGCCTTTTACACTTTCACCCTAGAACAATCCGGATGGTTCTTTTCCTCTTTGGTCCGGAGGACACCACGTCCACAGTTTCCAAAAACAATTTGAAATGTGGACTGGTCAGACCACAGAACACTTTTCCACTTTGCATCAGTCCATCTTAGATGAGCTCGGGCCCAGGGAAGCCGGCGGCATTTCTGGGTGTTGTTGATAAATAACTGTGGCTTTGCATAGTAGAGTTTTAACTTGCACTTACAGATGTAGCGACCGACTGCAGTTACTGACAGTGGTTCTCTGAAGTGTTCCTGAGCCCATGTGGTGATATCCTTTACACACTGATGTGGCTTTTTCATGCAGGGATCCAAGGTGCGTAATATCACGGCTTACGTGCAGTGATTTCTCCAGATTCTCCGAACCTTTTGATGATATTACGGAGCGTAGATGGTGAGATCCCTAAATTACAACTTTCTCACTCTTTTTTGCCACTCGTGCCAGCTTTTTTGGAAACGTGTTGCAGCCATCAAATTCCAAATGAGCTAATATTTGCAAAAAAATAAAGTTTCTGAGTGTGAACATGAAATATCTTGTCTTTGCAGTCTATTCAATTGAATATAAGTTGAAAAGGATTTGTTGTATTCTCTTTTTATTGACCATTTACACAACGTGAAAACTTCACTGCTTTTGGGGGTTTTGCACAATTTAGAGATAAAAATGCTTACCTGGACTACAGCAATACTTTAAAGCCATGATACGTAGAAACCTGACCCTGAAATGACAGCATCAAAGCAATATGGACGCTCAGATAAGTTGACGTAGCGCCAATTTAAAGTAACTGCAACATTGGTGGACCAGCCAGGACACACTCATGTTGTTTGATCTACAGAAATAAACATGCACTCACGTTAACGAGACATCAAAGGCGGCATATGTACAAAAATATGACGTTAAAAATAAACAGCTTCAAAGTAATATGGACGCTACACTGGCTTGTAATTAGCACAATAGCGTCTATGTTGTTACCAAGGCAACCACAAAAAGAGCTGATCTTCTGTAATACTGGTGGACCAGCCAGGACACATCTAACCAAGACATAAACTTTAGCTACGTCTCTAGCAATGCATTATAGTCCGAGTGTTGCATAACGGCTGCGGGAATATCAATCAGTTCTTTAGTGTCGTGTCATATCGATGGACCAGCCAGGACACTTTTGGAGTTGTTGTTTTTTTGAAGCACAACAATCAAAAGATGTGGAGATAAATGGGAAAACATGTCAACATACATATTCATAAAAAGCCATCAGAAAACATTAAAGCTGCAGTACGTAAAAATAAACACTGACCTATTTGGATTTAGGGTTAGTGTGTCGGAACTTTAGAAACACATTAAAGCCACTATACGTGCCATCAAATAATGACTTGGATGCATCATCAACCTCACATGAGCTAATTCAGCTCTACGTAATATCGGTGTACCAGCCAAGACACACTGAGTGCACAGAATCAGGGCCGCTGAGCTTTAAAGAGGACATTAAAGCAACCATACGTGTCTAATATTGACCTAACAAAACATGCAAATGTTACAGTGTTGTTACGGCAACCTCAGATGTGCGTACCAGCCAGGACACACCTAACCAACTTTAGCTACATCTTCAAGAAATACATTATAGTCCGAGTGTTGCATAACGGCTGCGAGAATATAGTGTTGTGTCACATCAATGGACCAGCCAGGACACTTTTGGAGTTGTTTTTTTGAAGTACAACAATCAAAAATGTGGAGATAAATGATTTTCATTGGGAAAACACGCTAACATACATATTCATAAAAGCCATCAGAAAACATTAAAGCTGCAGTACGTAAAAATAAACACTAACCTATTTGGATTTAGGGTTAGACATTAAAGCCACTATACGTGCCATCAAATGACTTGGATGCATCATCAACCTCACATGAGCTAATTCAGCTCTACGTAATATCGGTGTACCAGCCAAGACACACTCAGTGTACAGAATCAGGGCCGCTGAGCTTTAGGAGGACATTTAAAGCAACCATACGTGTCTAATATTGACCTAACAAAACATGCACATGTTACAGTGTTGTTACGGCAACCTCAGATGCGCGTACCAGCCAGGACACATCCAACCAACTTTAGCTACGTCTTCAAGAAATACATTATAGTCCGAGTGTTGCATAACGGATGCGAGAATTTAGTGTTGTGTCACATCAATGGACCAGCCAGGACACTTTTGGAGTTGTTGTTTTGAAGTACAACAATCAAAAAATGTGGAGATAAATGATTTTCATTGGGAAAACACGCTAACATACATATTCATAAAAGCCATCAGAAAACATTAAAGCTGCAGTACGTAAAAATAAACACTAACCTATTTGGAATTAGGGTTAGTGTTAGGGTGTCTTAACTTTATAATAATAATAGATTGTATTTGTAAAAAGCACTTTACATTGAGTAAACAACCTCAAAGTGCTACAGTGTATTAAAAAAATAAAGATAAAAAAATAAAAAATAAAAAAATAAAAAAACTAGAACAGCCAGATAGCTATAACTAGTATGTATTAATCTAAAAAAAAAAAAGGCTTTTTTTTAAAAAGAAGGGTTTTAAGCCTTTTTTAAAAGCATCCACAGTCTGTGGTGCCCTCAGGTGGTCAGGGAGAGCACATTAAAGCCACTATATGTGCCATCGCATAATGCCTCGGATGCTGCACTGGGAGACCAGCGTCATCCACCTCACGTGAGCTAATTTAGCTCTACCCAATATCGGCGTACCAGCCAGGACACACTCAGTGTACGACATCAGGACTGGTGAGGACAATAAAGCAACCATATGGTATGATGCAAATCATAATGGGTGGATGGATATGTACATATTCATAAAAGCCATCGGAAAAGATTAAAGCCACAGTACGTAAAAAACAACAACACTAACCATACCGCTGTCACCATGATAGTTTGCAATATTGGTGAACATATACAGTATATGCCCTGTACATGTTGAACTTTAGAAACACATTAAAGCCACTATATGTGTCGTCGGATAATGACTTGGATGCATCATCAACCTCACACGAGCTAATTTAGCTCTACGTAATATCGGTGTACCAGCCAAGCCACACTCAGTGTACAGAATCAGGGCCGCTGAGCTTTAGGAGGACATTAAAGCAACAATACGTGTCTAATATTGACCTAACAAAACATGCAAATGTTACAGTGTTGTTACGGCAACCTCAGATGCGCGTACCAGCCAGGACACATCTAACCAACTTTAGCTACATCTTTAAGGAATACATTATAGTCCGAGTGTTGCATAACGGATGCGAGAATTTTGTGTTGTGTCATATCAATGGACCAGCCAGGACACTTTTGGAGTTGTTTTTTTGAAGTACAACAATCAAAAATGTGGAGATAAATGATTTTCATTGGGAAAACACGCTAACATACATATTCATAAAAGCCATCAGAAAACATTAAAGCTGCAGTACGTAAAAATAAACACTAACCTATTTGGATTTAGGGTTAGTGTTAGGGTGTCTTAACTTTATAATAATAATAATAATAATAATAATAGATTGTATTTGTAAAAAACACTTTACATTGAGTAAACAACCTCAAAGTGCTACAGTGTATTAAAAAAATAAAGATAAAAAAATAAAAAATAAATAAATAAAAAAACTAGAACAGCCAGATAGCTATAACTAGTATGCATTAATCTAAAAAAAAAAAGGCTTTTTTAAAAAGAAGGGTTTTTAAGCCTTTTTTAAAAGCATCCACAGTCTGTGGTGCCCTCAGGTGGTCAGGGAGAGCACATTAAAGCCACTATATGTGCCATCGCATAATGCCTCGGATGCTGCACTGGGAGACCAGCGTCATCCACCTCACGTGAGCTAATTTAGCTCTACCCAATATCGGCGTACCAGCCAGGACACACTCAGTGTACGACATCAGGACTGGTGAGGACAATAAAGCAACCATATGGTATGATGCAAATCATAATGGGTGGATGGATATGTACATATTCATAAAAGCCATCGGAAAAGATTAAAGCCACGGTACGTAAAAAACAACAACAACACTAACCATACAGCTGTCCCCATGATAGTTTGCAATATTGGTGAACATATATATGCCCTGTACATGTTGAACTTTAGAAACACATTAAAGCCACTATATGTGTCGTCAGATAATGACTTGGATGCATCATCAACCTCACACGAGCTAATTCAGCTCTACGTAATATCGGTGTACCAGCCGAGACACGCTCAGTGTACAGAATCAGGGCCGCTGAGCTTTAGGAGGACATTAAAGCAACAATACGTGTCTAATATTGACCTAACAAAACGTACAAACGTTACAGTGTTGTTACGGCAACCTCAGATGTGTGGACCAGCCAGGACACATCCCACCCAGACATCTAGTATTCATACGCAGCTTCCATTAGGTCCTGTGATGTAATGTTTCTGTCATCCGGAGGAGTTACTGATGGTGGCTTTAATTAGCGGACACGGGGGCGGGATCATGTCAGGCAAAATAATCCCTCCGTTTGCAGCCGCGCGGTCGGGTCTGATCATACCACCGGAGTTCACAGCGGGGGAATTCTTGCGCTGAGCCCACAACAAAAAAAAAAAAAAGTGAAAAAATACCCCCCAAGCCTTGTAAAGTGATGTAACCAGGCGGTGATGTAACACCACGCTAAAGTCAATTAGCCATCAATTCAATTATCAGCCTAGTCGGGGGGGTGGACGGGATGCCAATGATTATACCGACCGAGCCTGGGCATGGGAGTGGCACAGGGAGAAGAACTGTCAACGTCTTGTCGGAGTATGCGTGAGGTTTTGATGTACAGTCTTTTAGAGACTGGTGTGCTGCCAAAAAAAAAAAAAAGCTGGCACGAGTGGCAAAAAAGACTGAGCATGTTGAGGGATGCTCACTTGTTTGGAACATCCCGCCGGTGAGCGGGCTAATTGGGAACAGGTGGGTGCCATGATTGGGTATAAAAGCAGCTTCAGTCGTTCACAAACGAGGACGGCGGCGAGGGTCACCACTTTGTCAACAAATGCCTGAGCAAATTGTTTAAGGACAACATTTCTCAAGCAGCTATTGCAAGGAATTTAGGGATTTCACCATCTACGCTCCGTAATATCATCAAAAGGTTCAGAGAATGTGGAGAAATCACTGCACGTAAGCCATGATTTTGCGCACCTTGGATCCCTCAGGCGGTACCGCATCAAAAAGCCACATCGGTGTGTAAAGGATATCACCACATGGGCTCAGGAACACTTCAGAAACCCACTGTCAGTAACTACAGTTGGTCGCTACATCTGTAAGTGCAAGTTAAAACTCTATTATGAAAAGCTAAAGTTTTTTTATATGAATGTAGCATTTTATCTTATTTTAAATTTTTTTTTTAATTTAAAAAAATAATAATTAAAAATTAAAATTTATTTTGATTTATTTATTCATTTATTTATTATTATATATTATAATTTATTAGTATGTATTATTATGTATTTAATGTTGTATTTATTTATTCATTTATTTATTATTATTAATTAATTAATTTATTTATTTATTTATTTATTATTATATATTATTTATAGAACGTTTATTATTTATTTATTTATTTATTTATTTAATATTTGCAAAAAATAACAGTCTCCCAGTTCCAACGTTAAGTATCTTGTCTTTGCAGTCTATTCAATTGAATATAAGTTGAAAAGGATTCTCTTTTTATTTACCATTTACACAACGTGACAACTTTACTGCTTTTGGGGTCTGTATATGAATGTAGCATTGTATCTTTTTTTTTTTTTTAATTTAAATTTTAAAAAAAATTATTATTTTTTTAAATAAAATGTATTTTGATTTATTTATTCATTTATTTATTTATTAAATATATATTATTTTTTATAATTTATTATTATGCATTATTATTTATTTAATGTTGTATTATTTATTTATTTATTATTAATTAATTAATTTATTTATTATTATATATTATTTATAGAATTTTTTTTAGTATTTATTAATTTATTTATTTATTTAATATTTGCAAAAAATAACAGTCTCCCAGTTCGAACGTTAAGTATCTTGTCTTTGCAGTCTATTCAATTGAATATAAGTTGAAAAGGATTCTCTTTTTATTTACCATTTACACAACGTGACAACTTCACTGCTTTTGGGGTCTGTATATGAATGTAGCATTGTATCTTTTTTTAAAAAAAATTAAAATTAAAAAAAAAAAATATATATATATATTTTGATGTATTTATTCATTTATTTATTTATTATTATATATTATTTATTTTAATTTATTATTATGTATTATTATTTATTTAATGTTGTATTATTTATTTATTTATCATTATTTATTTATTTATTATTATATATTATTTATAGAATTTTTTTTAGTATTCATTTATTTATTTATTCAATATTTGCAAACAATAACAGTCTCCCAGTTCGAACGTTAAGTATCTTGTCTTTGCAGTCTATTCAATTGAATATAAGTTGAAAAGGATTTGTTGTATTCTCTTTTTATTGACCATTTACACAACGTGACAACTTCACTGCTTTTGGGGTCTGTATATGAATGTAGCATTGTATCTTATTAAAAAAAATTTTTAAATTATTATTATTTTTTTTTTTTTTAAATAAAATTTATTTTGATGTATTTATTCATTTATTTATGTATTAAATATATATTATTTATTATAATTTATTATTATGTATTATTATTTATTTAATGTTGTATTATTTATTTATGTATTATTATTAATTAATTAATTTATTTATTATTATATATTATTTATATAATTTTTTTTAGTATTTATTAATTAATCAATTAATTTAATATTTGCAAAAAAATAACAGTCTCCCAGTTCGAACGTTAAGTATCTTGTCTTTGCAGTCTATTCAATTGAATATAAGTTGAAAAGGATTTGTTGTATTCTCTTTTTATTTACCATTTACACAACGTGACAACTTCACTGCTCTTGGGGTCTGTATATGAATGTAGCATTGTATCTTATTTTAAAAAAAAAATTAATTTAAATTTTTTTTTAATTTTTTTTTAAATAAAATGTATTTTGATTTATTTATTCATTTATTTCTTTATTAAATATATATTATTTATTATAATTTATTATTATGTATTATTATTTATTTAATGTTGTATTATTTATTTATTATTATTGTTTTATTTATTTATTTATTTATTTATTATATATTATTTATAGAACATGTTTTAGTATTTATTAATTTATTTATTTATTTAATATTTGCAAAAAATAACAGTCTCCCAGTTCGAACGTTAAGTATCTTGTCTTTGCAGTCTATTCAATTGAATATAAGTTGAAAAGGATTTGTTGTATTCTCTTTTTATTGACCATTTACACAACGTGACAACTTCACTGCTAGTAAGTCAGAGGTCTAAAGTAAACATTGCAATACTGCGTGGTGTTCAGTGGCCGGGTCAAATGTCAAAGTTCAACCAGTAGCTCCTGACAAACCGCCTCTCTTTATCACCTTTGGGGGACTTTTGGAGCCGGGGGGCCAAAGGAACCGAGACGCGCTGACGTCCCCGTCCAGACCTAACCCCTCGCCGGGGTCGCAGGTCAAGCCTGAGGAAAGCCAGACGTGGCCCAATAAAAGTTGCGTAACACCACTCAAAGTGTTGATCAAGTATTGTGTGAGGAAATAACAGGAAGCAGGAAGCTGATTGTGTTCCACAGTCCGCCTCCCTCACCTCATCTCGCCAGCCTCTAATTCCATCAGGGCGCCGCAAATGGAGTCGGCGTCTAGTTACTTAGGCCAATCTTCGCCCCCGGGATGAGTCGCGTTAAGGCGGCGTGGGGAAGTGGACGGCGTGCTGACAGGGAGACGCCAAACACGAACCGGCCGGGGACAAATTTGACTAACGAGCCTTTTATTTACACCATCTTGACTTTTTCAGGAGAACGTGTGCGGGAAGACCGCCGCGTCACGGCCGATGCGGTGATGGCGGCGTGCCGGACACGGTCACAGGACTCGCAAGGAACGCAGCCAGCGCTGATTTTCCACACAATTCAGGCCAGAACTCCATCCTGTGCGGTCCCCACACACACACACACACACACACACACACACACACACACACACACACACACACACACACACACACACACACACACACACACACACACACACACACACACACACACACACACACAAATGCCTACCTCTTTAGGACCAGCCTTTCTAGATATATAAAGAAGTGTATTTACAACATTAATAATATATACATACTATGCACATACAAAAAAGCTTGTTGTGAAAAATTTGTCATAATTACACAAGAAAAAGGTCACAATTTCACAAGAAAAACTTAGCAGGATTATAATAAAAGTCGTCATTTTACTCAACAGCAGTCCAAATTTTCCGAGAATTTTTTTACATTTGTGCAATATCATGATAAAAGTTGGAATTGTACTTGATATCAGTCGCAATTTTACAAGAAAAAGCTTAAAATGTTGGCAATTTTGTGAAAAGAGTCGTAATTTTACTCGACAAAAGTCACAATTTTATAAGAAAACTTTAAAAATGTTGGCGATATAATAATAATTGGAATTTTACTCGGGAAAATTATGACAAGGGTCATAATTTTACTCAAAAAATGTCACTATTTTACAATAACTAAAAAAATTGGGCAATATTGTGTAAAAAGTCAGAATTTGATATGACAAATGTCCCCATTTTGCAATAAAAAGTAATAATTTGACATAAAAAAGTAATAATTTACCCAGAAAATATTGCAATATTACAGAAGCAGAAATAATGAGAATTTGTTCCCAATTTTATAAGAAAAAAGTCGACATTGTGAGAAAAAGACTGCTTTTAGTTAAATTATTATTATTATATATATATTTTTTGTTTATTTACTTCAAGTTATTACAGTATGTCTCTATAACCATATTTATTTTATTTTTTTAAATTAATTTTGGCCAAAGGGGGAGCACTTCAAATGTTTACATGCACTTGTTATTTCATATGTTATTGGGACCATGATTTATGTCATCACTTCATATGGAAGATACTTTTCCTTCTTCATGTCTCAAGAAAGGTAGAAATACAAGAACACACACACACACACACACACACACACACACACACACACACACACACACACACACACACACACACACACACACACACACACACACACACACACACACACACACACACACACACACACACACACAAAAATGCCTACCTCTTTAGGACCAGCCTTTCTAGATATATAAAGAAGTGTATTTACAACATTAATAATATATACATACTATGCACATACAAAAAAGCTTGTTGTGAAAAATTTGTCATAATTACACAAGAAAAAGGTCACAATTTCACAAGAAAAACTTAGCAGGATTATAATAAAAGTCCTAATTTTACTCAACGGCAGTCCAAATTTTCCGAGATTTTTTTTACATTTGTGCAATATCATGATAAAAGTTGGAATTTTACCCGATAACAGTCGCGATTTTACAAGAAAAAGCTTAAAATGTTGGCAACTTTGTGAAAAGAGTCGCAATTTTACTCGACAAACGTCACAATTGTATAAGAAAACTTTAAAAATGTTGGCGATATACTAATAATTGGAATTTTACTCAGCAAAATTATGACAAGAGTCATAATTTTACTCAAAAAATGTCACTATTTTACAATAATTAAAAAAAATTGGGCAATATTGTGTAAAAAGTCCGAATTTTATATGACAAATGTCACCATTTTGCATTAAAAAGTAATAATTTGACATAAAAAAAGTAGTAATTTTACCAGAAAATATTGCAATATTACAGAAAAAGAAAGAATATGAGAAATTGTTCCCAATTTTATAAGAAAAAAGTCGATTGTGACAAAAAGACTGCTTTTAGTTAAATTATTATTATTATTTAAATTTTTTATTTTTTTTACTTCAAGTTATTACAGTATGTCTCTATAAACATATTTCTTTATTTATTTTTTTATTAATTTTGGCCAAAGGGGATTACTTCAAATTTTTACACACACTTGTTATTTCATATGTTGACCAGAAGGGGAGCACTTTTAAAAGCGACACACAGTCAATTTGAAAAAAATCCCTCCTTTTTGGGACCACCCTCATTTTGATAGATGTCACCACAAATGAGACATTGTCTATTAGATGCAATGTTATTGATTTATGTCATCACTTGTTCACACCTCCTCATATGGAAGATACTTTTCCTTCTTCATGTCTCAGGAAGGCTAGAAATACAAGAACACACACAAATACACAAACACACACTCACACAAAAATGCCTACCTCTTTAGAACCACCCTTTCTAGATATATAAAGAAGTGTATTTACAACATTAATAATATATAAATACTATGCACATATAAAAAAGCTTGTTGTGAAAAATGAGTCGGAATCACACGAGAAAAAGGTCACAGTTTCACAAGAAAAACTTAGCAGTATTATAATAAAAGTCGTCATTTTACTCAACGGCAGTCAAAATTTTCAGAGAAAATGTTTACATTTGTGCAATATCGTGATTTAAGTTGGAATTTTACTCGATAACAGTTGCGATTTTACAAGAAAAAGCTTAAAATGTTGGCAACTTTGTGAAAAGAGTCGTAATTTTACTCGACAAACGTCACAATTGTATAAGAAAACTTTAAAAATGTTGGCGATATAATAATAATTGGAATTTTACTCGGCAAAATGATGACACGGGTCATAATTTTACTCAAAAAATGTCACTATTTTACAATAACTAAAAAAATTGGGCAATATTGTGTAAAAAGTCAGAATTTGATATGACAAATGTCACCATTTTGCATTAAAAAGTAATAATTTGACATAAACAAGTAATAATTTTCCCAGAAAATATTGCAATATTACAGAAGCAGAAATAATGAGAATTTGTTCCCAATTTTATAAGAAAAAAGTTGACACATTGTAAAAAAAGACTGCTTTTAGTTAAATTATTATTATTATATATATATTTTTTTGTTTATTTACTTCAAGTTATTACAGTATGTCTCTATAAACATATTTATTTATTTATTTGTAATTAATTTTGGCCAAAGGGGGAGCACTTCAAATTTTTACACGCACTTGTTATTTCATATGTTATTGGGATCATGATTTATGTCATCACTTGTTCACAAGAAAAACTTAGCAGGATTATAATAAAAGTCCTAATTTTACTCAACGCCAGTCAAAATTTTCAGAGAAAAACTGAACATTTGTGCAATATTGTGATTTAAGTTGGAATTTTACTCAACAACAGTTGCAATTTTACAAGAAAAAGCTTAAAATGTTGGCAATTTTGTGAAAAGAGTCGTACTTTTACTCGACAAAAGTCACAATTTTAAAAGAAAACTTTGAAAATTTAATAATTGGAATTTTACTCTGCAAAATTATGACAAAAGTCACAACTTTAATCAAAAAATGTCACTATTTTACAAGAACAACAACAACATTGGCAATATTGTGATACAAGTCAGAATTTTATATGACACATGTCAGCATTTTGCATTAAAAAGTAACAATTTGACTTAGAAAAGTAAGAATTTTACCAGTAAATATTGCAATATTACAGAAACAGAAAGAATATGAGAAATTCTATAAGAAAACAA